>NC_134689.1:194069677-194392177 GCF_050947455.1 Rhinoderma darwinii | reverse complement strand
AGCGGGAGCAACCTGCATCCCCATGCCCAGCCAGAGTTCCAGGGTGATTGGTGGTAGGTCCCGGTGGGGGGCAGCGGGAGCAACCTGCATCCTCATGCCCAGCCAGAGTTCCAGGGTGATTGGTGGTAGGTCCCGGTGGGGGGGCAGCGGGAGAAACCTACATCCCCATGCCCAGCCAGAGTTCCAGGGTGATTGCTGGAAGGACCCGGTGGGGGGGCAGCGGGAGCAACCTGCATCCCCATGCCCAGCTAGAGTTCCAGGGTGATTGGTGGTAGGTCCCGGTGGGGGGGGCAGCGGGAGCAACCTGCATCCCCATGCCCAGCCAGAGTTCCAGGGTGATTGCAGGTAGGTCCCGTTGGGGGCCAGCGGGAGCAACATGCATCCTCATGCCCAGCCAGAGTTCCAGGGTGATTGGTGGTAGGTACCGGTGGGGGGGGCAGCGGGAGAAACCTACATCCCCATGCCCAGCCAGAGTTCCAGGGTGATTGGTGGTAGGTCCCGGTGGGGGGCAGCGGGAGAAACCTACATCCCCATGCCCAGCCAGAGTTCCAGGGTGATTGCTGGAAGGACCCGGTGGGGGGGCAGCGGGAGCAACATGCATCCCCATGCCCAGCTAGAGTTCCAGGGTGATTGGTGGTAGGTCCCGGTGGGGGGGCAGCGGGAGAAACCTACATCCCCATGCCCAGCCAGAGTTCCAGGGTGATTGGTGGTAGGTCCCGGTGGGGGGGCAGCGGGAGCAACCTGCATCCTCATGCCCAGCCAGAGTTCCAGGGTGATTGGTGGTAGGTCCCGGTGGGGGGGGGCAGCGGGAGCAACATGCATCCCCATGCCCAGCCAGAGTTCCAGGGTGATTGCTGGAAGGACCCGGTGGGGGGGCAGCGGGAGCAACCTGCATCCCCATGCCCAGCCAGAGTTCCAGGGTGATTGGTGGTAGGTCCCGGTGGGGGGGGCAGCGGGAGCAACCTGCATCCCCATGCCCAGCCAGAGTTCCAGGGTGATTGCAGGTATGTCCCGGTGGGGTGGAAGGGGGGGGGGCAGCGGGACCAACCTGTGTCCCTATGCCCAGCCAGAGTTCCAGAGTGATTGCAGGTAGGTCCCGTTGGGGGCCAGCGGGAGCAACATGCATCCCCATGCCCAGCCAGAGTTCCAGGGTGATTGCAGGAAGGACCCGGTGGGGGGGGGCAGCGGGAGCAACTTGCATCCCCATGCCCAGCCAGAGTTCCAGGGTGATTGCAGGAAGGTCCCGGTGGGGGGCCAGCGGGAGCAACCTGCATCCCCATGCCCAGCCAGAGTTCCAGGGTGATTGGTGGTAGGTCCCGGTGGGGGGGCAGCGGGAGCAACCTGCATCCTCATGCCCAGCCAGAGTTCCAGGGTGATTGCAGGTAGGTCCCGTTGGGGGCCAGCGGGAGCAACATGCATCCCCATGCCCAGCCAGAGTTCCAGGGTGATTGCTGGAAGGACCCGGTGGGGGGGCAGCGGGAGCAACCTGCATCCCCATGCCCAGCTAGAGTTCCAGGGTGATTGGTGGTAGGTCCCGGTGGGGTGGAAGGGGAGCAGCGGGAGCAACATGCATCCCCATGCCCAGCCAGAGTTCCAGGGTGATTGCAGGTAGGTCCCGGTGGGGGGGCAGCGGGAGCAACTTGCATCCCCATGCCCAGCCAGAGTTCCAGGGCGATTGCTGGTAGGTCCCGGTGGGGTGGAAGGGGGAGCAACCCGCATCTCCATGCCCAGCCAGAGTTCCAGGGTGATTGCTGGTAGGTCCCGGTGGGGTGGAAGGGGGGCAGCGGGAGCAACCTGCATCCCCATGCCCAGCCAGAGTTCCAGGGTGATTGCAGGTAGGTCCCGGTGGGAGTCAGCGGGAGCAACTTGCATCCCCATGCCCAGCCAGAGTTCCAGGGTGATTGCTGGTAGGTAAGGAGATCCATTTGGTGACCAAACAGCAGTGAAAATAAAAAGGCCCAAATGTCAAAGAATGACACTTCTGCTACTGAAAGTGAAACATTTGAAAGTGAAACATTTAAAATCAAGTTAAAGTGGGGTATGTTCAAAAATGTCAGAGGCGGTGGTGAGCAGCAGAGGCAGGCCGGGGCAGAGTTCCAGGGCCAGGGGGTGACGGCAGGCAGCGTAGGCCGGGGCAGAGTTCCAGGGCGGTGGGGAGAGGACTGGGCCTCAATCCAAGGAGATCCATTTGGTGACTAAACAGCAGTGACAATAAAAAGGCCCAAATGCCAAAGAATGACATTTCTGCTACTGAAAGTGAAACATTTAAAATCAAGTTACAGTGGGGTATGTTCACAAATGTCAGAGGCGGTGGTGAGCAGCAGAGGCAGGCCGGGGCAGAGTTCCAGGGCCAGGGGTGTGACGGCAGGCAGCGTAGGCCGGGGCAGAGTTCCAGGGCGGTGGGGAGAGGACTAGGCCTCAATCCAAGGAGATCCATTTGGTGACCAAGCAGCAGTGAAAATAAAAAGGCCCAAATGTCAAAGAATGCCATTTCTGCTACTGAAAGTGAAACATTTGAAAGTGAAACATTTAAAATCAAGTTAAAGTGGGGTATGTTCACAAATGTCAGAGGCGGTGGTGAGCAGCAGAGGCAGGCCGGGGCAGAGTTCCAGGGCCAGGGGGTGACGGCAGGCAGCGTAGGCCGGGGCAGAGTTCCAGGGCGGTGGGGAGAGGACTGGGCCTCAATCCAAGGAGATCCATTTGGTGACTAAACAGCAGTGACAATAAAAAGGCCCAAATGCCAAAGAATGACATTTCTGCTACTGAAAGTGAAACATTTAAAATCAAGTTACAGTGGGGTATGTTCACAAATGTCAGAGGCGGTGGTGAGCAGCAGAGGCAGGCCGGGGCAGAGTTCCAGGGCCAGGGGTGTGACGGCAGGCAGCGTAGGCCGGGGCAGAGTTCCAGGGCGGTGGGGAGAGGACTAGGCCTCAATCCAAGGAGATCCATTTGGTGACCAAGCAGCAGTGAAATTAAAAAGGCCCAAATGTCAAAGAATGCCATTTCTGCTACTGAAAGTGAAACATTTGAAAGTGAAACATTTAAAATCAAGTTAAAGTGGGGTATGTTCACAAATGTCAGAGGCGGTGGTGAGCAGCAGAGGCAGGCCGGGGCAGAGTTCCAGGGCCAGGGGGTGACGGCAGGCAGCGTAGGCCGGGGCAGAGTTCCAGGGCGGTGGGGAGAGGACTGGGCCTCAATCCAAGGAGATCCATTTGGTGACTAAACAGCAGTGACAATAAAAAGGCCCAAATGCCAAAGAATGACATTTCTGCTACTGAAAGTGAAACATTTAAAATCAAGTTACAGTGGGGTATGTTCACAAATGTCAGAGGCGGTGGTGAGCAGCAGAGGCAGGCCGGGGCAGAGTTCCAGGGCCAGGGGTGTGACGGCAGGCAGCGTAGGCCGGGGCAGAGTTCCAGGGCGGTGGGGAGAGGACTAGGCCTCAATCCAAGGAGATCCATTTGGTGACCAAGCAGCAGTGAAAATAAAAAGGCCCAAATGTCAAAGAATGCCATTTCTGCTACTGAAAGTGAAACATTTGAAAGTGAAACATTTAAAATCAAGTTAAAGTGGGGTATGTTCACAAATGTCAGAGGCGGTGGTGAGCAGCAGAGGCAGGCCGGGGCAGAGTTCCAGGGCCAGGGGGTGACGGCAGGCAGCGTAGGCCGGGGCAGAGTTCCAGGGCGGTGGGGAGAGGACTAGGCCTCAATCCAAGGAGATCCATTTGGTGACCAAGCAGCAGTGAAAATAAAAAGGCCCAAATGTCAAAGAATGCCATTTCTGCTACTGAAAGTGAAACATTTGAAAGTGAAACATTTAAAATCAAGTTAAAGTGGGGTATGTTCACAAATGTCAGAGGCGGTGGTGAGCAGCAGAGGCAGGCCGGGGCAGAGTTCCAGGGCCAGGGGGTGACGGCAGGCAGCGTAGGCCGGGGCAGAGTTCCAGGGCGGTGGGGAGAGGACTGGGCCTCAATCCAAGGAGATCCATTTGGTGACTAAACAGCAGTGACAATAAAAAGGCCCAAATGCCAAAGAATGACATTTCTGCTACTGAAAGTGAAACATTTAAAATCAAGTTACAGTGGGGTATGTTCACAAATGTCAGAGGCGGTGGTGAGCAGCAGAGGCAGGCCGGGGCAGAGTTCCAGGGCCAGGGGTGTGACGGCAGGCAGCGTAGGCCGGGGCAGAGTTCCAGGGCGGTGGGGAGAGGACTAGGCCTCAATCCAAGGAGATCCATTTGGTGACCAAGCAGCAGTGAAAATAAAAAGGCCCAAATGTCAAAGAATGCCATTTCTGCTACTGAAAGTGAAACATTTGAAAGTGAAACATTTAAAATCAAGTTAAAGTGGGGTATGTTCACAAATGTCAGAGGCGGTGGTGAGCAGCAGAGGCAGGCCGGGGCAGAGTTCCAGGGCCAGGGGGTGACGGCAGGCAGCGTAGGCCGGGGCAGAGTTCCAGGGCGGTGGGGAGAGGACTGGGCCTCAATCCAAGGAGATCCATTTGGTGACTAAACAGCAGTGACAATAAAAAGGCCCAAATGCCAAAGAATGACATTTCTGCTACTGAAAGTGAAACATTTAAAATCAAGTTACAGTGGGGTATGTTCACAAATGTCAGAGGCGGTGGTGAGCAGCAGAGGCAGGCCGGGGCAGAGTTCCAGGGCCAGGGGTGTGACGGCAGGCAGCGTAGGCCGGGGCAGAGTTCCAGGGCGGTGGGGAGAGGACTAGGCCTCAATCCAAGGAGATCCATTTGGTGACCAAGCAGCAGTGAAAATAAAAAGGCCCAAATGTCAAAGAATGCCATTTCTGCTACTGAAAGTGAAACATTTGAAAGTGAAACATTTAAAATCAAGTTAAAGTGGGGTATGTTCACAAATGTCAGAGGCGGTGGTGAGCAGCAGAGGCAGGCCGGGGCAGAGTTCCAGGGCCAGGGGGTGACGGCAGGCAGCGTAGGCCGGGGCAGAGTTCCAGGGCGGTGGGGAGAGGACTGGGCCTCAATCCAAGGAGATCCATTTGGTGACTAAACAGCAGTGACAATAAAAAGGCCCAAATGCCAAAGAATGACATTTCTGCTACTGAAAGTGAAACATTTAAAATCAAGTTACAGTGGGGTATGTTCACAAATGTCAGAGGCGGTGGTGAGCAGCAGAGGCAGGCCGGGGCAGAGTTCCAGGGCCAGGGGTGTGACGGCAGGCAGCGTAGGCCGGGGCAGAGTTCCAGGGCGGTGGGGAGAGGACTAGGCCTCAATCCAAGGAGATCCATTTGGTGACCAAGCAGCAGTGAAAATAAAAAGGCCCAAATGTCAAAGAATGCCATTTCTGCTACTGAAAGTGAAACATTTGAAAGTGAAACATTTAAAATCAAGTTAAAGTGGGGTATGTTCACAAATGTCAGAGGCGGTGGTGAGCAGCAGAGGCAGGCCGGGGCAGAGTTCCAGGGCCAGGGGGTGACGGCAGGCAGCGTAGGCCGGGGCAGAGTTCCAGGGCGGTGGGGAGAGGACTAGGCCTCAATCCAAGGAGATCCATTTGGTGACCAAGCAGCAGTGAAAATAAAAAGGCCCAAATGTCAAAGAATGCCATTTCTGCTACTGAAAGTGAAACATTTGAAAGTGAAACATTTAAAATCAAGTTAAAGTGGGGTATGTTCACAAATGTCAGAGGCGGTGGTGAGCAGCAGAGGCAGGCCGGGGCAGAGTTCCAGGGCCAGGGGTGTGACGGCAGGCAGCGTAGGCCGGGGCAGAGTTCCAGGGCGGTGGGGAGAGGACTAGGCCTCAATCCAAGGAGATCCATTTGGTGACCAAGCAGCAGTGAAAATAAAAAGGCCCAAATGTCAAAGAATGCCATTTCTGCTACTGAAAGTGAAACATTTGAAAGTGAAACATTTAAAATCAAGTTAAAGTGGGGTATGTTCACAAATGTCAGAGGCGGTGGTGAGCAGCAGAGGCAGGCCGGGGCAGAGTTCCAGGGCCAGGGGGTGACGGCAGGCAGCGTAGGCCGGGGCAGAGTTCCAGGGCGGTGGGGAGAGGACTAGTCCTCAATCCAAGGAGATCCATTTGGTGACCAAGCAGCAGTGAAAATAAAAAGGCCCAAATGTCAAAGAATGCCATTTCTGCTACTGAAAGTGAAACATTTGAAAGTGAAACATTTAAAATCAAGTTAAAGTGGGGTATGTTCACAAATGTCAGAGGCGGTGGTGAGCAGCAGAGGCAGGCCGGGGCAGAGTTCCAGGGCCAGGGGGTGACGGCAGGCAGCGTAGGCCGGGGCAGAGTTCCAGGGCGGTGGGGAGAGGACTGGGCCTCAATTCAAGGAGATCCATTTGGTGACTAAACAGCAGTGACAATAAAAAGGCCCAAATGCCAAAGAATGCCATTTCTGCTACTGAAAGTGAAACATTTGAAAGTGAAACATTTAAAATCAAGTTAAAGTGGGGTATGTTCACAAATGTCAGAGGCGGTGGTGAGCAGCAGAGGCAGGCCGGGGCAGAGTTCCAGGGCCAGGGGGTGACGGCAGGCAGCGTAGGCCGGGGCAGAGTTCCAGGGCGGTGGGGAGAGGACTAGGCCTCAATCCAAGGAGATCCATTTGGTGACCAAGCAGCAGTGAAAATAAAAAGGCCCAAATGTCAAAGAATGCCATTTCTGCTACTGAAAGTGAAACATTTGAAAGTGAAACATTTAAAATCAAGTTAAAGTGGGGTATGTTCACAAATGTCAGAGGCGGTGGTGAGCAGCAGAGGCAGGCCGGGGCAGAGTTCCAGGGCCAGGGGTGTGACGGCAGGCAGCGTAGGCCGGGGCAGAGTTCCAGGGCGGTGGGGAGAGGACTAGGCCTCAATCCAAGGAGATCCATTTGGTGACCAAGCAGCAGTGAAAATAAAAAGGCCCAAATGTCAAAGAATGCCATTTCTGCTACTGAAAGTGAAACATTTGAAAGTGAAACATTTAAAATCAAGTTAAAGTGGGGTATGTTCACAAATGTCAGAGGCGGTGGTGAGCAGCAGAGGCAGGCCGGGGCAGAGTTCCAGGGCCAGGGGGTGACGGCAGGCAGCGTAGGCCGGGGCAGAGTTCCAGGGCGGTGGGGAGAGGACTAGGCCTCAATCCAAGGAGATCCATTTGGTGACCAAGCAGCAGTGAAAATAAAAAGGCCCAAATGTCAAAGAATGCCATTTCTGCTACTGAAAGTGAAACATTTGAAAGTGAAACATTTAAAATCAAGTTAAAGTGGGGTATGTTCACAAATGTCAGAGGCGGTGGTGAGCAGCAGAGGCAGGCCGGGGCAGAGTTCCAGGGCCAGGGGGTGACGGCAGGCAGCGTAGGCCGGGGCAGAGTTCCAGGGCGGTGGGGAGAGGACTGGGCCTCAATCCAAGGAGATCCATTTGGTGACTAAACAGCAGTGACAATAAAAAGGCCCAAATGCCAAAGAATGCCATTTCTGCTACTGAAAGTGAAACATTTGAAAGTGAAACATTTAAAATCAAGTTAAAGTGGGGTATGTTCACAAATGTCAGAGGCGGTGGTGAGCAGCAGAGGCAGGCCGGGGCAGAGTTCCAGGGCCAGGGGGTGACGGCAGGCAGCGTAGGCCGGGGCAGAGTTCCAGGGCGGTGGGGAGAGGACTAGGCCTCAATCCAAGGAGATCCATTTGGTGACCAAGCAGCAGTGAAAATAAAAAGGCCCAAATGTCAAAGAATGCCATTTCTGCTACTGAAAGTGAAACATTTGAAAGTGAAACATTTAAAATCAAGTTAAAGTGGGGTATGTTCACAAATGTCAGAGGCGGTGGTGAGCAGCAGAGGCAGGCCGGGGCAGAGTTCCAGGGCCAGGGGTGTGACGGCAGGCAGCGTAGGCCGGGGCAGAGTTCCAGGGCGGTGGGGAGAGGACTAGGCCTCAATCCAAGGAGATCCATTTGGTGACCAAGCAGCAGTGAAAATAAAAAGGCCCAAATGTCAAAGAATGCCATTTCTGCTACTGAAAGTGAAACATTTGAAAGTGAAACATTTAAAATCAAGTTAAAGTGGGGTATGTTCACAAATGTCAGAGGCGGTGGTGAGCAGCAGAGGCAGGCCGGGGCAGAGTTCCAGGGCCAGGGGGTGACGGCAGGCAGCGTAGGCCGGGGCAGAGTTCCAGGGCGGTGGGGAGAGGACTAGGCCTCAATCCAAGGAGATCCATTTGGTGACCAAGCAGCAGTGAAAATAAAAAGGCCCAAATGTCAAAGAATGCCATTTCTGCTACTGAAAGTGAAACATTTGAAAGTGAAACATTTAAAATCAAGTTAAAGTGGGGTATGTTCAAAAATGTCAGAGGCGGTGGTGAGCAGCAGAGGCAGACCGTGGCACAGTTCCAGGGCCAGAGTGTGATACTGTCCGCCGATAGATAACCCTTTGCACATTATCGTCATCATCATTATCAGCAGCAGTTGCTGTCAGCCAGCTCCAGAGTGTATGAGCGGGGTGTGCTGCCCATTGCAGCCCGGGGTAGAGGAGCCGTATGCAAGCTGTGCATGCCCGGTGGCAACAGTGTATGAGCTCCACAGCGCCAGCGGGGGGGGTGTCCCACTATGTCCCAAGCCGCCTGACATGTACTTCCGGTCGGCTAGGAGGTGGCATGTCACCTGGGCTGTCAGCCAGCCCCAGAGTGTATGAGCGGCGTGTGCCTGCACCCGTGGGGGGGATACAGGAGCCATGGGGAAGCTGTGCAAGACCGGGGGCAGCCGTGTAGGAGCTCTGCAGCGCCCGCTGTGGACTTCCAGGGCAAGAGCGGTAGGAGCGGCCAACTCATGCCGACCTCCTGGAACTCCCCGTCGGCCTCGCTCGCGGGTCGGTCCCGCTGATTTTTCTATCTTCATAATAAAAAAATCTTTTTTTTTTTATGGCATTTTCGGAAGCCTCAAGCCCACCTGGAGTTGCACGAGCAAGGCCACCTCGGCGTCTCCTTCCGAAAGCGGCCGGGAGCCAGTTCCGAGTATGAGCGGCGTGTGCCTGCCTTTTGCACCCGTGGGGGGATAGAGGGGCCCCTTGGGAGCTTGTACATGCCGGCAGCTTCCTTGTGGGAGCTCCACAGCGCCCGCGGCGAGTCCCGTTGTGTCCAGCCGGCTGACAAGCACTTCCGGTCCGCGAAGGATGCATGTCAGCGGCGGTGTGCCCGCTCCGGGTATGAGCGGCGTGTGCCTGCCTATGGCATCCTTGGGGGGATAGAGGAGCCATGGGGAAGCCGTGCCAGCCCGGTTGCAGCCGTGTACCAGCTCCTCAGCGCCAGCGTCGGAGTTTGAGGGCTTTAGCGGTATGCACGGCCAACTCATGCCGACCTCCTGGAACTCCCCGTCGGCTTCGCTCGCGGGTCGGTCCCGCTGATTTTTCTACCTTCATAATAAAAAAATCTTTTTTTTTTTATGGCATTTTCGGAAGCCTCAAGCCCACCTGGAGTTGCACGAGCAAGGCCACCTCGGCGTCTCCTTCCGAAAGCGGCCGGGAGCCAGTTCCGAGTATGAGCGGCGTGTGCCTGCCTTTTGCACCCGTGGGGGGATAGAGGGGCCCCTTGGGAGCTTGTACATGCCGGCAGCTTCCTTGTGGGAGCTCCACAGCGCCCGCGGCGAGTCCCGTTGTGTCCAGCCGGCTGACAAGCACTTCCGGTCCGCGAAGGATGCATGTCAGCGGCGGTGTGCCCGCTCCGGGTATGAGCGGCGTGTGCCTGCCTATGGCATCCTTGGGGGGATAGAGGAGCCATGGGGAAGCCGTGCCAGCCCGGTTGCAGCCGTGTACCAGCTCCTCAGCGCCAGCGTCGGAGTTTGAGGGCTTTAGCGGTATGCACGGCCAACTCATGCCGACCTCCTGGAACTCCCCGTCGGCTTCGCTCGCGGGTCGGTCCCGCTGATTTTTCTACCTTCATAATAAAAAAATCTTTTTTTTTTTATGGCATTTTCGGAAGCCTCAAGCCCACCTGGAGTTGCACGAGCAAGGCCACCTCGGCGTCTCCTTCCGAAAGCGGCCGGGAGCCAGTTCCGAGTATGAGCGGCGTGTGCCTGCCTTTTGCACCCGTGGGGGGATAGAGGGGCCCCTTGGGAGCTTGTACATGCCGGCAGCTTCCTTGTGGGAGCTCCACAGCGCCCGCGGCGAGTCCCGTTGTGTCCAGCCGGCTGACAAGCACTTCCGGTCCGCGAAGGATGCATGTCAGCGGCGGTGTGCCCGCTCCGGGTATGAGCGGCGTGTGCCTGCCTATGGCATCCTTGGGGGGATAGAGGAGCCATGGGGAAGCCGTGCCAGCCCGGTTGCAGCCGTGTACCAGCTCCTCAGCGCCAGCGTCGGAGTTTGAGGGCTTTAGCGGTATGCACGGCCAACTCATGCCGACCTCCTGGAACTCCCCGTCGGCTTCGCTCGCGGGTCGGTCCCGCTGATTTTTCTACCTTCATAATAAAAAAATCTTTTTTTTTTTATGGCATTTTCGGAAGCCTCAAGCCCACCTGGAGTTGCACGAGCAAGGCCACCTCGGCGTCTCCTTCCGAAAGCGGCCGGGAGCCAGTTCCGAGTATGAGCGGCGTGTGCCTGCCTTTTGCACCCGTGGGGGGATAGAGGGGCCCCTTGGGAGCTTGTACATGCCGGCAGCTTCCTTGTGGGAGCTCCACAGCGCCCGCGGCGAGTCCCGTTGTGTCCAGCCGGCTGACAAGCACTTCCGGTCCGCGAAGGATGCATGTCAGCGGCGGTGTGCCCGCTCCGGGTATGAGCGGCGTGTGCCTGCCTATGGCATCCTTGGGGGGATAGAGGAGCCATGGGGAAGCCGTGCCAGCCCGGTTGCAGCCGTGTACCAGCTCCTCAGCGCCAGCGTCGGAGTTTGAGGGCTTTAGCGGTATGCACGGCCAACTCATGCCGACCTCCTGGAACTCCCCGTCGGCTTCGCTCGCGGGTCGGTCCCGCTGATTTTTCTACCTTCATAATAAAAAAATCTTTTTTTTTTTATGGCATTTTCGGAAGCCTCAAGCCCACCTGGAGTTGCACGAGCAAGGCCACCTCGGCGTCTCCTTCCGAAAGCGTCCGGGAGCCAGTTCCGAGTATGAGCGGTGTGTGCCTGCCTTTTGCACCCGTGGGGGAATAGAGGAGCCATGGGGAAGCTGTGCATGCCCAAGCTTCAAACTGTCACCATGTCAACAGACATGGTGACAGCGTCCCGATCGCAAAGCAGGATTCAAACAGGACCAATCAGAGTGGTCCCTGTGCCGGAAACGAGCTGTGATTGGTCAGTACTGACAGGCCAATCATAGCGCAGGAGCAGTGTTGCCTGCCTATTGCACCCGTGGGGGGAATAGAGGAGCCATGGGGAAGCTGTGCATGCCCAAGCTTCAAACTGTCACCATGTCAACAGACATGGTGACAGTGTCCCGATCGCAAAGCAGGATTCAAACAGGACCAATCAGAGTGGTCCCTGTGCCGGAAACGAGCTGTGATTGGTCAGTACTGACAGGCCAATCACAGCGCAGTAGCAGTGGTGCCTGCCTATTGCACCCGTGGGGGGGATAGAGGAGCCATGGGGAAGCTGTGCATGCCCAAGCTTCAAACTGTCACCATGTCAACAGACATGGTGACAGCGTCCCGATCACAAAGCAGGATTCAAACAGGACCAATCAGAGTGGTCCCTGTGCCGGAAACGAGCTGTGATTGGTCAGTACTGACAGGCCAATCACAGCGCAGGAGCCGTGGTTTGCCGACATCTCCGTCTCTGACAAGCTCTTTCCTGTCAGAGAGCTTGTGAGAGACGGAGACAGGAATAAATACAGTGCGTAAGTTAAAAAAAAACAGCGATCTGCCGCTTTTCTGCCCTTTTGTGCCCACTAACCTGTTTTTAGTTAGTTAGGTAGCACAAGTTTTTCAGTATGGCCAAAAGAGTCTTTTTAGCCGAGGAAGCATCTGCAATGCTGTGTTCCGACACGGACAGCGCAAGTGAAGGTGAGGAGCAGTTCGTGCTTCCATCTTCCTCTGCATCCAGTGACTCTGAATCTGCACCCCCCAGTCGGCGTAGAAGAGCCGTAGTTCCTGATCTGCCTGAGCTGACCTGGGAAGCTGCAGAGAATTATACCCCCCAGGTGCCTGAGTTTACAGCCCGCTCAGGCATTCAAATTGAAATGACGGGTTTCAGCCCCATTGATTATTTTAACCTTTTTTTTTCAGACTCCCTTTTAGCGTTAATGGTCCAGCAGACCAACATCTATGCGGAACAATTTATCGCCCAGAACCCTGACTCTTATTATGGGAGAAGCCAAAATTGGACCCCCACAAACCTAGTGGAATTGCGGAAGTTTTGGGGCATATTTTTAAGTTTTGGCCTAATAAAAAAGCCTAGGATTAGAGACTATTGGTCCCTTGATATTTTATATAACACCCCCATTTACCGCACAGTAATGCCAAGGAAGCGCTTCGAAGCCATCCTGAAATTCCTTCATTACAATGATAATAGCCAGTGCCCACCCCCACAGGACCCAAATTTTGATAGGCTATATAAAATACGACCATTGATTGCCCACTACTCCCAAATTTTTTCCCACGTTTATACCCCCCAGCAAAATATTTCGGTAGATGAATCCCTAGTCAGCTTCAAGGGTAGACTGCACTTCAGGCAGTATCTACCCAATAAAAGAGCCCGGTACGGCATAAAGCTCTACAAGCTGTGCGAAAGTGCCACCGGTTACACCTACTCCTTTAGGGTCTATGAGGGAAAAGACTCCCATATAGATCCCCCAGAATGCCCCCCTTTCCTTGGAATTAGTGGAAAGATCGTATGGGATCTTATCCATCCTTTACTTGGGAAAGGCTATCATCTTTATCTGGACAACTTTTATAACAGTGTCCCCTTAGTAAAAGTTCTCTTGTCCAGATCCACCTTGGCATGCGGAACAATCCGCAAAAATAAGAAGGGCCTCCCCAAAACATTGCTGGGTCAGATCCTAAAATTAGGAGAGAGCAAAGCTTTCTGCTGCGACAATCTGCTCCTCCTAAAGTATAAGGATAAAAGGGACGTCCTTATACTGACCAGCATACACGACAGCAGATGCAGCCTAGTCCCTGTACGTGGATCCACTTCCCAAGTCCCAAAACCATATTGTGTACAGGAGTACAACAAGTATATGGGTGGCGTTGACCTGTCCGACCAGGTTATAAAACCATACAACGCCATGCGCAAGACCAGAGTATGGTATAAGAAGCTGTCTGTGCATCTTACACAGATGGCTTTATACAACGCCTTTGTCCTCTATAGATATGCCAGCAGTGGAGGTACGTTCCTGCAATTTCAGGAAAAGGTCATAAAGTCCCTGATGTTTGGTAACCAGGAAGGAGAGGGCAGTTCATCTGGCTCTTCCGTCAGTAGGATAATTCCCGGCCAGCATTTCCCGACAGAAATCCCCCCCACTGAAAAAAAAAAGAAGCCCCAAAAAAAATGCCGTGTGTGTGCCAAGCGAGGCATTCGTAAGGACACCACATACCATTGTGAGACATGTCCCACAAATCCCGGCCTGTGCATGAACCAATGTTTCAAAATATATCATACCTCCTTGGATTTTTAATTTATTTATTCATTATTCACCTTTTCTGTCTCCCATACTGGCCATGACCAATTATTAATTTTTCTACTGACCAGCCCCATTTAAAATTTGATCATTTAAAAATTGTAAAAAAAAACCACCTAAAACAAAACTAAAAATTCTCACTATACCCCTAGATAATTTCCTCAATGGGTGTAGTTTCCGAAATGGGGTCACTTGTGGGGGGTTTCCACTGTTTAGTCCCCTCAGGGGCTTTGTAAATGTGACAAGGCCTCTCAAACCATTCCTGCTAAATGTGATCTCCCAAAGCCAAATGGCACTCCATCCCTTCTAAGCCATGCCCTGTGTTCAAATATCCGTTTATTACCACATGTGGGGTATTGTTTTACTCGGGAGACATTGCTTTACAAATTTTACGGTGCTTTTTCTCCTTCAGTCCTTGTGGAAATGAGAAAAAAAATGGCTAAACCTAAATTTTCTTTGAATAAATGTTGATTTTAATTTTCACGGCCTACTTCCAATAAATTCTGTAAAAAACCTGTGCGGTCAAAATGCTTACCATACCCCTAGATAATTTCCTTGAGGTGTCTAGTTTCCCAGATGGGGTCACTTGTGGGGGGTTTCCACTGTTTAGTCCCCTCAGGGGCTTTGTAAATGTGACAAGGCCTCTCAAACCATTCCTGCTAAATGTGATCTCCCAAAGCCAAATGGCACTCCATCCCTTCTAAGCCATGCCCTGTGTTCAAATATCCGTTTATTACCACATGTGGGGTATTGTTTTACTCGGGAGACATTGCTTTACAAATTTTACAGTGCTTTTTCTCCTTCAGTCCTTGTGGAAATGAGAAAAAAAATGGCTAAACCTAAATTTTCTTTGAATAAATGTTGATTTTAATTTTCACGGCCTACTTCCAATAAATTCTGTAAAAAACCTGTGCGGTCAAAATGCTCACCATACCCCTAGATAATTTCCTTGAGGTGTCTAGTTTCCCAGATGGGGTCACTTTTGGGGGATTTGTACTGTTTTGTCACTGCAAGAGCCCTTCTAACAAAATAAGGCCCCAAAATCCACTAGGTGTTCCTTTGCTTCTGAGGCCTGTGCTTCATTCCAGTAGCACGCTACGACCACATGTGGGATATTTCCTAAAACTGCAGAGACTGGGCAACAAATATTGAGTTGAATTTCTCTGCTAAAACCTTCTGTGTAATAAAAAAATAGTATTAAAAATTTATTTCTGCCAATAAATATGAAATTTGTAAATTCCACCTCTACTTTGCTTTAATTCCTGTGAAATGTGTAAAGGGTTAAGACATTTTCTAAATGCTGTTTTGTATACTTTGAGGGGTGAAGTTTTTAAAATGGGGTGACTTTTTGGGGGTTTCTAATATATAAGGCCCTCAAAGCCACTTCACCACTGAACTGGCCCCTGTAAAAATGGCCTTTTGACATTTTCTTGAAAATGTGAGAAATTGCTGCTAAAGTTGTAGGCCTTGTGATGTCATAGAAAAATAAAAGGATGTTCAAAAAACGATGCCAATCTAAAGTAGACATATGGGTGATGTTAATTAGCAACCATTTTGTGTGGTATAACTGCCTGTCTTACAAGCAGATACATTTAAATTGAGAAAAATGCTAATTTTTGCAATTTTTCGCTAATTTTCGGTGTTATTCACAATTAAATATAGAACATATCGAGCAAATTTTGCTAGTAACTTAAAGTGCAATGTGTCACGAGAAAACAATCTCAGAATCGCTTGGATAGGTGAAAGCATTCCAGAGTTATTACCACATAAAGTGAACATGTCAGATTTGAAAAATGAGGCTCTGTCAGGAAGGTCAAAAGTGGCTAGGGCGGGAAGGGGTTAACCTAGTTCGGTCCCCACCGTTACAGTCGGATGTCAGCTGTAAGATACAGCTGAGATCCGGTGATGATGGCACCGACTCAGCTTCTGAGCCGGTGCCAAACATTGTACGTCATTTTGCGTGAAGTCAATGCTTTCCAGGACGTACATATACGTCCAATGGCGGGAAGGGGTTAAATATAACTCCAGATGTCTCCTATCACTAGCTTCAATCTATATTGATGATAATTTGCATATATTCTGCTAGCCAAGTTCCTGCTGCCTGGTATGTTTGATAAGGGTAGGTTCATTATTTGTTATTTTGTCTTAGGCTAATTTATCTTCTCCCATTTATGTTGTTTAGTAAAAGTCTATATAGCTCTCAAATAATATATAAAGTAGTGATAGTAATATATAGGTAGAAGATGAAATCATGCAGATATTTAACTCCTTAACAACAGCCCACTGTCTTTGATGACGGGCGGTTCAGGTGCTTACTCAGCAATGGCAAAAGACCCATTATGACCCATTCTACGGCAAGGGGGCAATTCTACCTCCCTGTTTGAAGAATGTTTGTCCTGCCTTCCCCTTCCTCATGGGTTCTTTCTCTGTCTCGTGTGTGTGTGTGTGTGTGTGTGTGTGTGTGTGTGTGTCTGTCTGTCTGTCTGTCTGTGTGTGTCTGTGTGTGTATGTGTTTGATGCTCCTTGTTTCCCCTTGTCAGCCTCCAGCAAGCATCACATGTTGCTAGGAAACAAGGTTTCCTTGCCGACGGAGCAGTGAGGAGGAGCTAAGCGTCAGGTGACCATACCAGTCGATGCTAAATTGTGCAGCACCAGAGGGGATATGTAGAGGAGTAGGCCAGGAGGCGGTTGGTGGACCATTAGTATGTCTGAAGTATAGGGGTTTCAGAGAGAGCTGTGTTCCTGTATATAACAGTATGGCAGCCAGTGTTCCCTATAAGGTGTGTGGCTGCGCGGATGCGCACGTTCCACAGTCCGCGTGCTCATTAAAGTTTAAAGTCCACGCACTGTCACGGGCGGCGGGCGGATGCAGTGGTGTCACTAGCTGTTAAGGGGCTTCTGTGCTAGCGACAACCACATTCACTTGTATGTGTGTCCTCAGGACGCACATACAAATGAATACTATAGGCTGCATGCCATGTTAGGCCTGCAGCATATAAGGCACTGGAAGTCGTGCAGGGCAGCGTGATGATGTCACATGACGCTTGCGTCCAACCTGAGAGGCAGTGTAGTGCTCCATCTGTCGCGGGAACGGGGCAAGGTAAGTACAATCTTGTTTTTTTTCAGGAGCTGTGGGGGAGAGGGGCTGTGTAGCGCTATATACAAGGGGAGGGGTGGGGCTGTGTAGCACTATATGCAGTGGGGGGATTGCTGTGTAGCGATATATACACAAGGGGGCTGTGTAGCGCTATATACAGGGGGAATTGCTGTGTAACACTATATACACAAGGGGAGGAGTGGGGCGGTGTAGTGCTATATACAGGAGGGGAATTGCTGTGTAACACTATATACAAGGGGAGGGGGGCTGTGTAGCATTATATACAGGGGGAAATTGCTGTGTAGCGCTATATACAAGGGGAGGGGGGCTGTGTAGCGCTACATACAAGGGGAGGGGGGCTGTGTAGTGCTATATACAAGGGGAGGAGGGGGCTGTGTAGCTCTATATACACAAGGGGAGGAGGGGGCTGTGTAGCACTATCTACTGGGGGGATTGCTGTGTGGCACTATCTACAGGGGTCTGTGTGGCACTATCTACAGGGGTCTGTGTGGCGCTATCTACAGTGGGCTGTGTGGCCTACAGGGGGGCTGTGTGGCACTATCTATAGGGGGGCAGTGTGGCACTGTTTATAGGGGCTGTGTGGCAATATCTACAGGGGGCTGTGCCACACTATCTAAAGGGGGCTGTGTGGCACTATCTAGAGGGGGTCTGTGTGGCGCTATCTACAGGGGTCTGTGTGGCACTATCTACAGTGGGCTGTGTGGCCTACAGGGGGGCTGTGTGGCACTATCTATAGGGGGGCAGTGTGGCACTATTTATAGGGGCTGTGTGGCAATATCTACAGGGGGCTATGCCACACTATCTACAGGGCGCTGTGTGGCACTATCTAGAGGGGGTCTGTGTGGCGCTATCTACAAGGGGTCTGCGTGTGGCGCGGTCTACAGGGGGCTGCGTGTGATGCTATCTACGGGGGTGACGCTATCTACAGGGGGATGTGTGATGCTATCTACAGGGGGGCGGCTGTGTGTGGCGCTATCTACAGGGGGGTGACACAGGGGATGTGTGTGACGCTATCTACAGGGGCTGTGTGGCGCTATCTACAGGGGGTCTGTTTGGTGCTATCTACAGGGGGTCTGTGTGGCGCTATCTACAGGGGGTCTGTGTGATGCTATCTACAGGGGGATGTGTGTGGCACTCTCTACAGGGGGTCTGTGGCACTATCTACAGGGTGTGTGTGCATCGCTATCTACAGGAGGTCTGTGTGGCGCTATCTACACCGCATTCCAAATTATTATGCAAATGTTATTTTTTGCTTATTTTCCTAAATAGTCGATGCAAATGACAGTCAGTATAATATTCAAGCCATCAACCGTTGGAGAATAATGAGAATTTTATTGAACAAATCTTCTAATGATAACAGATTTTTTTTTAGAAGTAAAAAACTCAAAATGCACTGTTTCAAAATATTATGCACAACAGAGATCAAAACATTTTAAAGGTTGTAAAGAGAACTAAAATGGTAATTTGTTGAATTTGCAGCATCAGGAGGTCATATTTACAGAAATCAAAAGCTCTTTCAATAAAAAAAAACTTAACAGGCCAAGTTAAAAGTTAACATAGGACCCCTTCTTTGTTATCACCTTCACAATTCTTGCATCCATTGAATTTGTGAGTAATTGGACAGTTTCTGCTTGAATATCTTTGCAGGATGTCAGAATAGCCTACCAGAGCTTCTGTTTTGATGTGAACTGCCTCCCACCCTCATAGATATTTTGCTTGAGGATGCTCCAAAGGTTCTCAATAGGGTTGAGGTCAGGGGAACATGGGGGCCACACCATGAGTTTCTCTCCTTTTATGCCCATAGCAGCCAATGACACAGAGGTATTCTTTGCAGCATGAGATGGTGCATTGTCATGCATGAAGATAATTTTGCTACAGAAGGCACGGTTCTACTTTTTGCACCACGGAAGAAAGTGGTCAGTCATAAACTCGAGTACTTTGCAGAGGTCATTTTAACACCGTAAGGGACCCTAAAGGGGCCTACCAGCTCTCTCTCTCCATGATTCCATCCCAAAACATGACTCCGCCACCTCCTTGCTGACGTCGCAGCCTTGTTGGGACATGGTGGCCATTCACCAACCATCCACTACTCCATCCATCTGGACCATCCAGGGTTGCACAGCACTCATCAGTAAACAACACGGTTTGAAAATTAGTCTTCATGTATTTCTGAGCCCACTGCAACCATTTATGCTTGTGAGCATTGTTTAGGGGTGGCCGAATAATAGCTTTATGCACACTTGCAAACCTGTGGAGGATCCTACACCTTGAGGTTCGCGGGACTCCAGAGGCACCAGTGGCTTCAAATACCTGTTTGCTCCTATTAATTTGTCTGGCAGAAACCTTCCTCATTATGCCTTTATCTGAACGAACCCCGTCTGTGCTCTGAATCAGCCACAAATCTTTTCACAGTACAATGATCACGCTTAAGCTTTCTTAAAATATCCAATGTTTTCATACCTTGTCCAAGGTATTGCACTATTTCACGCTTTTCGGCAGCAGAGAGATCCTTTTTCTTTCCCATATTGCTTGAAACCTGTGGCCTGCTTAATAATGTGGAACGTCCTTCTTAGGGTATGTTCACACGGCCTATTTACGGACGTAATTCGGGCGTTTTTGCCCCGAATTACGTCTGAAAATAGCGCCTCAATAGCGCTGACAAACATCTGCCCATTGAAAGCAATGGGCAGACGTTTGTCTGTTCACACGAGGCGTATATTTACGCGCCGCTGTCAAATGACGGCGCGTAACTAGACGCCCGCGTCAAAGAAGTGACCTGTCACTTCTTTGGCCGTAATTGGAGCCGTTATTCATTGACTCCAATGAATAGCAGCGCTAATTACGCCCGTAATTGACGCGACGTTCAAGCGCCTGCACATGCCGGGACGGCTGAAATTACGGGGATGTTTTCAGGCTGAAACGGACGCCCTCGTGTGAACATACCCTTAAGTAGTTTTCCTTTGAATGGGCACAGCTGGCAAACTAATTATCACAGGTGTCTGAGATTGATTACAATGATCCAAAGAGCGCTAAGACACAATACCATCCATGAGTTTCATTGAAAAACTAATAATTAAATGTTTATGACACTTAAATCCAATGTGCATAATAATTTGGAACACAGTGTATGGGGACAGTGGTGTAATGAGGGATTCTATCATTGATGCCTATAATTGGTGCTTATAACTGTCTATTTTATTGGTGTACTTGTAATATTATAGTATTTAAAAAAGTTATTAAAACTAATTTAAAATAAGTTTTCTTCTCTTATTTAGTCGCTATATTAGCGTTTACTGGGGGTATTACTTTTGGTCGTCAGATCGCCCACCATTGATGGAGACTTGCCCTGCTCCCTAAGGGTATGTTCACACGTAGTCAACCAAAACGTCTGAAAATCCAGAGCTGTTTTCAAGGGAAAACAGACCCTGCTTTTCAGACGTTTTTTACCAACTCGCATTTTTACCAACTCATTTTTTTACCAACTCGTTTTTGGAGCTGTTTTCATTGGAGTCTATGAGAAAACAGCTCCAAAAACGTCTGAAAGAAGTGTCCTGCACTTCTTTTGACGAGGCTGTATTTTTACGAGTCGTCGTTTGACAGCTGTCAAACGACGACGCGTAAATAACAGGTCGTCTGCACAGTACGTCGGCAAACCCATTCAAATGAATGGGCAGATGTTTGCCGACGTATTGTAGCCATATTTTCAGACGTAAAACGAGGCATAATACGCCTCGTATACGTCTGAAATTTGGCCGTGTGAACATACCCTAACTGCTCCGCTCAGGAGCTGCCAAGACTTAGAGGAAACATTGATTGCAGCCGTAAAGATTCACTCCAGTAGGCCCTGTCTAATGTGGAAAGTGGGTCTGTACCATGGACTGCCTGTGGATGTGCAGCCTGAACTGTGTGAGAGACTCTGATATATAAGTAGCGTTGGGCCTACTGTTTGGTGATCACCAACTTCTTCTCCTCCTGAATAACTGGGACACATTTATAAAGAAATAACATTGTATTCTATAAGTATTCGTTACCTTGTTTTTGGAAGTTACTGTTATATTGCAACTGCAGTTAATATTAGGTGAACCTTAAAGAGACAGTACCCCATTACTAAGAATTTGGGCTACAACAGTATTTTGTCATTGTGTGGCCTAGGACTATTACTTTTATTGCTTTGCAGAGAAATATGTGATGTACACGGCCAAGGAAAGTTAGGATCCGTGAAAGGTATTGGCCACCGTGACCGACGAAGGTGCAGAGTGATTCACCTACTAAGTGACTCGTGCAACCCCACACATAGGCATATAATAATAATAATAATAATAATAATAATAATAATAATAATAATAATAATCTTTATTTATATAGCGCCAACATATTCTGCAGCGCTTTGCAATTCAGAGAGAACATGTACAGGCAATATCAGATATTACATTTTGACAAACTAATATACAATTCAAACAAGAGGAGTGAGGACCCTGCTCGCAAGAGTTTGCAATCTACGAGGAAATAGGGGTGGCACAAAATATAAAAGTGCTTGTTAAGTACAATGGTCCAGCCATCTTTTATACACATGGGGTAGTACACATAAAGCTGCATGAGCCAGTCACCAGCCAGTGTGTGTATGACAGACATGAAGTGTATTAGGGTGCGAGGAGTGTGGGGGATACTGCTGAATGAGGTGGTCAAGTCCTGACTAATGTAAAAGGGAGCCAGGGAAAGGAATATGTGTTTTTAGGGCACGTTTAAAATTGTGGATGTTGGGAATTAATCGGATTGTCTGGGGTAGCGCAATCCTGAGAACTGGCGCAGCACAAGAGAAATCTTGGAGACGGGAGTGGGACGTTCGGATTATGGAGGATGTTAATCTATGATTGTTAACAGAAAGTAGAGCATGGGTATGGTGGTAGACAGAGATAATGGAGGAGATGTAAGGAGGTGCAGCGCTGTAGAGAGCTTTGGTGGTAAGAGTTATAAGTTTGAATTTAATTCTGAAGGGCATATCACAGTTGTATGAACACATTACATATACTGTGACAACATAACAATTTTAAATATAGGCATATATTCTAAGTACAAGTTAAATGCTAGTCTAGTGACAGGAATAAAATTCACTAATACGAGGGCTATAATGCCCATCTGTTAGCTAATGAAAGCATGCTGAGCGTATAATCACTATAGTTAAAGACAGATGGAAGGAAGAGGTATTGCTGCACATTCATCAGTAACGCCGGATCAATAGGCACACTTCTTCAGATCAATATGCACCACTTCAAATCCAACAACAGATTACAATAGGTTACTTATCACTGCAATTTTTCTTAAGAAATCAATAACTCAATTTATTTCCTAAAATTCCTGTGAGCAGTATAACCACTTCACTGACATATTAGCTATGCTGGCCTTTGAGCCATTTTAGCTTTATGCTGGTATAATACATAACAGATATAAATTGTAATCTACAATATATTTTCACAGAAAGAAAAAGATGTCACTATATAGAAAAATATAAATGTAACAAATGTTGATCATTTTTGCCCATGGATCTTCTGCAGCTTTTTTTTTGTACTTACCTACTTTTCTATACATTTCATTGTCAAAAAACTGGTGACACAAAAAAGATCATTTCATGGACCTATGGAGGAATACATTCTAAATGCATCAAGGAGTAAGATTAATATTTTCACAAATAGAATGAAGATGCCAGTAAAATGAACTTTTTTGGATCGGATGTCCCCCATTGTGCCGGTGTATACACTAGTCCTCAATAGTGGTGCGTCCATAACAACATTTGGCTGTGTAATCCACTTGCTTCAGTGGGACGTTACCTCATTATGGATAAAACATCAATGTAGCCTTCAGTGATTGGATAAAATGGCCTCATGATGTTAAGTCGCTATGAATACAATTTGTTGAGGCCTGGTTGGGACTTGGAAGTGGTAACGTGGTATTTTTCTTACTATTTCTGCTATTGAGCCGTTTAAGATCATTGGTATTTCTAGTACTAAAGAAAAGTTAGTTTTCAATAGCTTTCCACTTAAGTACACTCGGAAAATTGCCTGCTCGCTTTATGCAACTTTATTTTTTTTTGCATACAATTGTATTGAAAAACATAGTGAACTACGCTTTTCAGTACAGGACACCCTTATAGCATGCATTTGGCTATTGAAGTCTCCGGGCACATAAGACGCATACTTTTGGGACATTTTACTAGCATATATGCCGAACATTCACCACAGGTGTAGCTTGCAACTTGCCTAAAACATTTTATTGAATCTTGGCATTGCTGTTAAGTGTACATATTAAAACAATGATTATTATAACTAAGTCTAACATTCTAAAACATTGATTCCTCCGAAATGTTATTCAATTTGCAGTTACTTCTATGGCATTTAATAATTAATACTCGATTGTTGGATTATATAGACAGCAGTGGCGTAACTACCACTATAGCAGCCGTAGCGGTGGCTGCTACGGGGCCCGCAGCATGAGGGGGCCTTTGCCACCCGCCGGCACAGCCCCCCCCCCATGGCCGGAGGTTCTGCTAGCAGCTGCTATGGCTGCTACAGCGCGACGCCACTGAAGGGGTTGTTCCTACAAAAGACATGCATCCCCTATCCACAGGATAGGGGATACATGTGGGATCACTGGGACGCCCAGCGATAAGGAGAACGGGGGACCGAAAGTCCCCCGATGTTCTCCATGATAAACCTCGGACTTCCGGGGTCTGTCTGCTGCTCCATAGAAATTAATTGTGCACCGGCGTTATCTACAGGGGGTGTCTGTATGGCGTTATCTACAGGGGGTGTCTGTATGGCGTTATCTACAGGGGGTGTCTGTATGGTGTTATCTACAGGGGGGCTGTATGGCGTTATCTACAGGGGGCTATATGGCGTTATCTACAATGGGGATTTGGGGCTGTAAGACATTATCTACAGGGTGTCTGTATTGCGTTATCTACAGGGGGCTGTATGGCGTTATCTACAGGGGGCTGTATGGCGTTATCTACAGGGGGGCTGTAAGGCGTTATCTACATGGGGCTGTGTATGGCGCTATCTACAGGGGGCTGTGTATGGTGCTATCTATAGGGGGGCGCTGTGTGGTGGAATCTATAGGGAGGCACTATCTACAAGGGGGGTTGTGTGATACCCAGCGGAGGGGGGCCCCAGTCAAAAGTTTGCTATGGGGCCCAGTCTTTCCTTGTTTCCTAGTTTCCCGATAGACAGTTTGATGGTATATATATTTTAGGTGGACAGCATCCTTAATTCATGTTGTGAGAGATCCATTAAAAACAGGATCGTGATAGTGGAGGGAAGTATTTCATGTACATTTTTTATTTTAAATTGTGCAATATATCAATAGGCCAAGGATCTATTCTAAGTGTAACTCTTAGTCCAGAGGACAGTCAACATTTGACCAAAAACGTCATCATTAATAAAAGATTGCCCTGTGAGCACAAGGCTCTTTATTACTGCTCCTAACAAAGCCTTGTTCATTCCTTGACTGTAGAAAAGAGCAGGTGGTCCCAGAGATTCATGAGATAAAAAGGGAGCACATATGCTGCTATTTCCAAAAAAGACAATTACTTTGCGAGCTTGACACAGCAAGAAAAATGTGTAATAAATTATGCAGAGTCTCTTTAGCTGTCACTATAAAATTAGAGAAGCAATAAATGGACTACTTTAAAGCAACTGCTTGTTATACAATGCATTTTCTTGACAACTATACTAAGAACGCTTTGAGTGCTTTCTTGGAAAATTGTTGGAAACAAACCAGAGAGTCAATTTGATTTAGTGATGTACAGGAAGAAGAATGAAACCGACATTATACTATTATACTATGGCTCACTTTTCAGCTAATTAAAAAAACAAAAAACTGAGAATATCTGAATTTACAACTGAACTATCCTCTGTGTTATCTCTTAGGCCTCATTTACATGAGCGTGTGCGTTTTGCGCGTGCAAAAAACGCAGCGTTTTGCGTGCGCAAAAGGCAATTGACAGCTCCGTGTGTCATCCGTGTATGATGCGCGGCTGCGTGATTTTCGCGCAGCCGCCATCATAGATATGAGTCTAGTCGACGTCAGTCACTGTCCATGGTGCTGAAAGAGTTAACTGATCGGCAGTAACTCTTTCAGCACCCTCGACAGTGCATTCCGATCACCATATCGAGTAACCTGTTTAAAAAAAAAGAGGTTCGTACTTACCGAGAACTTCCCGGCCGTTACCTTGGTGACGCGTCCTTGGTGACGCGTCCTTGGTGACTCGCCTCTCTTGACATCTGGCCACACCTCCCTGGATGACGCGGCAGTCCATGTGACCGCTGCAGCCTGTGCTTGGCTTGTGATTGGCTGCAGCTGTCACTTGGACTGAATTGTCATCCCGGGAGGTCAGACTGGAGGAAGAAGCCGGGAGTTATCGGTAAGTCAGAACTTTTTTTTTTTTTTACACGTTCACGTATATTGGAATCGGAAATCACTGTCCAGGGTGCTGAACCAGTTTAACTCTTTCAGCACCCTGCACAGTGACTGTCTCCTGCCGGGTTCGGTCAAAACGAGTTCGGCCGAACCCGGTAAAGTTCGGTTCGCTCATGTCTAAGACACTCCGTTCGGATGTTTTTAAACAGAAAAGCACGTGGTGCTTTTCTGTTTACATTCAGTTTGACAGCTCTTGCGCGAATCACGCAGTTCGCACGGAAGTGCTTCCGTGCGACCTTCGTGGTTTTCACGCACCCATTGACTTCAATGGGTGCGTGATGCGCGAAAAACGCACGATTATAGAACATGTCGTGAGTTTTACGCAACGCACTCGCGCTGCGCAAAATTCACGCATCGTCTGCACTGCCCCATAAAGTAATATAGGTGCGTACGACACGCGTATATTACGCTCGTGTAAATGAGGCCTCACATGCAGGAATGCTTCCAGACAGATACATTCTATCCTGTAGTAATACACTATTATATTTATTTAAAGAGGACCTGTCATGGTTTTTTGTTTTTTTAAACACATACCTCCCCTTATTACTGGCGTCCTCTAGATTCCAGCGCTATAATAATATTATTATTATTATTATTTTGGCCCACCTGTTGTCCGGCTACAGCTCCTGCAGGTCTTTTGCATCACTGTGAAGTTGTCCGCCCTGACAGCGGCACAGTGAAGCAGAAGCCAATGCAATGCCTACTGAGGAGAGATGATGTCTCCTTCTCTCTGTACCTTTGCTCAAAATTAGCATATTATGTGCCAAGTGGAGCAGGGGCAGTAGCGGGACAACAGAGGGGCTAAAAAAATAAATAAAAAAATGACAGCACTGGAATCGAGAGGACGCCAGGAATAAGGGGAGGTATGTGGTTTAAAAAAAACAAAAACATTACAGGTCCCCTTTAACCCCTTCAGGACTGAGCCTGTTTTGGCCTTCAGGACGAAGCCGATTTTTCAAATCTGACATGTGTCCCTTTATGTGGTGATAACTCCGGAATGCTTTTGCCTATCAAAGTGATTCTGAGACTGTTTTCTCGTGACATATTGTACTTTATGTTACGGAAAAAATTTGGTCGATAAATTCAATATTTATTTGTAAAAAACACGAAAATTTGAAGAAAATTTGCAAAAATTAGCATTTTTCTAAATTTAAATGTATCTGCTTGTAAAACAGATAGTAATACCACACAAAATAGTTACTAGTTAACATCCCCCATATGTCTACTTTAGTTTGGCATCGTTTTTTGAACATTATTTTATTTTTCTAGGACGTTACAAGACTTAGAACTTTAGCAGCGATTTCTCATATTTTGAAGAAAATTTCAAAAGCCGATTTTTACAGGGGCCAGTTCAGTTCTGAAGTGGCTTTGAGGGTCTTATTTATTAGAAAGTCCCCATAAATCACCCCATTTTGAAAACTGCACCCCTCAAAGTATTCAAAACAGCATTCAGAAAGTGTTTTAACCCTTTAGGCGTTTCACAGGAATTAAAGCAAAGTAGAGGTGAAAGTTACAAATGTCATTTTTTTTTTACAAAATTCATTTGTAATAAAAAAAATTCTATACCACAGAAGTTTTTACCCGAGAAATGGAACTTATTATTTATTGCCCAGATTCTGCAGTTTTTAGAAATATCCCACATGTGGCCCTAGTGCGCTAATTTACTGAAATACAGGCCTCAGAAGCAAAGGAGCACCTAGTGGATTTTGGGGCCTCCTTTTTTTTAGCATATATTTTAGGTATCATGTCAGGTTTGAAGAGGTCTTGTGGGGCCAAAACAATAAAAACCCCCAAAAGTGACCTCATTTTGGAAACTACACCCCTCAAGGAATTTATCTATGGGTATAGTTAGCATTTTGAACCCACAGTTTTTTTGCAAAATGTATTTGAATTAGTATGTGAAGATGAAAATCTACTTTTTTTCTGAAAAAAACGTAGAATTTTTTTATTTTTTCAAGGAATAAAAGAGAAAAAACACCCCAACATATGTAAAGCAATTTCTCCCGATTACAGCAATACCCCATATGTGGTAATAAACTGCAGTTTGGACCCACAGCAGGACTCAGAAGGAAAGGAGCACCATTTGGATTTTGAAATTCTGATTTTGCTGGAATAGTTTTCAGTGCCGTGTCGCGTTTGAATTGCACTGGAGGGAACAAAATAGTGGAAACCCCCGGAAAGTGACCCCATTTTGGAAACTACACTCATCAAGGAATTTTTCTAGGGGTAAAGTTAGCATTTTGATGCCACAGTTGTTTTGCTGAATTCATTGGAATTATTCTGTAAAGGTAAAAATCTACTTTTTTTCTGAAAAAAGGTAGCCATTTTTAATTTTTACAAGGAATAAAGGAGAAAAAGCACCCCAACATTTGTAAAACAATTTCTCCCGATTACGGAAATATGCCATATGTGGTAATAAACGGCTGTTTGGACCCACAGCAGAGCTTAGAAGGGAAGGAGCGCTATTTGTCTTTTGGAGATCAAATTTAGCTGAAATGGTTTTTGGGTGCCATGTCGCATTTGCAAAGCCCCTGAGAGGCAAAAACAGTGGAACCCCCCAAAAGTGGAAATTACACCACTTAAAGAATCTATCTAGGGATATAGTGGGCATTTAGACCCCACAAGTCTTTTGCAGGATTTATTAGAATTAGGCCGTGAAAATGAATATCAACATTTCTTCCACTAAAATGTTGTATTTTTTCAATTTCACAAAGGATAAAGGGGGTAAAAGCTGCCCAACATTTGTAAAGCAATTTCTCCCGAGTACGGCAATACCCCACGTGTGGTCATAAATGGTTTTTCATTAGAAAGTAATTAACCCTTTCTGGACTGATCCATTTTTTTCTTTTCCTTTTTAGTTTTTTCCTCCCCGCGTTCCAAGAGCCACAACTTTTTTATTTTTCAGTCAATAGAGCGGTATGAGGGCTTATTTATTGAGGGACGAGCGGTCGTTTTTATTGGTACCATTTTTTGGTACATACAACTTTTTGAGCACTTTTTATTACATTTTTAGGTAGAGCCAAGGTGACCAAAAAACAGTGATTTTGCCGTTTTAAATGCTTTATTTTTCACGTGAGACGCTCCATGCATCACCCCCCCCCCCACACTACGACATGCTATGTTGTGGTGCGCGCAGGGGTTAATGTGCAGCGGATGGTGCAGAGTAAAAATTACAATTTTCCACTCATATGCCATTTTAGTGCACTACATGTTATGCCCAGTTTGTGCCACTGAAGACGAATACCTCATAAAATATTAAGGGGGTTCTCCTGGGTATGGCGATGCCATATCTATGGGCGTAAACTGGTGTTTGGGCACGCTGCAGGGCTCAGAAGGGAGGGAGCAGCATTTGGCTTTTGGGGCGCAGATGTAGCTTGGTAGTAGTTCTGTTTGGGGTTTTACTGGTGTCTCAATATATAATGTGGGGGCATATGTAATCTGTGCGGGGTACATCAGGGTACATGTTATCTGTGCGGAGTACATCAGGGTACATGTCATCTGTGCGGAGTACATCAGGGTACATGTTATCTGTGCGGGGTACATCAGGGTATAATAAGAGGGTATAATAATGCAGTAAATAAATAATAATCTGCAGATATGTGACCGGTGTCGCACTGATAAAAGGCGCCCGATCTTATCTGCTTTTGGAACACTCCGCACATTTTGCATCGCCATATTCTGAGAGCCAGAACGGTTTTATTTTTTTTCCACCGGAGCTGGGTGAGGGTTTATTCTTTGCGGGACAATCTGTAGTTTTCATTGGTACCATTTTGGGGTACTAGAAATTTTTTTGATCACGTTTTATTCAATTTTTTGGCAAGCAAGGTGACCAAAAACCATCAATTCTGAAACTGTTTTTTATGGCGTTCACCCTGGGCTATAAATTACCATTATATTTTATACTGCGGGTCGATACGATTACAGCGATACCATACGTATATAACTTTTTGATGTTTTGCAGCGTTTGTGCAATAAAATCACTTATTTATAAAATAAATTCTTTTTTGTGTCACCCTATTCTGAGAGCGACAACTTTTTTTATTTTTCAGTCAAAAATGCGGTGTAAGGGCTTGTTTTTTGCGGGACGGGTTGTAGTTTGTATTGGTACCATTTTGGCGTACATGCGACTTTTTGATCACTTTTTATTGTCGATTTTGGGAGGGGTGGTAACCAAAAAATTGTGATTCGGGCACTGTTTTTCGTTTATTTTTTTCGCGGTGTTCACCGTGCGGGAAAAATAATATTACAGTTTTATAGTCGGGATCGTTACGAACGCGGTGATACCAAATATGTGTACTTTTTTTATCGTGTTAATTTTTTTCCTATAATAAAAGACTTATTATAGGAAAAAAAGCATTCTTTGTTTATATCACTTCTAACTTTTATTTTTACACTTTTTCAAAACATTTTTATTATCTTTTTTTTACTTTTTTTACTTGTCCCACTAGGGGACACTTAGACTTGCAGCTCTGATCGCTGCTGGAACACATTACACTACACACGTAGTGTAATGTGTTCTAACTGTCATTGTGACGTAACTGTCACACTGACATGAAGCAGAGGAGGAACGGCCGGAGGCTGATCCTCCGAGGCTTCCGTACATGGCAACCCGGAGGTCATTGTCTGGCCTCTGGTTGCCGTGAGAAGGATCGCCAGCCCCCGCAAATACATGTGGGGGGCTGCCGATCCGCTGTAAACCTCTTCAATGTGGGGATCGCAATCGACCACCGCATCGAAGGGGTTAATTGCCGATTTCAGCGGCGACAGGCCGCTGATCTGCAACAGGGAGAGCAGGGCTGACACCCTGCACAGTTAACCGCCGCTGCGGTGTAGCGCCGCGCGGCGGTTAACTGTCAAAGCACTGACGTTAATGAACGTCAAGGTGCGCGAAGTTACTGCACACATTGACGTTTATTAACGTCAAGGTGCGGGAAGGGGTTAATAAACATATTGTGTACTTTCTACTTCAGCTTTTGGGTTTTAGCAGGACAATATATTACTTGAGAATTGCTCAGTTAGCTTCTATGTGATCAGATGACATCTCAATGTTGTATTGGACAGAATTGATTTGCGCTCAGAAATTAATATAATATATGTATGCTCAAGGGAATAAGTATAGGAAAATATTTGTGCGTACAAGGAAAATAGAATTACTGTATGTCTAATAAAAATACACAAGCAGCGTGAAAAAAGCTATTATAGTGGAGACGTGAAAATCAAAAAGTGACAATATACATCAATGTATAGTGATTTTATTATATTTCCTTCAATATAACACCAGGATAAGGCTTGGAAGGCTTGACTGAAGATGCAAAATAAACTCTTCATTGTTATAAAATCAATAATGGACTTTCTTAATGTAATAGAATTACATATTTGAGATTACATTATTTTATGTTATTGAAATCATAACATATACATTCCTTCATTTGGAGCTGGGTGGTGTGGAATTGACAGTTTTGTTCAAAATCTGCCACTTATAGTCTAAAAGGGGGTATTCCCGTCTCGATGATGCTATATATGCTAGTCCCTTAGGCCTCATGCACACGGCTGTGCCCGTAATCACGGCCCACAATTGCGGGCACAGCCGGCCGCCTTGGGCCTTGGGCCGCAGCCGCATTTTCATGCCGTGTTCCCATACAAAGTAAAAAACGAAAAGTAGGACATGCTCCATAATTGCCGACATGGTTCTACGGCACGGACACCTATCCGTGGCGATACAGAAAGGTGTCTGAGGACAATAGAACCTGGCGGGTCCGTAATTGTGGACCGTATTACGATCCGCAATTACGAAGATTTTTTTTTTACGGTCGTGTGCATGGCGCCTAACAGAATGTAAAGTGATCAATGTTTACAATTACCTTTGTTTTATTTTTATTTTTTTGCTGTATTTCCCAGATATTCTTGCACTTCTATTCCATGTCCTCTTCTCTGTATATCTTTTATTTTCATTGGTTACGGCTACCGCCACGGTCTTGCAGATGTGGCCATGCTTCCGCAGATACCCCTGTACTGCTTAATATTTGGCTGGCCTGGTTGTGGCTGGTTGGGAGAACACATTGGTTTTGCATGCACTGTTGCTCTCGGCCCGACCACCTCTCTTCTTCATTAGGAGGGCACAGGATGGCTCCTGGACATGCACAGTGGCTTGGCCATTCAAATCAGATGTAGTCTTGGCACATCACTGCCGCGACTACTACTATAGCAGAACCCTTATCAGGGCTTTATACGTCTATACAAAGTTTTTATTTGTATTTTTTAAACACAGTGGATGGTAAGAAGGGAGTTAAGTAGGTACGAATGCAGATGCAAGTTGCTGTTAAGTTACAGAAGGGCTTTGTATCACCCACTCAAGCCCAGAAGTCAAGGAATGAAATGAGTGTGTAGGGGTGTAACATGTATATTTTTAATAGAAAATTAGATTTAGGGTATAAAAAATTAAAAAGGAGAGATGGGAATACCCCTTTAAGCTGGCCACACACATAAAAAATGTCAGCCAAACTCTTTGGCCCGATTCTTTGTTCCCCATGAAGATGAAATCAGACTATCCGAGCATTCATGTGTAAGGGGTAATCGGGGGGCAAACGTTTAGCAGTCAATCTTATGTGTATGGCTAGCATGAAAATTGGAAGATAGTTCCTAAGTATAAAGGAAATAAGCTGTCAGATTTAGAAGTAGCATGAAACTGAAAGGGCATGACCAGAGGAGTTCTGCATACACTGTCCGCATCAATGCCGCACAGAATCTGCGTTGCAGATTCTGTTGCGGCTCTGCCTAAAATGGCCGTTGCGTATTGAGGGGAAGAGGGCTTCCCTTCTCTCTATCAGTGCAGGAGAGAGAGAAGGGACAGCCCTTTCCCTAGTAAAAGAAAAATAAATTCATACTTACCCGGCCGTTGTCTTGGTGACGCGTCCCTCTTTCAACATCCAGCCCGACCTCCCTGGATAACGCAGCAGTCCATGTGACCGCTGCAGCATGTGATTGGCTGCAGCCATCACTTGGACTGAAACGTCATCCTGGGAGGCCGGACTGGAGGAAGAAGCAGGGAGTTCTCGGTAAGTATGAACTTCTATTTTTTTTACAGGTTGATGTATATTGTGATCGGAAGCCACTTTCCAGGGTGCTGAAAAAGTTACTGCCGATCATTTAACTCTTTCAGCACCCTGGACAGTGACTATTTACTGACGTTGTCTAGCAACGCTCCCGTTATTACGGGTGCACACACGTAGTCACCCGTAATTACGGGAGCCCCATTGACTTCCTCAGTCTGGCTGTAGACCTAGAAATACATAGGTCCAGCCAGAATGAAGAACTATCATATTAGTAAAACCAATACGCTACACAGCACACATAACATCTGCGGATTTCATTGCGGAATTTTGACTCTCCATTGAAGTCAATGGAGAAATTCCGCAATGAGTCCGCAACAAGTCCGCTACACGTCCGCAACATTCAGTGTATGCTGCGGACACCAAATTCCGCACCGCAGCCTATGCTCCGCAGCTGAATTGTCTGCAACGTGTAAACGAACCCAACTAAAAAGCTGTGGAAAGCTATGGAGAAACGTGTACGCTGCGGATTTCCGCTGCGGACTGTCCGCAGCGGAATTCCAGAGCAATTCCGCCACGTCTGGTCATGCCCAAAGACATGTGAAACTTAATTGGATAAATAAAATGTAATATGCACTGAACTCTTTAGGAGTATTAATATCTACATCTCTGGAAGATTTGTTTGCTTTGTTTTTTTTATTACAATGATTTATCATGGCTTTTTTTTCACAGAAAAGTGGCGGAAAACTTTTTTACTAGTGTACAAAGCTCTCCACAATGCTGCACTATGATACTTTCCCCACCTAAGCCCAATGACCTACACTCATCATGCTTCCTCATCACAGCCTCTCACTCCGATCTCCAGGACTTCTCCCGTGCTGCCATCTTTCAATGGAACTCATATTATTAGGGTATGTTCACACGCAGTGAACAGAAACGTCTGAAAATACGGAGCTGTTTTCAGGCAAAAACAGCTCCTGATTTTCAGACATTTTTTTAACAACTCGCGTTTGACGCTGCGTTTTTTACGCCCATTTTTTGAGCTGTTTTTCAATGGAGTCAATGAAAAACACCTCCAGAAACGTCCCAAGAAGTGTCCTGCACTTCTTTTGATGAGCCGCCATTTTACGCGCGTATTTTGACAGTGACGCGTAAAATAAAGGCTTGTGGGAACAGAACATCGTAATTCCCATTGAAAGCAATGGGCAGATGTTTGTAGGCGTATTAGGGGCGTAAAACGCCCGAATTATGCCTGAAAACACTGCATGTGAACATACCCTTAGACTTCATCACAACATTCACAGCTTCAAGGGTGCCTTGATAACTCAAATCTCCAAGGATAAAATGATCACAGCTGCAGCCTCAGCTGGTGGCCCACATACAACCTGATCTGTTCAAAGTCACCTCTTTAATTAACTTTGCTGTGCTTTACTTGCCAAACTTGTTTCATCACTGCACTTTTTATCTACATTGGCATATATACTGACTTGTTCATGCAGCTTTATTTCTATTCCCCCATTGTTGGTGCTAAATAAATGAAGGTTGTATTTATTATTATTATTATTATTATTATTATTATTATTATTATTATTAAGAAAATTATTATTAATGATAAAAATAATAATAATAATAATAATAATAATAGCAAGTCCTGTCTTCATTGTAAATGTTGGATATTGGAAGATTTACATACTGTGTGTACTGCCCGAGTTACAATTTACCAAAGGATAGTAGTACAGACTCATCATTACAAAAATACCGGTAATTATTTATGTGCTGTGTACGTTTTATATATGGTAATTCCTAAACCACATTTGTAAACATACTGGAATAGATTATATTGGTAACGTGATCAGTGTGCGAAGGCATAATGAACAATAGAAAAAACCATGCATAGTAAAACCTCCGAATGTCTACAATAAAGTGATTTTGTTACCGGTACATGAAAAATCCTCCAATAAACACAAAGATTATAAATCCATAATACATTATACAGTTATTAAAGTCACACAGGCAATAAATAAATTAAAGCAAATTACTAACAGTGTACTCAGATAAGTCAAGGATTTTTTTTTTATATTAAACAGCACAATTTCATGTAGGAATACTAGTATAATATGTTCTCTTTTTTTATTTCTTAACATTTTTTTATTATTTTAAAAAAGTTCTATAACTTTACAGAATATTTAACAAATGCAGCCTATTCATAATTGTCTTGGCTGCTAAGCAGAGCTTAATAGCATGAACAGAATTTAGCGCATAGTAAATTATGAATTCATATAAAAACATTTTAGTAAATTACAGCAAATGGGTTGTAGAGCAGGGACACATGGGAAAAGGAACATACCAAAATTTGCATTAAGCTAGGTAAATGTATAAATGCATTGTTTGTACTTTATATGTAGACACTATGTGGATTAAACTATTTTTTTCTCCAAAAACAGTACCAAGTTTGTCTATGGGCTATGTCTGGTAAATCACTGGGGCTGTACTGCAATACCAGATATAGTACAAGGACAGACGTGGCACTAAGCAGATTTTATTTTTCTAATCCTGGATAACCGCTTTAAGGGCATGACCACACATGGCGGAATTCCTCCGCAACTGTCCGCATCAATGCCGCACCTAATCCGGGTTGCGGATTACGGCTGCGGATCTGCACAAAATGTGCAGAAAATTGATGCGGACTGGCCGCTGCGGACTGCAGGAAAAGTGCTTCCCTTCTCCCTATCAGTGCAGGATAGAGAGAAGGGACAGCACTTTCCCTAGTGAAAGTAAAAGAAATTCATACTTACCGCCCGTTGTCTTGATGACGCGTCCCTCCTTCGGCATCCAGCCCGACCTCCCTGGATGACGCGCCAGTCCATGTGACCGCTGCAGCCTGTGCTTGGCCTGTGATTGGCTGCAGCCGTCACTTACACTGAAACGTCATCCTGGGAGGCCGGACTGGAGACAGAAACGGAGTTCTCGGTGAGTACGAACTTCATTTTTTTTTACAGATACATGTATATTGGGATCGGTAGTCACTGTCCCGGGTGCAGAAACAGTTACTGCCGATCGCTTAACTCTTTCAGCACCCTGGACAGTGACTATTTACTGACGTCTCCTAGCAACGCTCCCGTCATTACGGGAGCCCCATTGACTTCCTCAGTCTGGCTGTAGACCTAGAAATACATAGGTCCAGCCAGAATGAAGAAATGTCATGTTAAAAAACCAATACGCTCCGCACCACACATAACATGTGCATGACAGCTGCGGACTTCATTGCGGAACTTAGAATCTCCATTGAAGTCAATGGAGAAATTCCGCCATGAGTCCGCAACCAGTCCGCCACTGCTCCGCAACAGACAGAGCATGCTGCGGACACCAAATTCCGCTCCGCAGCCTATGCTCCGCAGCGGAATTGTACGCATCGTGTAAACGAACACTGCTAAATTAAAGTGAAAGTCAATGGAGAAACGGCTCCGCTGCGGATTAACGCTGCGGAGTGTCCGCAGCGGAATTTAAGTGAAATTCCGCTATGTGTGAACCCGCCCTAAGAGTCTTTATTCTTATGTCGCCAACAGAATTGTTGCAGAAATTGCTGCTACTAAAATTCCGTCCGATGCATCTAAATGGGGTTGTTTTTGAAGAATGCTCATTGATTTCAGCAGACCCCTTCAGGAGTGTAGAACAGTTGCAGAAATGTCTGCAACAGATCTACCGCATGTGAACATACCCTTGTACCGATTGCAACTCAGGATCATAACAATATAAGGCTCTGTCCACACTGCATGTTTGGTATGCCAGAAAAATCGCCAAATGACGGCCACTTTAGCCATTGACTCTTATTGTGAAAAAATATACATATACTGCGCATATACTTTTTATCGGGAACCCATTGTATTGAAACCAAAGTCAACTATGTTTTTTAATACAGTTAAAAATATAAAGGTATGTCTAATCATAGCAGCCAGACAAAATAGACGAGGAGACAGCACTTCCAACATATGTCAGCTTTTTAATCACCCGTGCAACGTTTCAGTCCAGCAGGACCTTTCTCAAGCTTGAGAAAGGTCCTGCTGGACTGAAACGTCGCACGGGTGATTAAAAAGCTTACATATGTTGGAAGTGCTGTCTCCTCGTCTATTTTGTCTATCTGATATTGGGGACCGCGGATCCGGTCCTATTGAGGCGTGCACCGACTTGTGGTCCAGTGCTGTGGTAATTTTTTGCTTTTAATCATAGCAGCCAACCATATACCATTTGTTTGCATGGGTTTCCTTTCACATTCCAAAAGAAAAACATGCTGGGCCCACTGGGGAGGGTGAGTCATGACAACTTCTGTACATCACTGCGGAAGAAGTTGGTGCTAAATAAACAACATTAAAAAAAAATAATGTTTGTCATACAGTGCGTCAGGTTCATAGAAGTCGGAAGCCTTTCCCAGCATAAACAACAAACTTTGACTGCAAACGTGATGTGAACAGAGAAAGTGAACTTTCCCTTTAAACATATATTAGAGTGGTATTCCCGGAATTTAAATGTATCATCTATCCACAGGATAAGTGCTAAATGTCTGATCACTGTGACCCCAGACATCACTAGAACGAGGATCACGAGCCCCCAAATCCTCCACACTGCACGACCGCAGTAAAGAGAACTTTCAAAGGAGCGGAGGACTAGAATATGTCGTGCCGCTCCTTTCAAAGTATATGGGACTGATGGAGACAACACACGTCTGTTCCACAGGCATTGAATGGAGCAACAGGGCGCATGCTCGTCCGTCGCTCCATTGAAGCTCCTCCTCACTTCGAGGGGTGCAGTAAGCAAGAACAGGGGTACTCAGGACCGTCATTCAAGTGATCAGACATTTTTCCCCTATCCAGTTTTAATCTCCTTTAAATGTAATTTATTTTCTTAACCCCCTAGTGACCACCAATACACCTTTTCACGGCGGTCACTAAGGGGCCTTAGGCTAGGCCGTCACCTTTTCACGGCGGCCCAGTCTAAGTCCTGCATGGATGTTCCGTGCAGACTGGAGCGAGTGCTTGGCTGTCTGATGACAGTTTACTTTGATCGTGGCCGTTTAACCCGTTAAATGCCACAGTCAATAGCGACCGCAGCATTTAACTTGTTTACAGAGGGAGGGAGCTCCCTCTCTCACCCATCGGCTGTAATGGCAGGAAGGAGGTGAAGGGAAAGTGAGCCCTAATCTACCCACCGCCCTGTCCCTGCCTACTTGCAACGACCCGCCCTAGGCGACGAGGTACAACTGGGCGGCGGTCCCTACGCTGGCTAAGTGCACAGGAAGACAAACAGGGAACACGCAAGGGAAGGGGCAGTAGCCACGGAACGCCACGAGGAAACGGGGCGGCGAACGAACAGTCAGGACCAGGACGAAGTGAGTACACCCGAGCGGGCACGGAGACAGAAGCAAGCCAGGGGCAAAGCAAAGCAGGTCAAGCAGAACTGCAGCAAGGCAGAAGCACGGCAGAAGCAGGCTGGAGCAAGCAGCAGTGGGGCCAGGAATCCAAAAGAATTACAAGCACTGAGGGAGAGCACAGGGCAGGTAATAAAGGGCAGGGGGCGGAGCTAACTCCGACAGACCAGGCCGCGATAGGCTCTCCCACTCCTGAGCCTGCCACCCTGGTTGGTGGGAGATGGTGTCAGTCGAACAGGTCTGGCCTCAGGTGTGGATTGATTAATCCCAGGAGTATAGCTAGATGAAGTACCTGGCAGATCCCTAACAGTACTCCCCCTTTTATGAGGGGCCACCGGACCCTTACTAAGGGGACCCGGTTTAGTGGGGAAGAGGAGGTGGAACCTCCTGATCAATACCCCAGCGTGAACATCACGGGCAGGTACCCAAGTCCTCTCCTCTGGCCCGTATCCTCTCCAATGGACCAGGTACTGGAGGGAGCCCTGGACCATCCTACTGTCCATAATCTTGGCCACCTCGAATTCCACCCCCTCAGGGGTGAGAACGGGAACAGGAGGTATCCTCGAGGGGGACCAGGACGGGGAGCAGCGTTTAAGGAGGGAGGCATGGAAGACGTCATGTATGCGAAAGGATGGGGGGAGCTCCAGACGGAAGGATACAGGGTTGAGTACTTCAATGATCTTATAAGGTCCAATAAATCGGGGAGCAAACTTCCTGGACGGGACCTTAAGGCGCAAGTTCCTGGACGACAACCAGACCAAATCCCCGACGACAAACCGGGGGTTAGCAGAACGTCTACTATCCGCCTGAATCTTTTGTGCGCTCTGGGACGCCTCTAGGTTCTTCTGAACCTGGGCCCAGACAGTGCACAGTTCCCGATGAACCTCCTCTACCTCAGGATTATTGGAACAACCAGGGGAGACGGAGGAGAACCTTGGGTTAAACCCGAAATTACAGAAAAACGGGGAGACCCCTGACGAGTTACTGACCCGGTTATTCAGGGAAAATTCAGCAAGGGGAAGGAATGAGACCCAATCGAATTGACAGTCAGAGATGAAACACCTTAAATATTGTTCCAGGGATTGGTTGGTCCTTTCCGTTTGGCCATTAGTTTCGGGATGGAAGGCGGAGGAGAAGGACAGATCAATCTCCAACTTTTTACAAAAAGCTCTCCAAAATAAGGAAACAAATTGTACCCCTCTGTCAGAAACGATATTGACTGGGGCCCCATGGAGACGCAGGATGTGTTTCACAAACAAAGAAGCTAACATCTTGGCGTTAGGTAGCTTCTTAAGGGGCACAAAGTGGCACATCTTGCTGAAGCGGTCGACTACCACCCACACCACCGACTTGCCCTGAGATGGAGGCAAATCGGTGATAAAATCCATGGAGATATGGGTCCAAGGTCTCTGGGGGATGGGCAAGGAACGTAGTAGGCCCGCAGGTCGGGACCTAGGGGTTTTGGACCTAGCGCAAACCTCACAAGCGGCGACGTAAGCCCTAACATCTTTAGGCAACCCAGGCCACCAATAGTTTCTGGTAATGAGGTGTTTGGTGCCCAAGATGCCAGGATGACCAGATAGAGCGGAGTCATGGTTTTCCCTGAGTACCCTCAGCCGGTATTGCAGGGGAACAAACAGTTTGTCCCCAGGGACGTTCCCGGGAACTGCACCCTGATCAGCCGCGATATCAGAAGCTAAATCAGAATCCGTGGCAGAGACGATTATACCAGGGGGTAAAATACAAGCAGGATCCTTCTCGGAAGGAGGATTGGCCATGAAACTACGTGACAGAGCGTCAGCCTTAATATTCTTGGACCCAGCCCTATAGGTAACCAAGAAATTAAATCTGGTAAAGAATAGTGCCCACCGAGCTTGTCTAGGATTAAGCCTCCGGGCCGATTCTAGGAAAACCAGATTCTTGTGATCCGTAAGGACCGTTACCTGGTGTCTGGCCCCCTCCAGGAAGTGCCGCCACTCCTCAAAAGCCCATTTAATGGCTAGAAGTTCGCGGTTGCCAATATCATAGTTACTCTCCGTGGGCGAAAACTTCCTAGAGAAGTAAGCACAGGGGCGGAGATGGGTGAGGGAGCTGGTACCCTGGGACAAGACGGCCCCCACTCCCACCTCGGAAGCGTCAACCTTCACAATAAATGGCTCCTCTTGGTTGGGCTGAATCAGCACGGGGGCCGAGATAAAGCACTTCTTGAGAGTCTCAAAGGCCTGGACGGCCTCAGGGGGCCAATGGAGGACATCGGCACCCTTGCGGGTAAGGTCCGTAAGAGGCTTAGCGACGACCGAGAAGTTGGCAATAAATCTCCTGTAATAGTTGGCGAACCCTAAAAAACACTGTAACGCCTTAAGGGAGGCAGGTTGGACCCATTCCGCCACAGCTTGAACCTTGGCAGGGTCCATGCGGAATTCATGAGGAGTGAGGATTTGCCCTAAAAATGGTATCTCCTGTACCCCAAAGACACATTTTTCAGTCTTAGCAAACAGATTATTCTCCCGAAGGACCTGGAGCACCTTCCTGACATGCTCCACGTGGGAGGACCAGTCCTTGGAAAACACCAGTATGTCATCAAGGTACACAACAAGAAAATTACCCAGGTACTCTCTCAGGATTTCATTAATAAAATTCTGGAAGACAGCAGGGGCATTACACAACCCAAAGGGCATGACCAGGTATTCGAAATGACCCTCGGGTGTGTTGAACGCAGTTTTCCACTCATCCCCCTCTTTGATGCGGATAAGGTTATATGCCCCCCGTAGATCGAACTTAGAAAACCATTGGGCTCCCTGAACCTGATTAAAAAGATCCGGAATCAAAGGAAGTGGGTACTGGTTCCTTACGGTGACCTTATTCAGGTTACGATAATCAATGCACGGCCTAAGACCACCATCCTTCTTCCCCACGAAGAAGAAGCCAGCACCTACAGGAGAAGTCGAGGGGCGAATGAAACCCTTGGCCAGGCATTCTTGGATATACACCCTCATCGCTTCACGTTCAGGACATGAAAGATAAAATATCCTACCCTTAGGAAGCTTGGCACCAGGCACCAAATCGATAGCGCAATCGTAATCTCTATGGGGGGGCAACACCTCGGAGGCCTCCTTAGAAAACACATCGGCGAAGTCCTGAACAAACTCAGGAAGCGTGTTTACCTCCTCCCGGGGAGAAATAGAGTTAACAGAAAGACATGACATAAGACATTCATTACCCCATTTGGTGAGATCCCCAGTATTCCAATCAAATGTGGGATTATGCAACTGCAACCAGGGAAGGCCTAAAACCAGATCAGACGATAATCCCTGCATCACCAGTACAGAGCACTGCTCCAAATGCATGGAGCCAACCAGGAGTTCAAAAACAGGAGTATGCTGAGTAAAATAACCATTAGCAAGGGGGGTTGAGTCGATTCCTACTACAGGGATAGGATAAGGTAAATCAATACAAGGCATCTTTAGAGACATAGCAAATTCCACAGACATGATATTAGCAGATGAGCCAGAATCCACGAAAGCACTGCCCGTGGCAGACCGGCCAGCAAACGAGACCTGAAAGGGAAGCAAAATTTTATTGCGTTTCACATTAACGGGAAATACCTGTGCGCCCAAGTGACCTCCCCGATGATCACTTAGGCGCGGAAGTTTTCCGGCTTCTTATTCTTGCGCCTGGGACAGGTGTTCAGTAGATGCTTGTCGTCCCCACAGTAGAAGCAGAGACCATTCATTCTGCGAAACTCCCTACGTTGTCGAGGGGACATGGAGGCCCCGAGTTGCATAGGTACCTCCGAGTCCTCCGTGGAGGGGCGAGGAGACGGGACCTCGGGGGGGATCGCAGAAAAGTCAGAGGGGAGCACATTGAAGCGTTCTAGCTGACGTTCCCTGAGACGTCGGTCAAGTCGTACTGCTAGGGCCATAACCTGGTCAAGGGAGTCAGGCGAGGGGTAGCTAACCAGCAGATCCTTCAGGGCGTCAGATAATCCTAACCTAAACTGGCACCTTAGGGCCGGATCGTTCCACTGAGAAGCTACGCACCACTTCCTAAAATCAGAACAGTATTCCTCAACCGGTCTCCTACCCTGACGTAAGGTCACCAGCTGACTCTCGGCTAAAGCAGTCCTGTCAGTCTCGTCGTAAATGAGTCCGAGGGCAGAGAAAAAACGATCAACAGAGGAAAGTTCAGGGGCGTCAGGAGCCAAGGAGAAGGCCCACTCTTGGGGCCCTTCCTGGAGTCGGGATATGATGATACCCACCCGCTGGTTCTCGGAACCTGAGGAGTGGGGCTTTAGGCGGAAATACAGTCTGCAACTCTCCCGGAAGGAGAGAAACGTCTTACGGTCCCCTGAAAACCGGTCAGGTAGCTTGAGGTCGGGTTCTAGAGGTGAGGTGAGGGGTACTACTAAAGCAGCGTCACCCTGATTGACCCTTTGGGCCAGGGCCTGGACCTGTAGGGAGAGGCCCTGCATCTGCTGGGTCAGGGTCTCAAGGGGGTCCATGATAGCGTCAGCGTAGGAGAAATGGTAGACTAGGTAAGGTCTTGTAATTATGTAATGGCAGGAAGGAGGTGAAGGGAAAGTGAGCCCTAATCTACCCACCGCCCTGTCCCTGCCTACTTGCAACGACCCGCCCTAGGCGACGAGGTACAACTGGGCGGCGGTCCCTACGCTGGCTAAGTGCACAGGAAGACAAACAGGGAACACGCAAGGGAAGGGGCAGTAGCCACGGAACGCCACGAGGAAACGGGGCGGCGAACGAACAGTCAGGACCAGGACGAAGTGAGTACACCCGAGCGGGCACGGAGACAGAAGCAAGCCAGGGGCAAAGCAGGTCAAGCAGAACTGCAGCAAGGCAGAAGCACGGCAGAAGCAGGCTGGAGCAAGCAGCAGTGGGGCCAGGAATCCAAAAGAATTACAAGCACTGAGGGAGAGCACAGGGCAGGTAATAAAGGGCAGGGGGCGGAGCTAACTCCGACAGACCAGGCCGCGATAGGCTCTCCCACTCCTGAGCCTGCCACCCTGGTTGGTGGGAGATGGTGTCAGTCGAACAGGTCTGGCCTCAGGTGTGGATTGATTAATCCCAGGAGTATAGCTAGATGAAGTACCTGGCAGATCCCTAACATCGGCGGCCAAGAAATGCATTTGCGGGCCTCCGATGGGGTGTCATGACAGCTGAGGACCTGATAAAAGCCCCCAGGTCTGCCCTGGGCATATGCCTATTAGGACGCGCCAGGGGCACATCCTAATAGATTGCCTGTCAGATTTACACTGACAGGAAATAATGCTCTGGTATACTAAGTATACCAAAGCATTATAGCAGCTATCCAAAGATCGCATTGTAAAGTCCCCTAGTGAGACTAAAAAAATAAGTAAGTAATGTGAAATAAAACTTACAGTAAAAAAATAAATAAAAAGTGGTTTTATTTAGTAAAAGTATATAAAATAAATAAAACTACACATATATGGTATCACCGCGACTGTAATGACCCAAACAATAAAGTTAATATGTAATTTAAACTGCAAGATGAACACAGTAAAAAAAATGCAAAAAACAATGGCGAAAGCGATATTTTTTTCCATTGCCCCCCAAAAAAGTCATAATAAGTGTTAATCAATAAGTCACATGTACCCCAAAACAGTACCAATCAATACTAAGTCTTGTCCCACAAAAACAAGCCCTCATATCCCTACATTGACAGAAAAATTAAATATTACGGCTCTGGGAAAGCGACGATGCAAAAACAAAGAATTTTAGTTCAAAAGTGTTTTTATTGTGCAAAAGTCGTAAAACATTAAAAAAACTATACATATGTGGTATTGTCATAATTGCACCAACCCATAGAATAAAGGTGACATGTTATTTACGCTGCACAGTGAACTGCGTGAATTTAAAACGCATAGAACAATGTCTGAAGTTCAGGGGTGTCACGGACACTGGGTTTGTGGACCCACTAGGCCGCTCCGCCGTAGCGGGGAGGAGGCTGACCAGGTCACAGTCTATGTGAAAGCAAGATAGCAGACAGTAATGCTTAGGTACCTGAAATAGTCCGGACGGTGACTGTGGCTTCAGCACGGATGGAGGCAGGTGCGGAAAGTGGCGCCAGACGTGGCGGGCAATATCCGATGAGCAGATGGCACTTGACGTGGCAGATGACACTTGACGTGGCAGATGGCACTTGACGTGGCAGATGGCACTTGACGTGGCAGATGACACTTGACGTGGCAGATGGCACTTGACGTGGCAGATGACACTTGACGTGGCAGATGGCACTTGACGTGGCAGATGGCACTTGATGTGGCAGATGGCACTTGACGTAGCAGATGACACTTGAACACAGGTAGGCACAGGAACAATGCAGAATACAGGAACGGTAACAGGGCACGGGTAACAGCTGGAACGGGAGACACTAAGGGACCATTTGCGAGACAGACAGGGAAAGACTAACAACGCTCAGGCAAGGATCAGAAGGGCTGGGGCATTCTTATAGGGCAGGAAATCATGTGGGTTAATGAACATTGTTTTCATGTGCGCGCGCTGGCCCTTTAAGAGCGGGCGCGAGCGTGCGCGCGCACCCTACGGGACCCGGCCGGACGGAGCGGAAGTGAGCGCTGGCATCTCCTAGGAGGGAGACGGAGGCCAGCGCTCTCAGATCCATGGCTGCGGGTGTCGGGAGGTGAGTGAACCCGACGTCCCGCGGCCATGGGCGCTACAGTATCCCCCCTCTTACGCCCCCTCTTTTTGGGACCAGACTGAGAGAGGAACTTTTTAATAAGAGTAGGGGCGCTGAGGTTCTCTTCTGGCTCCCAGGACCTCTCCTCAGGACCAAACCCTCTCCAGTCCACCAGATAGAAAGTCCTTCCTCCAACCCTCTTGCGGTCCAGGATCTCCTTTACCTCGAATACATCAGAAGGACTGCTGGAAGCAACTGTGGAACTAGAGGTCTTGCTGTAGCGGTTCAGGACCACTGGTTTCAGGAGGGACACATGGAAGGAGTTAGGGATTCTGAGGGTAGGGGGCAGCCGCAGCTTATAGGAAACAGGGTTAATTTGTTGCAGGATCTCGAAGGGACCAAGGAACCTGGGAGCGAACTTGTATGAAGGCACCCTCAAGCGAATGTTCCGAGAGGACAGCCAGACTTTAGTCCCAGGAAGATACTGAGGCGGCTCTCTTCTTTTGGTATCTGCCTTACGCTTCATGCGATCTACCGCCTGTAAAATAGAGGACCGGGTCTGTTGCCAGATTTGCAGGAAGTCCCCATATGCAGAGTCAGCAGCGGGTACCTGAGATGAAGTCGACACTGGAAGAGGAACTCTGGGATGTTGACTGTACACGATGTGAAACGGAGTGGAGGTGGTGGACTCACTTGTGTGGTTATTATAAGAAAACTCCGCCCATGGTAGAAGCTGTACCCAGTTATCGTGCTGTGAAGAGATGAAGTGGCGGAGATAATTTTCCATGATCTGGTTGATCCTTTCAACTTGCCCATTGGACTGGGGGTGATAGGCAGAGGAAAAGTCCAAACTCACATCCAGGAGTTTACAGAGGGCTCTCCAGAACTTGGAGGTAAACTGAACCCCCCGGTCGGACACAATGTGAAGAGGCAAGCCATGCAAGCGGAAGATGTGCTGAATGAAGAAGCTTGCCAGTCGAGGAGCAGAGGGTAGGCCGGTCAGCGGGATAAAATGTGCCATCTTAGAGAACCGGTCCACCACCACCCAGATGGTGTTGCATCCTGCTGAGAGAGGAAGGTCCGTGACGAAGTCCATAGCGATGTGCTGCCAGGGGGCACTGGGTACAGGCAGGGGTTGAAGCAGGCCGGCAGGCATGCTGTGAGCCACCTTGTTAGAGGCACACATCGTGCAAGCAGAGACAAAGTCCAGAAAATCCTTAGGTAGCGTGGGCCACCAGAAGTGACGAGCGATCAGGTCTTGGGTCTTACGGACACCGGCGTGCCCAGCTAGTTTAGAACTGTGTCCCCAGCGGAGAATTCTTTTTCTGTCTGCCAACCGAACAAAAGTTCTCCCTGGAGGGATATTTCTAAGCTGCAGAGGATTGGCGGTGACAACGCAGGATGGGTCTATGATCGTCTGAAGGGACTCCACCGTGTCTTCCGTTTCGAATGATCTGGACAGGGCATCGGCCCTCACGTTCTTGTCAGCGGGACGGTAATGGAGCAGAAATTGGAAACGGATGAAGAACAGTGACCACCTGGCTTGACGAGGATTCAGTCTTTGAGCGGACTGAAGGTACGTGAGATTCTTGTGGTCGGTGAAGATCAGAATGGGGTGAGCAGCGCCCTCCAGAAGATGTCTCCACTCCTCCAGGGCCAATTTGATAGCCAGTAGCTCCCGATCTCCAATGGAATAATTGCGCTCAGCAGAGGAAAACAGTCTTGAGTAGTAGCCACACACTACTGCCTTTCCTTTGGAGCTCCTCTGGAACAGAAGTGCGCCTGCACCAACAGAGGAAGCGTCCACTTCCAGAGAGAACTGCCGAGATATGTCAGGGTGATGGAGGATCGAAGCTGAAGTGAAGGCTTTCTTGAGGTTAATGAATGCGGACTCTGCCTCCGGAGTCCACACCTTGGCGTTCACACCCTTCTTGGTAAGGGTAGAGATGGGGGCCGTCAGAGAAGAAAAGTTCGGAATAAACTGCCTGTAGAAATTGGCGAAACCAAGGAACCGCTGTATGGCCCTTAGGCCTTGAGGACGTGGCCATTCCAGGACAGACTTTAACTTCTCAGGGTCCATCTTAAGGCCTTGATCCGAGATGACATAGCCCAGGAAGGGCAGAGACCTCTTTTCAAAGGTGCATTTCTCTAACTTGGCATACAAGCGATTCTCTCTTAGTCGCAGAAGAACTTGACGAACGTGCCTCCGATGGGTCATCAGATCTGGGGAGAAGATTAGAATATCATCGAGATAAACTACAACACACGTATAGAGGAGATCTCGGAAGATGTCATTAACGAACTCCTGAAATACTGCGGGAGCGTTACACAGTCCGAAGGGCATCACTCGGTATTCGTAGTGCCCATCGCGGGTGTTAAATGCCGTCTTCCATTCGTCACCCCGGCGAATCCGGATTAGATTATAGGCCCCTCGCAGATCTAGCTTGGAAAATTTTTTGGCTCCTCGTATGCGATCAAACAGCTCGGAAATGAGTGGCAACGGGTACTTGTTCTTGACCGTGATCTGATTGAGACCACAGTAATCAATGCAGGGTCGGAGAGATCCATCTTTCTTTTTAACGAAGAAGAATCCTGCCCCGGCCGGGGAGGAAGATTTTCGAATAAAACCCCTCTCCAAGTTCTCCTTGATATAGGCTGACATCGATAAAGTCTCTGGCAAGGAGAGAGGATATACTCGTCCACGGGGAAGAGAAGCATTGGGAACAAGTTCAATGGGACAGTCATAATTCCGATGTGGAGGCAACGTCTCAGCCTCTCGTTTGCAGAAGACATCCGCAAAACTGGCATACTGAGATGGTAGATTGGAGAGTGACTGCGGCAGAGGGGGCACAACAGGACGGACTTGTGACAGGCAATGGCTATGGCATCTGGAACCCCATTGAAGAACTTCTCCAGAACTCCAGTCGAGTGTCGGGGCGTGTAGACGGAGCCATGGCAGACCCAGCAGGATAGGATTGATAGCCTTGGGTAGTACCAGGAAGGAGATCTGTTCTGAGTGTAGAGCTCCGACCCGTAATGTCACTGGCTCAGTGATGAGCATGATTGGATCAGGCAGCGGTAGACCATTCACAGAGGCAACAGCCAGGGGTCTCTCCAGACGGACTGTGGGTAGTTGAAACCGATCCACTAGATCTTGGTGGATAAAATTAGCAGCCGCTCCAGAGTCAAGATAGGCGGAGGAAGGATGCGATGCCTGTCCGGTGACGATGGCCACAGGTATCGATAATTTGGAAGAGGTTTTAACATTTGGAGACGTTCCACCTAGAGTTGCCTCTCCAACCAACCCTAGGTACTGGAGTTTCCCGGTTTCTGTGGGCATTGACGCACAAAATGACCCTTGAGGCCGCAATACATGCAAAGTCCAGAGGAGCGTCTGCGCTGCTTCTCCTGTTCAGATAACCGGACTCTGCCTACCTGCATGGGTTCCTCAGGTAGCGCACTAGGGGTGGACAATTGTGGTCTCTGGGCAGGGGGTGCTGGTCTGTGGGCCCGGCTCTCCTGACGAACCTCTTGAGAGCGCTCCCGGATTCTCATATCAACCCGGGTGGCTAACAGGATGAGGGCATCCAAGGTAGAAGGAAGGTCGCGGGCTGCCAGTTTGTCCTTGATGTGAGAGGACAGTCCCTGCCAGAAGGTCGCCACCAGTGCTTCATTGTTCCATGCCAGCTCGGCTGCTAGGGTACGGAAGGAGATCGAATACTCCCCTACTGTGGAGCCTTCTTGCTTGAGGGTCAACAGAGTGGCTCCGGCAGAGGATGTTTTGACCCGGCTCCTCGAACACGGCACGAAAGGACTGCAGGAACAAGGCTAGGTCCGCGGATACAGGTCCTTGTTTCTCCAAGATTGGGTTTGCCCATGCGGGGGCCTTGCCAGCGAGGAGGGAGATAATGAACGCTACTTTAGCCTCCTCGGAGGGGAAGAGATGAGGCCGTAGCCTAAAATGCACCGTGCATTGATTGAGAAATCCTCTGCATGCTCTGGGGTCACCATCATAGCGAGGAGGAAGAGGCAGAGGAACTGAGGATCCGGAACAAACAGGGAGAGCAACAGGCAGTGGCACGGCAACAGCTTCTGGAGGAAGAACCGGGGGTGGAACAGCGAGTAGATCCAGGCGGACCAGAATAGAATTCACCGCCTCAAGGAGTTGATCCTGATGAGTGCGTAGGCCATGCATCTCTGTCTGAATCTTCTGTACTGGGGTCTTGGGCTGGCCAGCGGGTTCCATGGCCTGATCGTACTGTCACGGACACTGGGTTTGTGGACCCACTAGGCCGCTCCGCCGTAGCGGGGAGGCAGCTGACCAGGTCACAGTCTATGTGAAAGCAAGATAGCAGACAGTAATGCTTAGGTACCTGAAATAGTCCGGACGGTGACTGTGGCTTCAGCACGGATGGAGGCAGGTGCGGATAGTGGCGCCAGACGTGGCGGGCAGTATCCGATGAGCAGATAGCACTTGACGTGGCATATGGCACTTGACGTGGCAGATGGCACTTGACGTGGCAGATGACACTTGAACACGGGTAGGCACAGGAACAATGCGGAATACAGGAACGGTAACAGGGCACGGGTAACAGCTGGAACGGGAGACACTAAGGGACCATTTGCGAGACAGACAGGGAAAGACTAACAACGCTCAGGCAAGGATCAGAAGGGCTGGGGCATTCTTATAGGGCAGGAAATCATGTGGGTTAATGAACATAGTTTTCATGTGCGCGCACTGGCCCTTTAAGAGCGGGCGCAAGCGTGCGCGCGCACCCTACGGGACCCGGCCGGACGGAGCGGAAGTGAGCGCTGGCATCTCCTAGGAGGGAGACGGAGTCCAGCGCTCACAGATCCATGGCTGCGGGTGTCGGAAGGTGAGTGAACCCGACGTCCCGCGGCCATGGGCGCTACAAGGGGTATTTTCTATTCCCCCCAAAAAAGTAAATAAACAATAATCAAAAAATGATATGTTCCCCCAAAAGGTGCCATTAAAAAGTAAAACTAATTCCTTAAAAAACAAGTCCTCATACAGCTGTGTTGACAGAAAAATAAAAAAGTTATAGCTCTTTGAATGCAACTAGAGAAAAACGAAAAAAATAAATAAAAATAGCTTGGTCATTAGGGCCTAAAATAGGCTGGTCACTAAGGGGTTAATACAAATGTATTTTATATTTTTTTTAATTTACGTAGAATTATGGCAGAAAGGTTCCCCTAATAATTGGAATATTATTGTGTGTTACACTAAATGACCTTCTCTATAAATATTAGGGTCATTAATCAAACATGAAAGGTCATAATCACTGACAATATTACCCAAGCGGAACAGTTTTAATTATAGCGTATTTCATGGAACTTCCCTCAAGGTCATATTCAAGACAAATTCACAAAAATATCAGTTTCTGGTCAAAAAGAATAGGGGCTGGCATAAACATTTAAAACAAATTTTCGTAACAGAATTGAATGCCAACTTATAAACATCTTAAATTGTGATTAAAAAAATGTTTTATAAATTATAGCGCCTCAAAGTTATTAACCAAGAGTCATAATTCTATCAATATAAAACTACCAAATTGTTGAAAATAAACCACTAAAAGGGGTTTTTCAAGTAAATATTTTTTAGTCCAAGGCAACAAAATATATCAGCTGGTAACCCTAGTGCTGATGCCGGGCAGGGGGTCCAAATGATACCTGAAAAAAATATTTGTGCACTCTACAGTCTAATAGATAACGTGTAAGGGACTATGATAATTCCAAACTATGAGGACGATTTATTAAGACTGGCATTTTATATGAACCCTATTAGGGATGCCCTGGCAGACAGTACCAGCACACTCTGCCACTCTAGACTGAATTCTACCCAGAGACATCCCGTGGTCCATTATAGTAAGGCCACGTTCAGACATGGAGAAATTTCTGTTGAATTCCACTGCAAACAGTCCGCAGTGGAATTCTGCAGCAGCCGCTTTTTACTTTTGTTTCTATACATTTTTCGGAAACTTAGTTCAGACGTTGCTGAATATAACTGTGAGGAAATTAGGCTGCGGTGCAGATTTTTCCCTCTGCAGCATGCTCATTATGTTGCGGAGAAGCAGCGGAATTTCACGGCTGAAATCTGTGGCAAGTCCGCTGTTATATCTGCAACGTCTGAATTACCTGTCAAATATGCAAATGTTGGTGCAGATTTGTTGCTTAATTGCCCCGAATCTGCACTAACATTTGCAGCGGAAAAATTCTGCCACGTGTGAACGTGGCCCTACCCTAATTATTGTAAATACTACACTACTATGTCGTAGTGGGATTATAATCGATATTTTTTAGTACACCCGCGCTACCTATCTGGTATGGCCTGTAGTTCTGTGTGTCATTTGCATATGCATTGAACTTTTTGCAAAGCTGATCCGCAACACACTTGCACCATTTATCCTTTGATGTTTCACAATCACTTGCATTTTCTACACATGCGTTGGGCTTTCATGTATGCTCTGTGTGTTTGGTTATATTATATGTTTTTGTTAATGATCCAGGTGTATTACATAGTTACATAGTTACATAGTTAGTACGGCTGAAAAAAGACACATGTCCATCAAGTTCAACCAAGGGAAGGGAAAAGGGAAGGAAAAATTTCTACACATAGGAGCTAATATTTTTTTGTTCTAGGAAATTATCTAACCATTTTTTAAAGCCATCTACTGTCCCTGCTGTGACCAGCTCCTGCGGTAGACTATTCCATAGATTCACAGTTCTCACTGTAAAGAAGCCTTGTCGCCTCTGCAGCTTGAACCTTTTTTTCTCCAGACGGAGGGAGTGCCCCCTTGTTTTTTGAGGGGGTTTTACAAGGAACAGGATTTCACCATATTTTTTGTATGTGCCATTAATATATTTATATAAGTTAATCATGTCCCCCCTTAGTCGTCTTTTTTCAAGGCTAAATAGGTTTAATTCTTTCAATCTTTCCTCATAACTTAAATTCTCCATGCCCCTAAGGGTATGTGCACACACACTATTTACGTCTGTAATTGACGGACGTATTTCGGCCGGAAGACCCGGACCGAACACACTGCAGGGGGCCGGGCTCCTAGCATCATATTTATGTACGATGCTAGGAGTCCCTGCCTCTCTGCAGGACGAATATCCCGTACTGAAAACATGATTACAGTACGGGACAGTTGTCCTGCAGCGAGGCAGGGACTCCTAGCATCGTACATAAGTATGATGCTAGGAGCCCGGCTCCCTGCACTGTGTTCGGTCCGGTACTTGCGGCCGAATTACGTCCGTAAATTACGGACGTAATTAGTGTGTGTGCACATACCCTAATTAGCTTCGTTGCTCTTCTTTGTATTTTTTCCAACTCCAGGGCATCCTTTCTATGAACTGGAGCCCAGAACTGGACTGCATATTCTAGATGAGGCCTCACTAATGCTTTGTAAAGTGGTAATATTAAATCCCTGTCCCGCGAGTCCATGCCTCTTTTAATACACCACAATATCCTGCTGGCCTTTGAAGCAGCTGATTGACACTGCATGCTGTTATTGAGTTTATGATTTACAAGTACACCCAGATCCTTCTCAACAAGTGAATCCGCCAGTGTAGCTCCCCCTAGGACATATGATGCATGCAGGTTGTTGGTACCCAGATGCATAACTTTACATTTATCTACATTAAACTTCATCTGCCAAGTGGACGCCCAAACACTTAGTTTGTTTAAATCTGCCTGTAATTCATGAACATCTTCCATAGTCTGAACTATATTACATAGCTTGGTGTCATCTGCAAAAATAGAAATAGTGCTATTAATCCCTTCCTCTATATCATTAATAAATAAGTTGAATAATAGTGGTCCCAGCACTGAACTCTGGGGTACACGACTTATAACCGGGGACCATTCAGAGTAGGAATCATTGACCACAACTCTCTGGATACGGTCCTTGAGCCAATTCTCAATCCAATTACAAACTATATTTTCTAAACCTATAGTCCTTAATTTACCCATTAGGCGTCTATGGGGGACAGTGTCAAATGCCTTTGCAAAGTCCAAAAACACTAAATCCACAGCGGCCCCTCTGTCTAGACTTCTGCTCACCTCTTCATAAAAACAGATTAGGTTAGTTTGACAACTTCTGTCCTTAGTAAAACCGTGCTGGCTGTCACTTATAATGCTATTTATTGTCACATAATCCTGTATATAGTCCCTCAATAGCCCCTCAAACATTTTCCCCACGATGGATGTTAAGCTTACTGGTCTATAATTACCTGGGGAAGACCTAGAGCCCTTTTTGAAAATAGGCACCACATTTGCCCTGCGCCAGTCCCTTGGCACTATACCAGTCACTAGAGATTCTCTGAATATTATGAAAAGGGGGACAGAAATAACTGAACTAAGCTCTTTAAGAATTCTAGGGTGTAACCCATCTGGTCCCGGGGCCTTGTGCACATTTATTTTATTTAATATAGCTTGGACCATCTCTACATTCATCCAATTCAGTATATCAACTGATATATTAACAGCACTGGCACCGGCTACATCAGCTGCTCCTTCTTCAGTTGTATATACAGAGCTAAAGAACCCATTTAGTAACTCTGCCTTCTCTTGATCCCCTGTGATCAACTCCCCATTACCACTATCTAGGGGTCCTACATGTTCAGACCTCGGCTTTTTTGCATTTATATGCTTGAAGAATTTTTTAGGATTTGTTTTACTATCCTTGGCCACCTGCCTTTCATTTTGTATTTTTGCTAATTTTATTACATTTTTACAGATTTTATTAAGCTCTTTATATTTTACAAAGGCTACAGCTGTACCCTCAGATTTGTATTTTTTAAATGCCCTTTTTTTGTCATGTATTGCCCCTTTCACAGAAGGTGTAAGCCATGTGGGGTTTAATTTGAGTCGTTTATACTTGTTACCTATAGGAATACATTTTGCACTATAATAACTCAAAGTAGATTTGAAAATCTCCCATTTATCATTTGTTCCATTATTTGACATTAGTTAATCCCAGTCTATATCCTGAATTGCCGCCCTCATCCTGGGGAAATTGGCTTTCTTAAAATTAAATGTTTTTGCCCTCCCAGCCTGCGTTTGTTTTTTACAGTATAGGTCAAATGTAACTATATTGTGATCACTGTTACCGAGGTTTTCACGAACATTGACATTCCCAACAAGATCTGCATTATTAGAAATGACCAGATCCAACAGAGCTTCACCTCTAGTCGGGTCTTCCACGAACTGGCCCATAAAATTTTCCTGCAACAGGTTGAGGAAATGTCTCCCCTTTGCAGTTGAAGCTGAACCATGACACCAATTAATATCCCGGAAATTAAAATCTCCCATTATCACTACAGTACCCGCCTGTGCAGCCTGCTCCATCTGTTTATATATCTGACCTTCCATCTCCTCAGTTATATTGGGGGGTCTATAGATTACACCAAAAGTAATTTTTTCAGTGTTTACCTCCCTTTCTAGTTCCACCCACAAGGTTTCAACCTCCTCACAGTATTCACCCACTATTGTCTCTTTCACACTCGCCTTCATATCACTTCTCACATACAGACATACACCACCACCTTTCCTATTTGTCCTGTCTTTCCGAAAAAGTGTAAAACCCTGTAGATTTACAGCCCAGTCATGTGAAGAGTCCAGCCATGTTTCAGCAACACCAACTATATCTATATTTTCTTCCAGTATCAAGGCCTCCAGCTCCCCCATTTTGCTTGCTAGACTTCTGGCATTTGTGAACATACACTTTAACTTGCCTGTCAGTTTTTCACTTTTATTATAAGAAATGTGATTTGACATTAATCGGGCCTTTTTATTTACACTGATGTTTTGTAACGAAAGGATCTCCTTATCTTGTTGTCTAGTCCTCTCCCCACATTCTGTTTCTCCCCCCACCAATATAGTCTGACCCCTCTCTAACCTGGCTACCCCTTTTTTTTCTACATTGACCTCCCTCCTCAGCCCTAGTTTAAATACTCCGCCACCCCAGCTAGAATTCTCTCCCCCAGCACAGCGGACCCCCTTCCATTTAGGTGCAAATCATCTGCAGAATACAGTTTGTACCCCAATGAAAAGTCAGCCCAGTGCTCTAGGAACCCAAATCCTTCTCCTCTACACCAAGACTTCAGCCATGCATTTAACTCCCTGAGCTCCCGCTGTCTTTCCTGTGATGCGCATGGCACAGGCAGTATTCCTGAGAATACAACCTTGGAGGTCCTTCCCTTCAGCTTGTAGCCTAGTTCTTTAAAATTATTCTTAAGGCTCCTCCACCTACCATTTATTCTGTCGTTGGTACCGACATGGACCACGACAGCTGGATCATCACCAGCCCCTCCCAGCAATTTGTCCACCCGTTCCACCACATGCCGAACCCTGGCACCAGGGAGACAGCAAACCATTCGGTTGAGGTGGTCTTGGCGATAAATTATTCTATCCGTCTTCCTGATTATAGAATCCCCTACGACTATCAATTGTCTTGGCTTACCTGCATTACCATCCCGCCGACTACTAGCTGGGCTGTTCTCCCGGCTGTTAGGGAGATCAGTATCCACTAGGGCTGCCATTTCTGAGACTGACACCCTCGCATCATCACCCAACTTGGCAATTTTGCCTGGAATGTCAGAAACCGGAACGGCCTTCCTTTTCTTTGACCCCTTTCTACTGCCCCTAACTACATTAACCCAGCTACTTACCTGATCCTGCTCACCCATGTCTTCACCCTCCAGTTCTAACCCACTAACTGCATGCTCTGTGAGCAGCAAGCTCCGCTCAAAATTGTCTATCCTCCTCAGTGTTGCATTCTGCTCCTCCAGATCTCTAATACGAGCTTCCAGGTGAACAACATGCTCACATCTGCCACAGCGATATTCACCCTGGAACTCCGGCTCCAGTCGTGCATACATATGGCAAACTGTGCACTGAAGAAAACCTCCAATCTTGCTATCCATTATCCAAGTTACAAAAAAAAAACAGCGAACAGGTGTTAATCAAAAAGAAAAAAGAAGTAGAAGAGCACTTACTTGGGCTTTAACTCCTCTTTTGAACTCCGGTTTTTGGAACTCCACTTGATATACAAACCACTTGTTGTTTCAAGCCACAGAGCAGGCTCTACAGAGTAGTGAGGCCTGATTTATAGCACCTGGTAGCAGCTAACCCCTCCCCCTTACTCAGCTACTCAGGAAGGAAACTGCAAAGGAAAAATGGTTTTAAATAATGTCACTTTTGCAAACTTTGTAGCAAGCAAGCAATCAATACATATATCACATACAATGGCCCCCCACTTTGTCACACACAACACAGTAAATCAATCGGGTTTTTGGAACTCCACTTGATATACAAACCACTTGTTGTTTCAAGCCACAGAGCAGGCTCTACAGAGTAGTGAGGCCTGATTTATAGCACCTGGTAGCAGCTAACCCCTCCCCCTTACTCAGCTACTCAGGAAGGAAACTGCAAAGGAAAAATGGTTTTAAATAATGTCACTTTTGCAAACTTTGTAGCAAGCAAGCAATCAATACATATATCACATACAATGGCCCCCCACTTTGTCACACACAACACAGTAAATCAATCCGGTTTTTGGAACTCCACTTGATATACAAACCACTTGTTGTTTCAAGCCACAGAGCATATTGCATTCTACCAAACTTGTTGTGCTATATAGGGGCTACAGGGAGCAACAGACTTTACCCCTGAGGAAGCCTCAGTCTGCGGCGATACATGTAGAACTCCACATGGTCTTCCCTCTTGCCACCTTATGTATTGGTAACATTTTCCTCACCAGGACTCTGTTCGTGGCAACTTTTTTATATTTTAAATTTGTGATATTTTTCTTTTCACATTGTGCACTAGGATTTCTTGTATTCATTCATATATTGCATTTATTGGCTTAGTGTAATGTCGGGGTAGGGAGACAGACAGGTGAGCCCTAATCTACCCGCCTCTCAGTCCCTGCCTACTTGCAACGACCCGCCCTAGGCGACGGGGTACAACTGGGCGACGGTCCCTACACTCAATAGGTGCACGACAGACAAACAGACAAGGGTACAAAGAAGCCAGGGAAATGGGGAAGCTGCCCACGGGGACACCGTGAGCAACAAGCGAAGTGAACGAGCCGAGTCAAACCAGGAGATGAGCGAGGAACAAAAACGTAGAGCAGAAGAGTGGTCAGTAAAGCCAAGGTCAATCACAAGCAGAGGATCAGTAGTTCAAGAAGCTGCAGCAGGGCCAGGCAACCAGCAGAGAAAAATCACAAGCAAAGGAGGAACAGGAAAGGCAGGTATAAATAGACAGAGGGCGGGAGCTAGCTCCGTCTGGCCAGGCTGTGATAGGCTCTCCCACTCCTAAGCCTGCCATCCTGGGTGGTGGAAGATGGAGTCAGTCTCACAGATATAGAAGCAGGTGCAGACTGATTAACTATGGGCGTTGACACAGAAGTTGTGTCTGGCAGATCCTTTACAGTACCCCCCCTTTTATGAGGGGCCACCGGACCCTTTCTAGGTGGACCTGGTTTATTGGGGAAATGAAGGTGGAACCTCCTGAGCAATACCCCAGCGTGAACATCCCGGGCAGGTACCCAAGTCCTCTCCTCAGGCCCGTATCCCCTCCAATGGACCAGGTATGAAGCCTTGGACCATCCTGCTGTCCATAATCTTGGCCACCTCGAATTCTACCCCCTCAGTGGTGAGAACAGGGACCGGAGGTTTCCTCGAGGGAGCCAAGGACGGGGAGCAGCGTTTAAGGAGGGAGGCATGAAACACGTCGTATACTCGAAAAGACGGGGGCAACTCCAGTCGGAAGGAGACAGGGTTAAGGACTTCAATGACCTTGTATGGCCCTATAAACCGGGGAGCAAACTTCTTGGACGGGACTTTAAGGCGCAAATTTTTTGACGATAGCCACACCAGATCCCCGACCACAAACAAGGGGTTAGCAGAACGTCTTCTATCTGCCTGAGTCTTTTGTATGCTCTGGGACGCCTCTAGGTTCTTCTGAACCTGGGCCCAGACTGTGCACAGTTCCCGATGAACGACATCTACCTCGGGATTGTTGGAACTACCAGGTGAAACGGAGGAGAACCGTGGATTAAACCCAAAATTACAGAAAAAGGGGGAGACCCCTGACGAGTTACTGACCCGGTTATTAAGGGAAAATTCGTCGAGGGGAATGAATGAGACCCAATCATATTGACAGTCAGAGATAAAACACCTCAAATATTGTTCTAGAGACTGATTAGTCCTCTCAGTTTGGCCATTAGTTTCAGGATGGAAGGCAGAGGAGAAGGACAGATCAATCTCCAACTTTTTACAGAAGGCTCTTCAAAACAATGAAACAAATTGTACCCCTCTGTCAGAAACAATATTGACAGGGACCCCATGGAGACGCAGGATGTGTTTGACAAACAAGGTAGCTAACGTCTTAGCATTGGGTAGTTTCTTGAGGGGCACAAAGTGGCACATCTTACTGAAGCGGTCTACTACAACCCACACCACCGACTTGCCTTGAGATGGAGGCAAATCGGTGATAAAAATCCATGGAGATATGGGTCCAAGGTCTCTGGGGAATGGGCAAAGAACATAGTAAGCCCGCTGGTCGGGACCTGGGAGTATTGGACCTAGCACAAACTTCACAAGCGACGACGTAGGCCTTAACGTCTTTGAGCAACCCAGGCCACCAATAGTTTCTGGCAATGAGGTGCTTGGTACCCAGGATGCCTGGATGGCCAGATAGTGCAGAATCATGATTTTCCCTAAGTACCCTTAGCCGGAATTGCAGGGGAACAAACAGGTTGTTCTCAGGAAGGTTCCCAGGAGCTGAACCTTGATCAGCCGCAATTTCAGAGACTAAATCAGAATCAATAGAGGAAACGATTATACCTGGAGGCAAAACACAAGCAGGATCTTCCTCCGAAGGAGGGCTGGCCATGAAGCTACGCGACAGTGCATCAGCCTTAATATTTTTAGACCCAGCCCTATAGGTGACCAAAAAGTTGAATCTGGTAAAAAATAACGCCCATCGAGCTTGTCTCGGGTTTAGCCTCCGGGCAGATTCTAGGAAAACCAGATTCTTGTGGTCAGTAAGGACCATTACCTGGTGCCTAGCCCCCTCCAGGAAGTGGCGCCACTCTTCAAATGCCCATTTAATGGCTAAGAGTTTGCGGTTGCCAATATCATAGTTACTCTCAGTGGGCGAAAACTTCCTGGAGAAGTAGGCACAGGGGCGGAGATGGGTGAGGGACCTGGTACCCTGGGACAAGACAGCCCCCACTCCCACCTCGGACGCGTCAACCTCCACGATAAATGGCTCCATTTGGTTGGGCTGAACCAGCACTGGGGCCGAGATAAAGCACTTCTTAAGGACCTCAAAAGCCTGGACAGCCTCAGGAGGCCAGTGGAGGAGATCAGCACCTTTGCGAGTGAGATCCGTAAGAGGCTTAGCGATGACCGAGAAGTTAGCAATAAATCTCCTGTAATAATTAGCGAACCCCAGGAAGCACTGTAACGCCTTCAGGGAGGCAGGTTGGACCCATTCCGCCACAGCCTGGACCTTGGCGGGGTCCATGCGGAATTCATGAGGAGTGAGGATTTGACCCAAAAACGGTATCTCCTGCACCCCAAACACACATTTTTCGGTCTTAACAAACAGTTTGTTTTCCCGAAGGGCCTGGAGCACCTTCCTGACATGCTCAATGTGGGAGGACCAGTCCTTGGCAAACACAAGTATGTCATCAAGGTACACTACAAGAAATACCCCCAGGTAGTCTCTTAAAATCTCATTTATGAAATTCTGGAAGACCGCGGGAGCATTACACAACCCAAAGGGCATGACGAGGTATTCGAAATGAACTTCGGGCATGTTAAACGCAGTCTTCCACTCATCCCCCTCTTTGATGCGGATAAGGTTATAAGCCCCCCGTAGATCAAACTTAGAGAACCATTGGGCCCCCTGAACCTGATTGAAGAGATCAGGAATCAAAGGAAGGGGATACTGGTTCCTTACAGTGACCTTATTCAAGTTACGGTAGTCAATGCATGGCCTAAGACCACCATCCTTCTTCCCTACGAAGAAGAAGCCAGCACCTACCGGAGAAGTAGAGGGGCGAATGTAACCCTTGGCCGGGAATTCCTGGATATACACTCTCATGGCTTCATGTACGGGACACGAGAGATTAAATATCCTACCCTTAGGGAGCTTAGCTCCTGGTACCAAATCAATTGCACAATCGTATTCTCTATGAGGTGGTAACACTTCGGAGGCCTCTTTAGAGAAAACATCAGCGAAGTCCTGAACAAACTCAGGTAGAGTGTTCACCTCCTCAGGGAGAGAAATAGAATTAACAGAAAAACATGACGTCATGCATTCATTACCCCATTTGGTAAGTTCCCCAGTATTCCAGTCAAACGTGGGATTATGCAACTGCAACCAGGGAAGGCCTAAAACCATCCCTGCATCACCAGTACAGAGCACTGCTCCAAATGCATGGAGCCAACAAGGAGTTCAAAAACAGGGGTATGCTGTGTAAAATAACCATTAGCAAGAGGAGTGGAGTCGATACCCACTACCGGAACAGGTTTAGGCAAATCAATTAATGGCATAGCTAGAGACATAGCAAATTCCACAGACATAATATTAGCAGAAGACCCTGAATCCACGAAGGCACTGCCGGTAGCAGACCTACCACCAGAAGAGACCTGAAAGGGAAGCAAGATTTTATTACGTTTCATATTTACGGGAAATACCTGTGCGCCCAAGTGACCTCCCCGATGGTCACTTAGGCGCGGAAGTTCTTCCAGCTGCTTATTCTTATGCCTAGGACAGTTGTTCACTTGATGCTTGTCATCCCCTCAGTAGAAGCAGAGACCATTCTTCCTGCGGAACTCTCTATGTTGTTGGGGGGACACCGAGGCCCCGAGTTGCATAGGTACCTCCAAGTCTTCCGTGGAAGAATGAAGCAACGGAACCTCGGGAGGCATCATGGGGGAGTCAGAGGAGAAAACACAAACACGTTCAAGTCGTCGTTCCCTGAGATGTCGGTCAAGTCGTACCTCTAAAGCCATAACCTGATCTAGGGAGTCAGAAGAGGGTTAGCTAACTAGCAGGTCTTTCAGGGCGTTCGACAGACCCAATCTGAACTGGCACCTTAAGGCAGGGTCATTCCACCGAGAAGCTACACACCACTTCCTAAAGTTAGAACAATACTCTTCAACAGGTCTCTTACCCTGACGTAAGGTCACCAGCTGACTCTCGGCAAAGGCAGTCTTGTCAGTTTCGTCATAAATGAGCCCGAGAGCAGAAAAGAAAAGATCAACGGAGGAAAGTTCAGGGGCGTCAGGAGCCAAGGAGAAGACCCATTATTGGGGACCGTCCTGGAGCCGGGACATAATTATACCAACCCGCTGGCTCTCAGAACCAGAGGAGTGGGGCTTTAAGCGAAAATAGAGCCTACAACTTTCCCGAAAGGAGAAAAAGGTCTTCCGGTCCCCTGAGAACCGGTCGGGCAACTTGAGGTGGGGTTCAAGAGGTGAGGTGAGGGGCACTACCAGGGTAGCATCAGGCTGGTTGTCCGTCTGAGCCAGGGCCTGGACCTGTAGTGAGAGGCCCTGCATTTGCTGAGCCAGGGTCTCAAGGGGGTCCATAGTAGTGTCAGGGACCAGGGTAGACTAGGTATATGGCTTGTGATTATGTAATGTCGGGGTAGGGAGACAGACAGGTGAGCCCTAATCTACCCGCCACTCAGTCCCTGCCTACTTGCAACGACCCGTCCTAGGCGACGGGGTACAACTGGGCGACGGTCCCTACACTCAATAGGTGCACGACAGACAAACAGACAAGGGTACAAAGAAGCCAGGGAAATGGGGAAGCTGCCCACGGGGACACCGTGAGCAACAAGCGAAGTGAACGAGCCGAGTCAAACCAGGAGATGAGCGAGGAACAAAAACGCAGAGCAGAAGAGTGGTCAGTAAAGCCAAGGTCAATCACAAGCAGAGGATCAGTAGTTCAAGAAGCTGCAGCAGGGCCAGGAAACCAGCAGAGAAGAATCACAAGCAAAGGAGGAACAGGAAAGGCAGGTATAAATAGACAGAGGGCGGGAGCTAGCTCCGTCTGGCCAGGCTGTGATAGGCTCTCCCACTCCTAAGCCTGCCATCCTGGGTGGTGGAAGATGGAGTCAGTCTCACAGACATAGAAGCAGGTGCAGACTGATTAACTATGGGCGTCGACACAGAAGTCGTGTCTGGCAGATCCTTTACACTTAGCTTAAGTTTTTTTTTATCACACCGTTGAGAACCATATTTCCTGGGTGTGTATATATATATATATATATATATATATATATATATATATATATATATATATATTAATTATGGTGGCTATATCTTTAGAGGGCTAACCTGTTAGAAAATTTGTTCTAATGGTTTGTTTCCCCCTTGGCCCTATTGCCATATACCTCTAACTAAGGCTTCATTTACATCTGCGTCAGGTTTCCGTTCCAATGTTCCGTATGGTTTCCATTTGTGTCAGTCAGGGCTCCATTCTGCCGGAAAGCTCAGACGGAACGTCGGAATGGATCCCTGATGCAGATATGAACGAAGCCTTAGGCCTTATTCACACAAGCGTAGTTCACGTCCGTGATACGCGCGTGAAAATCACGAGCGTCGCACGGACCTATGTAACTCAATGGGGCTGTTCAGACAGTACGTGATTTTCAAGCAGCGTGTGTCCGCTGCGTAAAACTCATGACATATCCTATAGTTGAGCGGTTTTCGCGCATCACAAACCCATTGAAGTCAATGGGTGCGTGAAAATCACACGCGGCACACGGACGCACTTCCGTGTGCTGCGCGTGATTCGCACAACTGTTGTTTAAGAAGTGAAGGCAAAAATAAAAGCACCTCCTTCATTTCTGATTTTAAACATAACAGTGTCTTAACGATGCCATATGCGCGAAAATCACGCAGACACGCACCATACACAGATGTCACACTGAACTGCAACGCGCGCAAAATGCTGAATTTTTTGCACGCGCAAAATGCACACGTTCGTGCGAATAAGGCCTAAGTATGTGTTTCTTGTATATCTTTTGTGTGCATGTCTGCATTTTTTCACACTTTTTTGGATATGTCGTGGTCATATAGTCGTGGTGCACGTCTGTATGGAGGTATAACATTTGGCGCACTAGTCTAATTCGAAGCGGTCTACATTCAGGACAGCATAAGTACATCTGCCATAATGTATCTTCCTGTGCTATAGGGCCTCTGTAGATGTCTCAGTTGTTTTTGTCAAATATTAACGCTGTCCTATCTGAGGGAAAGCATAAAGAAGTGAGAGAATCTTTTGTAATTGTCACAATGTGTTACCCCATTGTTGTGCTATGTAATGCGCTGTGGAAGTTGATGGTGCTATCTTAATAAAAATAATAATAATAAAAAACAAATTTATACTTTCTATTAAAAATATTTCCATCTTTTCTTCAATGTAATGTTTTCATTTCTATCCCTCTCTCAGTTCGCTTTCTATTGATCATGTTATATGTATGAAGGAATTCTAACTGTATCTATAGATCTTGCTGCCATACTGTATATTAGGATTGATTTTCCATTACTTTCTTGAAAAGGTCAAGATTTTTTTTTTCAATGGTTTTTATTGCAATATCCCCAGTCAAAGTAATTAACTAAATGTTTGAAACTGTAAACTAGTATCCGGGTGACCTTTTGTCACAAATAAGCTGCTTATCTGCAACTCACTGGCATGTGTCAAATTCAATAAAGCTGTAGTAAAAGTGAAATTTCTACTATTTATCATTTGCTAGATTGTGTTAATATATGTTTTTGCCTTGACAGTAAGCATAACCTCTCTAAATGTCCCGTTTAAATCGAACAATGGTTATAGGCTCAATTTTTGTTACATGCTGTCTAATATATAGAGTATTAATGTGAATGGCCGCTCTTGAACAACATTTTGTTTTATTAATCTAAGTAGATTCAAAATTTTGTGCTGAGTAATTCTTTAAAATATATATTTATAGCGGTCAAAGCTCACATTTCTGATAGAGCGCTTTAAATCCCCTGCAAAAACATTCTAGCTGCCTGCAGCCACCACTAGAGGGAGCATAGGAGTCCAATCCTTTCTTAAAGGGAATGTGTCGCTAGAAAAATATATATATATTTTTTTTGTTAAACTGTTAGTATATAAAGGATTACACATTGTTCTAATTTTTTTAATCTTTTCACAAGTCAGGAAATATTATAAATTAGATTCTAATTTATAACATTTCCATGTGCTGGTCACTAGAGGGAGCAATTCCCAAAATTGCAGCATTGTCATGTGGTAAAGCAACCTCATTGCTTTATGCTGCAAAATTGGAGAAGACCCACTCGCTCGAGCGTCCTCAAACAATCCCCCCTCCTTTATCCTGGCTAGTGCCAGGAGAAAGGAGGGGGTTGAATGTTCAAACCTCCTACACTGTGCCGCTATTTTTTGAGCGAATGCACAGTGTAGGAGGATTAGATACAGTGGTAACCACACTATAACACGAACATACACAAACATAACTTACCTGCTCCTGCCGCCGCCGCTTCCTCCGCTCCTAGTCCTTGCTTCTGAACATATGGACGGAAGCCGCGACCGGAAGTAGTCATCTTACTGTCCGGCCGCGGCTTCCGGTCCACATGAAAATGGAGCCGGATGTCGCTCGGCCGAAGACCTTCCTTTTGGACTGTGTGGGAGCGGCACATGCGCCGTTCCCACACAGACGGCGTACGCTATAGTGAATAGAACGGCTCCCGTTCGCATTCTCTATGGGGATGTATGTGCCGTATTCCATCTCTGTATGTGTCGTTAATCGACACATACAGAGATTTAAAAAAAAATGGCAGCCCTCATAGAGAAGTAAAACAAAGAAAAAATAAAACACAAACACAAATAAATAAAATTTATTTTAATAACATACTAAAAGCAAAAACATATAAAAAAATTATAATTTCATGACACCTTCCCTTTAACTGGGGGTGCTTTGAGCTTTGATGCCCAAACAACATTTCACCTTTTGGAATGCTGCATTTATTTTTTTCAGTCAATCCCAATAATTTTTTTTCTTTTTTTTTGAGGGTCACATAGGGCTTTCTTATTATTTAAAGTTGGAGTGGATATCAATTATTTAGGGGGAAAAGTTTAGAAACAGAAAAAAAATGTATTATTTCCTAATTATTCACATTCTGTTTTAAGGAACTTTGTTTTAATGAATAATATTCACACAAAAATTATATCTCTAATTCTTCCATGCAAAGTGATTCAAAATATATGTGCATTGTGTAATGAGAACAAAGATCCTATTTAAATGTATCACCCAGTATGCCCGGGGAGAAAAAAAATTAGTATTATTGTATGTATGGGGTAATGTGCAGTCTATGTGATAGGAACATATTAATTTCTGAGCACCTGATGCCGGGATTTCTAATACTGGTAAATGTGGGTTTGGAGAGGTGTCCACTTTTTTTTCTCATTTTATTTAATGATTATTTTATTATACTATGTTTATTAGTTATTTACACTACTAGTGCTCAGATGAGCAGTGAACACGGGTGTCTTTAATCTAATGGGCTGTTACCATTAGACGACTGTTACCAGTGATCTGTATACATAGACATGCAGAGAAGACGCAAATCACGTCTTCTCTACATGCCCCCGAGCTCCCACTGCTCAGGACTTTCCTAGCAACTGCCAAATGTAAAAGCAGCTGCTTCTGCTTTCGGGGACACATCACTCAATATGAGCGTTGTGTTTAGGTGTTTTAGTGACAAAGAACTCATCATTTTAATTCCCTGTCACATTACGGGACTGGGCTTTCAGTCCATTGTCATCAAAAGAGAGCCTGTTAATTTATGTGGAGGGGAAAGAGGTTAATGCACAGTTTATCATTAAGTTCAAGAGGTATAGTATAAGTATAGTATATTAACGCCTTTATAGATTTGATATAAATATATGATTAAAAATTATTTAGCACAGAATTTTGGACAAAAAGACAAAATTTTATTTAAAGGTAGAGATTTAATTTAAAGAGTATCTACACTTTCATCAACGGTGCTGAGTCCCTCACCGTTCCTGAAATGAAGGTGCAGAAGCGCACAGTAAGCGCTTTGCTCCTTCGGCTGTGATCAGCGGCTGAAGACGGCTTCAATAGAACGTCTATGTGAGCTGTCTTCAGCTTAACAGGGAGCACCGATCACAGCTGTAGGTGCAGGGCACCCAGCTGGGGTCTCGTTGCTAAGACCCCCACCGCTACTGAATAACTAGATTCAGTAACGGTGGGGGTCTCAGCATCCGGACCTCCACCGATCCAGACTTTTAATATGTCTCTATGACATAACAAAAGTTTAATGAATGTGTAGTTCCTATTTAAGGACTTCTTTCTTATATATCTGCTTTAAAGAGGCGGTCACCACATTATAAGTGCCCTATCTCCTACATAATAAGATCGGCACTGTAATGTAGGTAACAGCAGTGTTTTTTTATTTAGAAAAAATTATCTATTTTCACCAAGTTATAACCTATTTTAGATTTATGCTAATGACTTTCTTAATAGACAACTGGGCGTGTTTTTATTTTTGACCAAGTGAGCGTTGGAAAGAGAAGTGTATGACGCTGACCAATCAGCGTCATACACTTCTCTACATTCATGCGTTGTTCACGATATGCTGCGTTGTTCACTATATGCTGTCACATACTCACACATTAACGTTACTGAAGTGTCTTAACAGTAAATAGACATCACCTCCAACCAGGACACGATGTCTATTCACAATCCCGACACTTCAGTAACGTTTGTGTGGGATTTACAGCACAGCAAGCGTAATCTCGCTGTAAGCTGTAATTTGCTGTGCTGTAAGTCCCACACAAACGTTACCGAAGTGTCGGGACTGTGCATAGACATCCCGTCCTGGCAGGAAGCGATGTCTATTCACTGTCAAGACAATTCAGTAACATTACTGTGTGAGTATGTGACAGCACATAGTGAACAACGCAGGATCACTATGTGCTGATTACATGAATGGAGAGAAGTGTATCACGCTGATTGGTCAGCATCATACACTTCTCTTTACAATGCCCACTTGGTCAAAAGTAAAAACACGCCCAGTTGGGCATTAAGAAAGTCATTGGCATAAAGCTAAAAATCGCTCATAACTTGGTGAAAATAGATAGTTTTTCGAAATAAAAAACACTGCTGTTATCTACATTACAGCGCCGATCTCTTATGTAGGAGATAGAGCACTTATAATGTGGTAACAGAGTCTCTTTAAACAAAATACTATCCAGTAGAATTTTCAGTAGATAATGAAACCTAAACCATGTCAGTTCTAGGTGAGTTTGTGATGGAGACTTGTCTATCTGTTGTGAGGCTAGATAAGAACAAGCTGCACAGCAATGCTCTATATTAGAAATCATTCATCACAGTTGTCACCGTTCGGCTGGTAACATCTTATCCGCTTTGTTTATCAATTCTGTTCATTTACATCAGGCAGAATAATTAAAAAACAGCACAAAACTTACACAAGTTACCTAACATCATAGTAAAGGAAAATATAGCAATTCCAAACAATTGATTTACGCTGAGGATGCCTGTTAAAGTTAAAGCGACTCCATCCAATATTAGCAGAGAGGTACATTTGAAAGTAGAATTAATTATATGTGGTAAACTAAAGAAAATTTGGTGCCTTAGGCTTCGTTCACATCTGCGTTAGGGCTCTATTCTGACGTTCTGTCTGAGCTTTCCATCAGAATGGAGCTCCTGACTGAAACAAACGGAAACCATATGTTTCTGTTTCCATCACCATTGATTTCAATGGTGATGGATCCGGGGCCAATGGTTTTCGTTTGTGTCAGTTGTGCAAGGGTTCCGTCGTTTTGACAGAATCAATACCGTAGTCGACTGAGCTATTCATTCCGTCAAAACGACGGAAATCTTACACAACTGAGACAAACGGAAAACATTGGCACCGGATTCGTCACCATTGAAATCAATGGTGATGAAAACAGAAACCTATGGTTTCAGTTTGTTTCAGTCAGGACTCCATTCTGATGGAAAGGTCCGGCAGGACGTAAGAATAGAGCCCTGACGGATATGTAAACGAAGCCTAAGATAAGCTTTGTTTTAGGTATATTCTGCTAATATATTTAAAGCGGATCTGTCCTCATACTATGCTGCCTTATTTAAGTGCAACATAGCAGGGCGACAGGTCCGCTCTACTATTAGCCCAAATTGTAGAAAAAAAATACTGTGCCGGTTGGCTAATAGAGCCTAGTAAAGAATCCAATGGACTCCTAGTTATGAGTTTGCTGGAATCATGAGGGTAGCACCCCCCCCCCCGCCTCTCCCTTCCTTCTCCTGCCCTTCTAACAAGTGTCTGACAGGCTGCTGTGTAGACATATCCATTGTATTCTTTAGGCCAAACGGCACTTAAATAGGTTTGGTAAGGAAAAAAATTATTATATCTTTTATTGTTTGTGACAAAATTCTTAAGCCAGCCATATACATGCGACAACTGTGAATGGACAATTTTTTCCTACTCCACGGTTGATTTGCATGCTCGGCAGAGACATGTTTATTTCAATAGGGAGAGGTAAATAGGTTTCTGTTACACCCTTCTGTTGGTACTAAAGATTAGGCATGTTGAAAGCCAACTTTGAATGTTATATATCTTGTTTCTCATGCACTTGGTGAATTATATTACTGACCTGTTACACTTAATCACAGTTCAGAAAAAAAAACTAACGTGGCCCAAGGTGATCCTAGTTGGGATAGTGCTCTGTGAAGCTAAATAATTTCATGACACTGTCTGCGGGGGACAGCTAGCTAGTAATGTCATTAAAATGAATGGATACCTCTTTGGCAGCATTATATTGTGGAATTAATAATGTTCAGCTGTTATAATTATTTTTCATCAAGTGATGGTATAGGCTCCCTCAGGTTCCAAGATGGTGTAGGCCTCAGGGTAATTGTCCCATTTCCCCTCATATTCCGGCCCTGGTCTAGTGGACAGAATTGTGAGAAAAGTGGAGTCTCACAATTATTTCTGTATATGATACTCATGTGCCATTTTTCACAATTCCTGACATTTAATCCTAGTACACATTCCCTCTCTTAGGTCAGTTAGGATCTCCACTATATTTCCAGAATGTGACATTTCAGAATAATACTAGTGACAATGATTTATTTCAGCTTTATTTCTTTCATTACATTCCCAGTGGCTCAGATCTTTACATACACCAAATTGACTGTGCATTTAAATAGCTTGGAAAGATCCAGAAAACAATGTCATAGCTTTTGAAGCATTTTATAGGCTATTTAACATCATTTGCGTTAATTGGACTTGTACCTGTGACAGTATTTTAAGGCCTACCTTCAAGACCTACTTTCCTCTTTGCTTGACATGATGTGAAAATCAAAATAAATCAGCCAAGACTTTAGAAAAAGAATTGTGGACATCCACAAGTCTGGTACATCCTTGGCAACAATTTCCAAATGCCTAAATGTACCATGTTCATCTGTTCAAATGATAGTATGCAAGTTTAATCATCATGGGACTGCACAGCAATCATACTGTTTAGGAAGGAGACAAGTTCTGTCTCCTAGAGATGATCGTACTTTGGTCCGAAAAATACACATCAATTTGAAAACCGCAAACGAACAGTAAAACATGTCCTATATCGATATGACCGAAATGGCTATCTAGCAACGAAGAAGCCACTGCTCCGATGCCATTTTACAGTTTGCAACTGTACATGAGGACAACGATCTTAATTTTTGGAGAATTGTCCTCTGGTCTGATGAAACAAATATAAAACTGTTTGGCCATACTGACCATCATTATGTATGGAGGAAAAAGGGGCAAGTTTGCAGGCCAAAGAACACATCCCAACCATGAAGCACGGGAGTGGCAGCATCATGATGTGGGGGTGTTTTACTGCAGAAGGGGCTCGTGTACTACACAGTATAGATGGCATTAGGAGGAAGGAAAATGATGTGGAGATATTGAAGCAACATATCAAAACATCAGCCAGGAAGTTGGTTGCAAATGGGTCTTCCAAATGGACAATGAGCCCAAGCATTCTTCCAAAGATGTCGGAAAATGGCTTAAGGACAAAGGTGAAGGCAATGGAGTGGCATCACCGAGCTCTGACCTCAATCTCTTAAAAAAATGTCTGGGCAGAACTAAAAAAAGCGTAACTGAGGCCTACAAACCTGGCTCAGTTACACTAATTCTGTCACGAGGAATGGGCCAAAATTCCAGCAACTTATTGTGAGAAGCTTGTGGAAGACCACCCAAAATGTGTGACCCAAGTTAGACAGTTCAAAGGCAATGCTACTAAATACTAACTACGTGTATGTAAACTCCTGAACCACTGGGAATGTGATAAAAAAACATAAAAGGAGAAAATAAATCATTGTCTACTATTAATCGGACATTTCACATTCTTAAAATATAGTAGGGATCCTAACTGACCTAAGAGAGTGAATGTGTACTAGGATAAAGTGTCAGGAATTGTGGAAAATTGAGTTTTAATGAATGTGGCTAAGTTGTATGCAAATGTATGACTTCATCTGTGCATTATATATAGTTAATATATATATATATATATATATATATATATATATATATATATATATATATATATATATTAAATATGCATTACTGCTGAATCTACTTACAAATAGTGAGGTTCTTAGCGCACATTTTGATCAAATTGTGTGAGCCCACCTGCCACGACAAGGCGTTCTCTAAAAGGTGGGAACCTACGCTGCACATACACCCAGAACTGGGAATAAGCCTACATATATCTGGGGATGGTAGGAACCAACATTAAACTAATTAAAATTACCCAGGGCAGAATGGGAGGAGTGCAAGATCAAAAAATGGAGGCAGTCACTAACCCCACATATATGAATCACATAAATAACACAAAAGTTTGAACAGCACATTCCAGCAAAATGAAACAAAACGTGTATACAGGTGCAAGAACGCCTGTGACTGCAAATTTATACAGCACACAAGAAAAGGGTGAAAGCACACTGCGAACACTAATCTCACCTAAGCACTACAGATAAATAAATATTTATTACTGCTGAATCTACTTACAAATAGTGAGGTTCTTCACGCACATTTTGATCAAATTGTGTGAGCCCACCTGCCATGTCAAGGCGTTCTCTATAAGGAGGGAATCTACACTGCACATACACCCAGAACTGGGACTGAGTCTACTTATATCTGGGGATGGTAGGAATCAGCATTAAACTAATTAAAATCACCCAGGGCAGAATGGGAGGAGTGCAAGAACAAAAAATGGAGTCAGTCACTAAGCCCACATATATATATGTGTGTGTGTGTGTGTGTGTGTGTGTGTGTGTGTGTGTGTATATATATATATACACACACACGTGTGTGTGTGTGTGTGTGTGTGTGTGTGTGTGTGTGTGTGTGTGTGTGTGTGTGTGTGTGTGTGTATAGATATATAAAAAGCAATAAATAGGCAGCACTCACAAAGGCTTATAGTGAAAAAAAAGAGTGTGCTTTATTGACCCCAAAAGTACAACGTTTTCAAAGACTTGAGAAAGGCTCAGGTTGTGTGAGCCGAAACATCGCACTTTTGGGGTCAATAAAGCACCCTCTTTTTCCACTATAAGCCTTTGTGAGTGCTGCCTATTTACTGCTTTTTTTTCTAGAGGGACAGTGGTCAGTTCCCTAAGGCTTGCACCCCCTTTCATTTAAGCCTGTGCTGCTGGATTCTATTTTTGTATCTATATGGATAGATAGATAGATAGATAGATAGATAGATAGATAGATAGATAGATAGATAGATAGATAGATAGATAGATAGATAGATAGATAGATAGATAGATAGATAGATAGAGTATTTCAGTAGCAGCAGTGTGCGTGAGATTTCAACAAATCTCGTCCCCATACAGCGGAAAAAAGTAGCTGAAAAAACGCACATACTGTAAATTGACCTGAGGTGTGGTCACATGGCCTGCAACGTCATTTCAGGAGGCCGAACTATGCGCAGAGAAGAGGGAGGGGGTAAGTATGAAAGTTTATTTTTTCATTTTCCAGCGCTGCTCTACGCAGCGGAAGCTCTGCCGGGACAACGCACCACAATGTGGTGCGATTTTATTTATTTTTTTCAGACCACATTCCCTGTGGTGTTCAGGGCAGATACGCTGCGCAGCTTGACGCAGCGTATTCACCCTAAACACGCTGTGTATGTTCGTACCCTAAGGGGATCCTATAAAATTGTCCCTTGCGTGTGCGTAGCCTATGGAAATTAGACAATAAGCTCCAGTGGTAACTGTTGATTGTTGTGAATAATAACACTATGTACATCACTTGCTAAATATGTTATCAATTATAAATGTTTTATAAAAGGGGAAAATGGAAACAACAAAATGTAGAAATTGCAGACCTCAATCCTTTTGTTCAAAAAGTGTATTGCAGCAGATGTTTTAAGACGAGAAGTCGAACAACCTTGTGTTACATTGGACAAAAATACAGATCTCTGTAATTAAAAAGTGACATCACTTGTACGGAAGAAATAATATCTAACCCTATAATAACATATTCTGTTCATAATTCTTGAGGACCAGGTTACAAAACCTGATATTTTATTTATTTTTTTTAAAAGTACCAGTTCTCCAAATATAATGTTTTGCCAATATTTGCTATTCTTTTATTATTAATATTCACCTGTTGTAGTTTGTGTGCTGAAAAAAATAACTCAGATTTTTATATTGTGCTGCTAAAATGCAATATCTAATAAAATCGGACAGATTGAAGCAGTATTGATAAATTACTTTGTCTGGTTTTCCTGTCTGGAGACAAAGAAGTAAGCAATGTCTCACGGTGAAGATGAGACAGTGAGTGCAGAGAACATGAAATATCCATCCGAGAGATAGATTGTGTCTGTATTTACCATATTAATACTGATCTTTATCACAGCAGTGATAAATAAAAGAAACCTGCTAGAAATACAGTCCTTCAGTTCCTAAATATTTTTGCCTTTTCCTAAGTGTTCAACAGTCCAAAAAAAAAGTATTTTCTTTACAAGGTATATCTGAGAACTTAAAGGTGTTGTCCAAGCTGAAAATTCCCATTTAATAATTCAGGTGCCTCGACATTCAGCTGGCCACTGCAGCCACACATTTTAAAAGAGTCCAAATAAACTGCTAAGACACCAATGGTCCTATTGTGTAATGCAAGACTACCTATTGCCAATAAAATGAGTAAAGACTTTGTCTAATTTGGAAAATTGTTGCTGTTTGTTAGCAATTGACCAATAAAATGATCTGTTCAGGGACAGGAAGAATAGGATTTTTTTTAGCTGGGGTTACATGGGAACATCATGTCTCCTTCAACAAAGATGGCAGGGTTGCTTCTACAGCATAGGAAGCAGGAGACGTGGCAGCGGTTGTACAACAACCCACCTGCCATTTTGCATAATCTTGACCATGGCATCACAGACTCTTATATTGTAAGAACCATGTTTGAGGAGAACTACTAACCCTCGAACAAAACAAAAAATATTATTCTAGGGATTTTCCACAGTAACTGTTTTATATTTTTCTACAGATATCTTGTTAGGATGTGTAAATTACTTTTGTATTACATAGCACAGGCAACCCACAACTGAATTTTATAGATGTGCCTTGCAGCCAATATCACTATAGTGTGTACTTGGAAATCCCCTGACATGAGACCTTGTAAATATACAATTGTAGTAGATAAAAAAATAAATATATTATTTTAGGGCTGTAGTCTGTTCCAAAGCCAGGTGAACATATGTATGTACACCAGTCCACACTGCGATATGGTTGCTATATGTTTTCTTTCATGCTTTTTTCTCCAAACTTCCATTGTACATCCAGTTTAAGACATCATAAACTAGTAAATTAGTAACTTACTAAAACTATGCTACTGTGTGTGCGTGTGTGTGTGTGCGTGTGTGTGTGTGTATATATGTGTGTGTGTATATATATATATATATATATATATATATATATATATATGTGTGTGTGTGTGTGTACAGGGTGGGCCATTTATATGGATACACCTAAATAAAATGGGAATGGTTGGTGATATTAACTTCCTGTTTGTGGCACATTAGTATATGGGAGGGGGGAAACTTTTCAAGCTGGGTGTTGACCATGGCGGCCATTTTGAAGTCGGACATTTTGTATCCAACTTTAGTTTTTTCAATGGGAAGAGGGTCATGTGACACATCAAACTTATCGAGAATTTCACAAGAAAAACAATGGTGTGCTTGGTTTTAACGTTAATTTATTCTTTCATGAGTTATTTACAAGCTTCTCTTTGTTTACAGCCATTGACATGTCGCAGAGGTTAACACGTGAGGAGCAGATAGAAATTGTGTTGATGTCTGGTGAACGCAGTACCCGGGTTATTGCCGCAGATTTCAATGCAAGACACTCTACGAGACCACCCATCTCCTATGCTACAGTTTACAAACTGCTTGCCAAGTTTCGTGAAACTGGTTCAGTGTTGGATTTGCCCAAATGTGGACGCATGAAAACTGTCACTAATGAAGAAACATCAGTGGCTGTCCTAGCTTCATTCAGCAAGAGCCCACAGCGTAGCACTCACCGCATGTCACTGGAGAGTGGCATCAGTCGAACATCCCTTCGGCGGATATTAGCTACTCACAAATGGCACCCTTACAAACTCCAGCTGCTGCAGCATCTCAACGAGGATGACCCAGATCGGCACACTGAATTTGCAGAATGGGCAAAACAAAAATTGGAACAGGACCCTCAGTTTACACAGAACATTTTGTTCAGTTATGAGGCAAACTTTTATGTGAATGATGAAGTTAACAAACAAAACCACCGCTATTGGTCTGACACTAACCCACATTGGATAGATCCCTCCAAGACTGTTGGAACACAAAAATTGATGGTATGGTGTGGTATATGGGGTACAAAGATAGTGGGGCCATTCTTCATCAATGGAAACCTAAAGGCCACGGGATATCTGAAATCGCTATATGATGATGTGTTTCCCTCTTTATGCACTGAAGCTGGCATGTTCCCTGAGTTTTTCCAGCAAGATGGTGCACCACCACATTATGGGTGTCAGGTCCGAGCATTCCTAGATGAACAGTTTCCTGGAAAGTGGATTGGTCGTCGTGGGCCAGTTGAATGGCCCCCTAGGTCTTCCGATCTGACCCCCTTAGACTTTTATCTTTGAGGTCATCTGAAGGCAATTGTCTATGCTGTGAAGATACGAGATGTGCAGCAACTGAAACTATGGATACTGGAAGCCTGTGCTAGCATTTCTTCTGCGGTGTTGCTATCAGTGTGTGAAGAGTGGGAGAAGAGGGTTGCATTGACAATCCAACACAATGGGCAGCACTTTGAACACATTTTATAAGTGGTCAGAAACTTGTAAATAACTCATGAAAGAATAAAGTAACGTTAAAACCAAGCACATCATTGTTTTTCTTGTGAAATTCTCGATAAGTTTGATGTGTCACATAACCCTCTTCCCATTGAAAAAACTAAAGTTGGATACAAAATGGCCGACTTCAAAATCGCCGCCATGGTCAACACCCAGCTTGAAAAGTTCCCCCCCTCCCATATACTAATGTGCCACAAACAGGAAGTTAATATCACCAACCATTCCCATTTTATTTAGGTGTATCCATATAAATGGCCCACCCTGTATATTTGATTAGGCTTGTCGTCTTCTTTTCTGACATATACTGTAGAAGCATAAACCTCCTGTGGTCCTTACTGCCTGCAGAGTAAACTTCAGAATAGGCTCTGTATTCGATACAGAAGCCTTGCTGTGCAGTTCCAAATATGTAGGAAAACAAGGGGAGGAATCCTCCAGCTCACCTGACACAAAAATTGGGTGTCGCTGTCAGCGCCTGGATCTTTTTCGTGTCGGCACACGATGCAGGAACAGAGGTAACAAGGAAGTTAAATCCAGCGCTTCGGTAGAGGTAAAATGGAAAAATTTTCCACGTTTAATTTAATTTTCATTAAAAAGGACTTTTTAATGAAAATTAAATTAAACTTGGAAAATTTTTCCATTTTACCTCTACCGAAGCGCTGGATTTAACTTCCTTGTTACCTCAGTTCCAAATATAATAGGAGCAATATGACAGTCTCTAGTTTTTCATTAGAGGAGCCGAGATAGAGCACAAGGCCTTGTCTCCATGTCTGAAATTTCTATTTAGCCTGCAGAAAACAAAATGGAACTACAAATCAAATATATAAGAGATTACACAGTTACAGTAAGTGCATGTTAACAAAAAATAATTGGAAAAACCCTTTTCTAATGTCATTCAGACATGTCATTTGAAGGGTAGCAGTGAGTGTCAAGCAGCTGGAAACCCCACTAATCATTACAACCGAGGGGTCTGATTTCTTGTTTCCATTGCAGAGGTGGCAATACACACACAGTCATTCTCCAATGCAATGGATGATGGTTTTGGAAACCTGAGTGCTCTCCCTCTAAAGTTTCCATGTGGAAGTATATTTGTAGCCAATTCATCATTAAAAATAAAAAATTATATCCACCATTAAACAAATCTCTTTTTATTAGAATTATTAAATTTAACAAAGTACCATATACAGTGTTGTGCCCGCGGTTGCTGACCGCCGGCACGTCCTACTTACTGGCAGCTGGAAACTTTCTTCATGCCGGCATCTCCCTCCCCAGAGATGCCAGCACACGCGGCCGCAGCTCCCCTCCATGTCCTGTAGGGTGCGCGCACGCTCACTCCCGGCCTTATAGGGCCACGCGCACACATGTGCAAAGTTCCCCAGCAAGTCCCTTTACACCCTGGACTTTAAAAAAGGCTCTGCCTTTCCTCTCCTTGCCAGAGAGTTGTTGTGTCTGCCCTTGTTAGTCTTTGCAAATGGTCCCTTAGTTGTATCCTGTATCCAATGTTCCCGTTTTCTGTATCCCGTATCCAATAATTGTATTTGTTCCAGTGTGTTATCTAGTGAGGGAGTTGAGATTGTCATCTGTGCCAAGTACCATCTGAGTGTTTGCCAAATCATCTATCCAGGTACTCTTGCCCTAGAGACTATTGACTTTTGTTTGGCCAGCTGCTACTCCGCTACGGCGGAGCGGTCTATTGAGTCCATATATCCCATAGCCGTGACATACAGTTCAGATATCAGAGCATATATAGATCAAGAAATAATACGAAGGCTCTATACAAGAGTATGCATGGTACCTTTTTTTTATTTCTTTTTTAATAAAATAATGGCATATCGCTAACAGTTCTTAATTCAATGAAAGTGAGAAAAGATATGCCTAATATTGAAGGAGCATAGGATGTAGCGCTCCCAACCACCTGGATGTGCAGGGAACTGCATCCGGCCCTATTCACTTTAATGGCTCAGTGCTGTAGTTCCTTGCACAGTAGGTATCTCGGGCACCACTGTGCAGGGAAAATCAGCTAGAGCAGCACTGCAGCTTTTTCAGCTAGATCCCGTGCAGATGCTTCACCTACTGTGTGTGTATTAAAGAAAACTGCACCAATGCATTAAATTCATGTGACCTCACATCTCAGATTTTTATCTAACAGCTCATTTATTTTAAAGAGGACCAACTGACCACCAGCAGCCAGTCTTTGAGACATCACAATAAACTTGACTCAGTCTGCTCATAGTCATTCATAGTCTCATCTCCACAGTATGGTTCATAGAAACACGTAGGCAGAATCTTCCTGAACATCCAGGGAAGATTATATGGTGCAGGTGTGACACCGCTTCTGTGGCAGGCCGGTTTTCTCCCTGCAAAGCAGCTTTTGTAGTGGGTTGTCTCCCTCTCTGTAAAGCAGCTCTTATAGCAGGCTGTCTCCGTCTCTGCAAAGCAGCTCTTGTAGCGGGTTGTCTGCCTCTCTGTAAAGCAGCTTTTGTAGCAGGCTGTCTCCCTCTCTGTAGAGCAGCTCTTATAGCGGGTTGTCTGCCTCTCTGTAAAGCAGCTCTTATAGCGGGTTGTATGCCTCTCTGTTAAGCAGCTCTTGTAGCAGGTTGTCTCCCTCTCTGTAAAGCAGCTCTTGTAGTGGGTTATCTCACTCTCTGTAAAGCAGCTCTTGTAGCAGGTTGTCTCCCTCTCTGTAAGGCAGTTCTTGTAGCGGGTTGTCTCCCTCTCTGTAAAGCGGTTCTTGTAGCGGGTTATCTTCCTCTCTGTAAAGCAGCTCTTGTAGCAGGTTGTCTCCCTCTCTGTAAAGCAGCTCTTGTAGCAGGTTGTCTCCCTCTCTGTAAAGCAGCTCTTGTAGCAGGTTGTCTCCCTCTCTGTAAAGCAGCTCTTGTAGCAGGTTGTCTCCCTCTCTGTAAAGGAGCTCTTGTAGCAGGTTGTCTCCCTCTCTGTAAAGCAGCTCTAGTAACAGGTTGTCTCCCTCTCTGTAAAGCGGATCTTGTAGCAGGTTGTCTCCCTCTCTGTAAAGCAGCTCTTGTAGCAGGTTGTCTCCCTCTCTATAAAGCAGTTCTTGTAACAGGCTGTCTCCCTCTCTGTAAAGCAGCTCTAGTAGCAGGTTGTCTCCCTCTCTGTAAAGCAGCTCTTGTAGCAGGTTGTCTCCCTCTCTGTAAAGCAGCTCTTGTAGCAGGTTGTCTCCCTTTCTGTAAAGGAGCTCTTGTAGCGGGTTGTCTCCCTCTCTGTAAAGCAGCTCTTGTAGCAGGTTGTCTTCCTCTCTGTAAAGCAGCACTAGTAGCAGGTTGTCTCCCTCTCTGTAAAGCAGCTCTAGTAGCAGGTTGTCTCCCTCTCTGTAAAGCAGCTCTTGTAGCAGGTTGTCTCCCTGTCTGTAAAGCAGCTCTTGCAGCAGGATGTCTCCCTCTCTGTAAAGTAGCTCTTGTAGCAGGTTGTCTCCCTCTCTGTAAAGCAGTTCTTGTAGCAGGTTGTCTCCTTCTCTGTAAAGCAGCTCTTGTAGCAGGCTGTCTCCCTCTCTGTAAAGCAGCTCTAGTAGCAGGTTGTCTCCCTGTCTGTAAAGCAGCTCTTGTAGCAGGTGGTCTCCCTCTCTGTAAAGCAGCTCTTGTAGCAGGTTGTCTCCCTCTCTGTAAAGCAGCTCTTGTAGTGGGTTATCTTCCTCTCTGTAAAGCATCTCTTGTAGCAGGTTGTCTCACTCTCTGTAAAGCAGCTCTTGCAGCGGGTTATCTTCCTCTCTGTAAAGAATCTCTTGTAGCAGGTTGTCTCCCTCTCCATAAAGCAGCTCTAGTAGCAGGTTGTCTCCCTCTCTGTAAAGCAGCTCTAGTAACAGGTTGTCTCCCTCTCTGTAAAGCAGCTCTTGTAGCAGGTTGTCTCCCTCTCTGTAAAGGAGCTCTTGTAGCGGGTTGTCTCCCTCTCTGTAAAGCAGCACTAGTAGCAGGTTGTCTCCCTCTCTGTAAAGCAGCTCTAGTAGCAGGTTGTCTCCCTCTCTGTAAAGCAGCTCTTGTAGCAGGTTGTCTCCCTGTCTGTAAAGCAGCTCTTGCAGCAGGATGTCTCCCTCTCTGTAAAGTAGCTCTTGTAGCAGGTTGTCTCCCTCTCTGTAAAGCAGTTCTTGTAGCAGGTTGTCTCCTTCTCTGTAAAGCAGCTCTTGTAGCAGGCTGTCTCCCTCTCTGTAAAGCAGCTCTAGTAGCAGGTTGTCTCCCTGTCTGTAAAGCAGCTCTTGTAGCAGGTGGTCTCCCTCTCTGTAAAGCAGCTCTTGGCAGCGGGTTGTCTCCCTCTCTGTAAAGCAGCTCTTGTAGCGGGTTGTCTCCCTCTCTGTAAAGCAGCTCTTGTAGCGGGTTGTCTCCCTGTCTGTAAAGCATCTCTTGTAGCAGGTGGTCTCCCTCTCTGTAAAGCAGCTCTTGTAGCAGGTTGTCTCCCTCTCTGTAAAGCAGCTCTTGTAGTGGGTTATCTTCCTCTCTGTAAAGCATCTCTTGTAGCAGGTTGTCTCGCTCTCTGTAAAGCAGCTCTTGCAGCGGGTTATCTTCCTCTCTGTAAAGAATCTCTTGTAGCAGGTTGTCTCCCTCTCCATAAAGCAGCTCTAGTAGCAGGTTGTCTCCCTCTCTGTAAAGCAGCTCTAGTAACAGGTTGTCTCCCTCTCTGTAAAGCAGCTCTTGTAGCAGGTTGTCTCCCTCTCTGTAAAGCAGCTCTTGTAGCGGGTTGTCTCCCTCTCTGTAAAGCAGCTCTTGTAGCGGGTTATCTTCCACTATGTAAAGCATCTCTTGTAGCAGGTTGTCTCCCTCTCTGTAAAGCAGCTCTAGTAGCAGGTTGTCTCCCTCTCTGTAAAGCAGCTCTAGTAGCAGGTTGTCTCCTTCTCTTTAAAGCAGCTCTTGTAGCAGGCTGTCTCCCTCTCTGTAAAGCAGCTCTAGTAGCAGGTTGTCTCCCTCTCTATAAAGCAGCTCTTGTAGTGGGTTGTCTCCCTGTCTGTAAAGCAGCTCTTGTAGCAGGTGGTCTCCCTCTCTGTAAAGCAGCTCTTGTAGCAGGTTGTCTCCCTGTCTGTAAAGCAGCTCTTGTAGCGGGTTGTCTCCCTGTCTGTAAAGCAGCTCTTGTAGCAGGTTGTCTCCCTCTCTGTAAAGCAGCTCTTGTAGCGGGTTATCTTCCTCTCTGTAAAGCATCTCTTGTAGCAGGTTGTCTCGCTCTCTGTAAAGCAGCTCTTGTAGCAGGTTGTCTCCCTCTCCGTAAAGCAGCTCTAGTAGCAGGTTATCTCCCTCTCTGTAAAGCAGCTCTAGTAGCAGGTTGTCTCCCATTCTGTAAAGCAGCTCTTGTAGCAGGTTGTCTCCCATTCTGTAAAGCCGCTCTTGTAGCAGGTTGTCTCCCTCTCTGTAAAGCAGCTCTTGTAGCAGGTGGTCTCCCTCTCTGTAAAGCAGCTCTTGTAGCAGGTTGTCTTCCTCTCTGTAAAGCAGCTCCAGTAGCAGGTTGTCTTCCTCTCTGTAAAGCAGCTCTAGTAGCATGTTGTCTCCCTCTCTGTAAAGCAGCTCTAGTAGCAGGTTGTCTCCCTCTCTGTAAAGCAGCTCTTGTAGCAGGTGGTCTCCCTCTCTGTAAAGCAGCTCTTGTAGCAGGTTGTCTCCCTCTATGTTAAACAGCTCTAGTAGCAGGTTGTCTCCCTCTCTGTAAAGCAGCTCTTGTAGCGGGTTATCTTCCTCTCTGTAAAGCATATCTTGTAGCAGGTTGTCTCGCTCTCTGTAAAGCAGCTCTTGTAGCGGGTTGTCTCCCTCTCTGTAAAGCAGCTCTTGTAGCGGGTTGTCTCCCTCTCTGTAAAGCAGCTCTAGTAGCAGGTTATCTCCCTCTCTGTAAAGCAGCTCTAGTAGCAGGTTGTCTCCGTCTCTGTAAAGCAGCTCAAGTAGCAGGTTGTCTCCTTCTCTGTAAAGCAGCTCTTGTAGCAGGCTGTCTCCCTCTCCGTAAAGCAGTTCTAGTAGCAGGTTGTCTCCCTCTCTGTAAAGCAGCTCTTATAGTGGGTTGTCTCCCTGTCTGTAACGCAGCTCTTGTAGCAGGTGGTCTCCCTCTCTGTAAAGCAGCTCTTGTAGCAGGTTGTCTCCCTGTCTGTAAAGCAGCTCTTGTAGCGGGTTGTCTCCCTGTCTGTAAAGCAGCTCTTGTAGCGGGTTGTCTCCCTCTCTATAAAGCAGCTCTTGTAGCGGGTTATCTTCCTCTCTGTAAAGCATCTCTTGTAGCAGGTTGTCTCGCTCTCTGTAAAGCAGCTCTTGTAGCAGGTTGTCTCCCTCTCTGTAAAGCAGCTCTAGTGGCAGGTTATCTCCCTCTCTGTAAAGCAGCTCTAGTAGCAGGTTGTCTCCCATTCTGTAAAGCAGCTCTTGTAGCAGGTTGTCTCCCATTCTGTAAAGCCGCTCTTGTAGCAGGTTGTCTCCCTCTCTGTAAAGCAGCTCTTGTAGCTGGTTGTCTCCCTCTCCGTAAAGCAGCTCTTGTAGCAGGTTGTCTCCCTCTCTGTAAAGCAGCTCTTGTAGCAGGTTGTCTCCCTCTCCGTAAAGCAGCTCTAGTAGCAGGTTGTCTTCCTCTCTGTAAAGCAGCTCTTGTAGCAGGTTGTCTCCCTCTCCGTAAAGCAGCTCTAGTAGCAGGTTGTCTCCCTCTCTGTAAAGCAGCTCTAATAGCAGGTTGTCTCCCTCTCTGTAAAGCAGCTCTAGTAACAGGTTGTCTCCCTCTCTGTAAAGCAGCTCTTGTAGCAGGTTGTCTTCCTCTCTGTAAAGCAGCTCTAGTAGCAGGTTGTCTCCCTCTCTGTAAAGCAGCTCTAGTAGCAGGTTGTCTCCCTCTCTGTAAAGCAGCTCTTGTAGCAGGTGGTCTCCCTCTCTGTAAAGCAGCTCTTGTAGCAGGTTGTCTCCCTCTATGTAAAGCAGCTCTAGTAGCAGGTTGTCTCCCTCTCTGTAAAACAGCTCTTGTAGCAGGTTGTCTCCCTCTCTGTAAAGCAGCTCTAGTAGCAGGTTATCTCCCTCTCTGTAAAGCAGCTCTAGTAGCAGGTTGTCTCCCATTCTGTAAAGCAGCTCTTGTAGCAGGTTGTCTCCCATTCTGTAAAGCCGCTCTTGAAGCAGGTTGTCTCCCTCTCTGTAAAGCAGCTCTTGTAGCAGGTTGTCTCCCTCTCCGTAAAGCAGCTCTTGTAGAAGGTTGTCTCCCTCTCTGTAAAGCAGCTCTTCTAGCAGGTTGTCTCCCTCTCCGTAAAGCAGCTCTAGTAGCAGGTTGTCTTCCTCTCTGTAAAGCAGCTCTTGTAGCAGGTTGTCTCCCTCTCCGTAAAGCAGCTCTAGTAGCAGGTTGTCTCCCTCTCTGTAAAGCAGCTCTAATAGCAGGTTGTCTCCCTCTCTGTAAAGCAGCTCTAGTAACAGGTTGTCTCCCTCTCTGTAAAGCAGCTCTTGTAGCAGGTTGTCTTCCTCTCTGTAAAGCAGCTCTAGTAGCAGGTTGTCTCCCTCTCTGTAAAGCAGCTCTAGTAGCAGGTTGTCTCCCTCTCTGTAAAGCAGCTCTTGTAGCAGGTGGTCTCCCTCTCTGTAAAGCAGGTCTTGTAGCAGGTTGTCTCCCTCTATGTAAAGCAGCTCTAGTAGCAGGTTGTCTCCCTCTCTGTAAAACAGCTCTTGTAGCAGGTTGTCTCCCTCTCTGTAAAGCAGCTCTAGTAGCAGGTTATCTCCCTCTCTGTAAAGCAGCTCTAGTAGCAGGTTGTCTCCCATTCTGTAAAGCAGCTCTTGTAGCAGGTTGTCTCCCATTCTGTAAAGCCGCTCTTGAAGCAGGTTGTCTCCCTCTCTGTAAAGCAGCTCTTGTAGCAGGTTGTCTCCCTCTCTGTTAAGCAGCTCTTGTAGCAGGTTGTCTCCCTCTCTATAAAGCAGCTCTTGTAGCAGGTTGTCTCCCTCTCCGTAAAGCAGCTCTAGTAGCAGGTTGTCTCCCTCTCTGTAAAGCAGCTCTAGTAGTAGGTTGTCTTCCTCTCTGTAAAGCAGCTCTTGTAGCTGGTTGACTCCCTCTCCGTAAAGCAGCTCTAGTAGCAGGTTGTCTCCCTCTCTGTAAAGCAGCTCTAGTAACAGGTTGTCTCCATCTCTGTAAAGCAGCTCTTGTAGCAGGTTGTCTCCCTCTCTGTAAAGCAGCTCTAGTAGCAGGTTGTCTCCCTCTCTGTAAAGCAGCTCTAGTAGCAGGTTGTCTCCCTCTCTGTAAAGCAGCTCTTGTAGCAGGTGGTCTCCCTCTCTGTAAAGCAGCTCTTGTAGAAGGTTGTCTCCCTCTATGTAAAGCAGGTCTAGTAGCAGGTTGTCTCCCTCTCTGTAAAGCAGCTCTTGTAGCAGGTTGTCTCCCTCTCTGTAAAGCAGCTCTAGTAGCAGGTTATCTCCCTCTCTGTAAAGCAGCTCTAGTAGCAGGTTGTCTCCCTCTCTGTAAAGCAGCTCTTGTAGCAGGTTGTCTCCCATTCTGTAAAGCCGCTCTTGTAGCAGGTTGTCTCCCATTCTGTAAAGCCGCTCTTGTAGCAGGTTGTCTCCCTCTCCGTAAAGCAGCTCTAGTAGCAGGTTGTCTCCCTCTGTGTAAAGCAGCTCTAGTAGTAGGTTGTCTTCCTCTCTGTAAAGCAGCTCTTGTAGCAGGTTGTCTCCCTCTCTGTAAAGCAGCTCTAGTAGCAGGTTGTCTCCCTCTCTGTAAAGCAGCTCTAGTAGTAGGTTGTCTTCCTCTCTGTAAAGCAGCTCTTGTAGCAGGTTGTCTCCCTCTCTGTAAAGCAGCTCTTGTAGCAGGTTGTCTCCCTCTCTGTAAAGCAGCTCTAGTAGCAGGTTGTCTCCCTCTCTGTAAAGCAGCTCTAGTAGCAGGTTGTCTCCCTCTCTGTAAAGCAGCTCTAGTAGCAGGTTGTCTCCCTCTCTGTAAAGCAGCTCTTGTAGCAGGTTGTCTCCCTCTCTGTAAAGCAGCTCTTGTAGCAGGTTGTCTCCCTCTCCGTAAAGCAGCTCTAGTAGCAGGTTGTCTTCCTCTCTGTAAAGCAGCTCTTGTAGCAGGTTGTCTCCCTCTCCGTAAAGCAGCTCTAGTAGCAGGTTGTCTCCCTCTCTGTAAAGCAGCTCTAATAGCAGGTTGTCTCCCTCTCTGTAAAGCAGCTCTAGTAACAGGTTGTCTCCCTCTCTGTAAAGCAGCTCTTGTAGCAGGTTGTCTTCCTCTCTGTAAAGCAGCTCTAGTAGCAGGTTGTCTCCCTCTCTGTAAAGCAGCTCTAGTAGCAGGTTGTCTCCCTCTCTGTAAAGCAGCTCTTGTAGCAGGTGTTCTCCCTCTCTGTAAAGCAGCTCTTGTAGCAGGTTGTCTCCCTCTATGTAAAGCAGCTCTAGTAGCAGGTTGTCTCCCTCTCTGTAAAACAGCTCTTGTAGCAGGTTGTCTCCCTCTCTGTAAAGCAGCTCTAGTAGCAGGTTATCTCCCTCTCTGTAAAGCAGCTCTAGTAGCAGGTTATCTCCCATTCTGTAAAGCAGCTCTTGTAGCAGGTTGTCTCCCATTCTGTAAAGCCGCTCTTGAAGCAGGTTGTCTCCCTCTCTGTAAAGCAGCTCTTGTAGCAGGTTGTCTCCCTCTCTGTTAAGCAGCTCTTGTAGCAGGTTGTCTCCCTCTCTGTAAAGCAGCTCTTGTAGCAGGTTGTCTCCCTCTCCGTAAAGCAGCTCTAGTAGCAGGTTGTCTCCCGCTCTGTAAAGCAGCTCTAGTAGTAGGTTGTCTTCCACTCTGTAAAGCAGCTCTTGTAGCTGGTTGACTCCCTCTCCGTAAAGCAGCTCTAGTAGCAGGTTGTCTCCCTCTCTGTAAAGCAGCTCTAGTAACAGGTTGTCTCCATCTCTGTAAAGCAGCTCTTGTAGCAGGTTGTCTCCCTCTCTGTAAAGCAGCTCTAGTAGCAGGTTGTCTCCCTCTCTGTAAAGCAGCTCTAGTAGCAGGTTGTCTCCCTCTCTGTAAAGCAGCTCTTGTAGCAGGTGGTCTCCCTCTCTGTAAAGCAGCTCTTGTAGAAGGTTGTCTCCCTCTATGTAAAGCAGGTCTAGTAGCAGGTTGTCTCCCTCTCTGTAAAGCAGCTCTTGTAGCAGGTTGTCTCCCTCTCTGTAAAGCAGCTCTAGTAGCAGGTTATCTCCCTCTCTGTAAAGCAGCTCTAGTAGCAGGTTGTCTCCCTCTCTGTAAAGCAGCTCTTGTAGCAGGTTGTCTCCCATTCTGTAAAGCAGCTCTTGTAGCAGGTTGTCTCCCATTCTGTAAAGCCGCTCTTGTAGCAGGTTGTCTCCCTCTCCGTAAAGCAGCTCTAGTAGCAGGTTGTCTCCCTCTCTGTAAAGCAGCTCTTGTAGTGGGTTGTCTCCCTGTCTGTAACGCAGCTCTTGTAGCAGGTGGTCTCCCTCTCTGTAAAGCAGCTCTTGTAGCAGGTTGTCTCCCTGTCTGTAAAGCAGCTCTTGTAGCGGGTTGTCTCCCTGTCTGTAAAGCAGCTCTTGTAGCGGGTTGTCTCCCTCTCTGTAAAGCAGCTCTTGTAGCGGGTTATCTTCCTCTCTGTAAAGCATCTCTTGTAGCAGGTTGTCTCGCTCTCTGTAAAGCAGCTCTTGTAGCAGGTTGTCTCCCTCTCTGTAAAGCAGCTCTAGTGGCAGGTTATCTCCCTCTCTGTAAAGCAGCTCTAGTAGCAGGTTGTCTCCCATTCTGTAAAGCAGCTCTTGTAGCAGGTTGTCTCCCATTCTGTAAAGCCGCTCTTGTAGCAGGTTGTCTCCCTCTCTGTAAAGCAGCTCTTGTAGCAGGTTGTCTCCCTCTCCGTAAAGCAGCTCTTGTAGCAGGTTGTCTCCCTCTCTGTAAAGCAGCTCTTGTAGCAGGTTGTCTCCCTCTCCGTAAAGCAGCTCTAGTAGCAGGTTGTCTTCCTCTCTGTAAAGCAGCTCTTGTAGCAGGTTGTCTCCCTCTCCGTAAAGCAGCTCTAGTAGCAGGTTGTCTCCCTCTCTGTAAAGCAGCTCTAATAGCAGGTTGTCTCCCTCTCTGTAAAGCAGCTCTAGTAACAGGTTGTCTCCCTCTCTGTAAAGCAGCTCTTGTAGCAGGTTGTCTTCCTCTCTGTAAAGCAGCTCTAGTAGCAGGTTATCTCCCTCTCTGTAAAGCAGCTCTAGTAGCAGGTTGTCTCCCTCTCTGTAAAGCAGCTCTTGTAGCAGGTGGTCTCCCTCTCTGTAAAGCAGCTCTTGTAGCAGGTTGTCTCCCTCTATGTAAAGCAGCTCTAGTAGCAGGTTGTCTCCCTCTCTGTAAAACAGCTCTTGTAGCAGGTTGTCTCCCTCTCTGTAAAGCAGCTCTAGTAGCAGGTTATCTCCCTCTCTGTAAAGCAGCTCTAGTAGCAGGTTGTCTCCCATTCTGTAAAGCAGCTCTTGTAGCAGGTTGTCTCCCATTCTGTAAAGCCGCTCTTAAAGCAGGTTGTCTCCCTCTCTGTAAAGCAGCTCTTGTAGCAGGTTGTCTCCCTCTCTGTTAAGCAGCTCTTGTAGCAGGTTGTCTCCCTCTCTGTAAAGCAGCTCTTGTAGCAGGTTGTCTCCCTCTCCGTAAAGCAGCTCTAGTAGCAGGTTGTCTCCCTCTCTGTAAAGCAGCTCTAGTAGTAGGTTGTCTTCCTCTCTGTAAAGCAGCTCTTGTAGCTGGTTGACTCCCTCTCCGTAAAGCAGCTCTAGTAGCAGGTTGTCTCCCTCTCTGTAAAGCAGCTCTAGTAACAGGTTGTCTCCATCTCTGTAAAGCAGCTCTTGTAGCAGGTTGTCTCCCTCTCTGTAAAGCAGCTCTAGTAGCAGGTTGTCTCCCTCTCTGTAAAGCAGCTCTAGTAGCAGGTTGTCTCCCTCTCTGTAAAGCAGCTCTTGTAGCAGGTGGTCTCCCTCTCTGTAAAGCAGCTCTTGTAGAAGGTTGTCTCCCTCTATGTAAAGCAGGTCTAGTAGCAGGTTGTCTCCCTCTCTGTAAAGCAGCTCTTGTAGCAGGTTGTCTCCCTCTCTGTAAAGCAGCTCTAGTAGCAGGTTATCTCCCTCTCTGTAAAGCAGCTCTAGTAGCAGGTTGTCTCCCTCTCTGTAAAGCAGCTCTTGTAGCAGGTTGTCTCCCATTCTGTAAAGCAGCTCTTGTAGCAGGTTGTCTCCCATTCTGTAAAGCCGCTCTTGTAGCAGGTTGTCTCCCTCTCCGTAAAGCAGCTCTAGTAGCAGGTTGTCTCCCTCTGTGTAAAGCAGCTCTAGTAGTAGGTTGTCTTCCTCTCTGTAAAGCAGCTCTTGTAGCAGGTTGTAGTTTCTTAAGGGGCACAAAGTGGCACATCTTGCTGAAGCGGTCTACTACCACCCACACCACCGACTTGCCCTGAGATGGAGGCAAATCGGTGATAAAATCCATGGAGATATGGGTCCAAGGTCTCTGGGGAATGGGCAAGGAATGTAGTAAGCCCGCAGGTCGGGACCTAGGGGTCTTGGACCTAGCACAGACCTCACAAGCGGCGACGTAAGCCCTAACGTTTTTAGGCAACCCAGGCCACCAATAGTTTCTGGTAATGAGGAGTTTGGTACCCAAGATGCCAGGATGACCAGATAGAGCGGAGTCATGGTTTTCCCAGAGTACCCTTAGCCGGTATTGCAGGGGGACAAACAGTTTGTCCCCAGGGAGGTTCCCGGGAGCTGAACCTTGATCAGCCGCGATGTCAGAGGCTAAGTCAGAATCAGTGGCAGAAACAATTATACCAGGGGGTAAAATACAAGCAGGATCCTTCTCAGAAGGAGGATTAGCCATGAAACTACGTGACAGTGCATCAGCCTTAATATTTTTTCGACCCAGCCCTATAGGTAACCAAGAAATTAAATCTGGTAAAGAACAGTGCCCAACGAGCTTGTCTAGGATTAAGCCTCCGGGCAGATTCTAGGAAAACCAGATTCTTGTGGTCAGTAAGGACCGTTACCTGGTGTCTGGCCCCCTCCAAGAAGTGACGCCACTCTTCAAAAGCCCATTTAATGGCTAAAAGTTCGCGGTTGCCAATATCATAGTTACACTCCGTGGGCGAAAACTTCCTAGAGAAGTAAGCACAGGGGCGGAGATGGGTGAGGGAGCTGGTACCCTGGGACAAGACGGCCCCCACTCCCACCTCGGACGCGTCAACCTCCACAATAAATGGCTCCCTTTGGTTGGGCTGAACCAGCACGGGGGCCGAGATAAAGCACTTCTTGAGGGTCTCAAAAGCCTGGACGGCCTCAGGGGGCCAATGGAGGACATCAGCACCCTTGCAAGTGAGGTCCGTAAGAGGCTTAGCGACGACCGAGAAGTTGGCAATAAAGCTCTTTAATAGTTAGCGAACCCCAAAAAACACTGTAGCGCCTTCAGGGAGGCAGGTTGGACCCATTCCGCCACAGCCTGAACCTTGGCAGGGTCCATGAGGAATTCATGAGGAGTGAGGATTTGACCTAAAAATGGTATCTCCTGTACCCCAAACACACATTTTTCGGTCTTCGCAAACAGATTATTTTCCCAAAGGACCTGGAGGACCTTCCTGACATGCTCCACGTGGGAGGACCAGTCCTTGGAAAACACCAGTATGTCATCAAGGTACACTACAAGAAAATTACCCAGGTAATCTCTCAGAATTTCATTAATAAAATTCTGGAAGACGGCAGGGGCATTACACAACCCAAAGGGCATGACTAGGTATACGAAATGACCTTCGGGTGTGTTGAACGCAGTTTTCCACTCATCCCCCTCTTTGATGCGGATAAGGTTATATGCCCCCCGTAGATCGAACTTAGAGAACCATTGGGCCCCCTGAACCTGATTAAAAAGATCCGGAATCAAAGGAAGGGGATACTGGTTCCTTACTGTGACCTTATTCAAGTTCCGATAATCAATGCACGGCCTAAGACCACCATCCTTCTTCCCCACGAAAAATAAGCCAGCACCTACAGGAGAAGTCGAGGGGCGAATGAAACCCTTGGCCAGGCATTCTTGGATATACTCCCTCATAGCTTTACGTTCAGGACATGAAAGATTAAATATCCTCCCCTTAGGAAGCTTGGCACCAGGCACCAAATCGATGGCGCAATCGTAATCTCTATGAGGGGGCAACACCTCGGAGGCCTCCTTAGAAAACACATCAGCGAAGTCCTGAACAAACTCAGGAAGCGAGTTTACCTCCTCCCGGGGAGAAATAGAGTTAACCGAAAGACATGACATCAGGCAATCACTACCCCATTTGGTGAGATCCCCAGTATTCCAATCAAACGTGGGATTATGCAGCTGCAACCAGGGAAGACCTAATACCAGATCGGACGATAATCCCTGCATCACCAGTACAGAGCACTGCTCCAAATGCATGGAGCCAACACGGAGTTCAAAAACAGGAGTATGCTGAGTAAAATAACCATTAACAAGAGGAGTGGAGTCGATACCTACTACAGGGATAGGATAAGGTAAATCAATAAATGGCATTTTTAGAGACATAGCAAATTCCACAGACATGGAAAAACATTGAAACGTTCAAGCTGACGTTCCCTGAGACGTCGGTCAAGTCGTACTGCTAGGGCCATAACCTGGTCTAGGGAGTCAGAAGAGGGGTAGCTAACCAGCAGATCCTTCAGGGCGTCAGATAATCCTAACCTAAACTGGCACTTTAGGGCCGGGTCGTTCCACCGAGAAGCTATGCACCACTTTCTAAAATCAGAACAGTATTCCTCAACAGGTCTCCCACCCTGACGTAATGTCACCAGCTGACTCTCGGCTAAGGCAGTCCTGTCAGTCTCGTCGTAAATGAGACCGAGGGCAGAGAAAAACCGATCAACGGATGAAAGTTCAGGGGCATCAGGAGCCAAGGAGAAGGCCCACTCTTGGGGCCCTTCCTGGAGTCGGGATATAATGATACCCACCCGCTGGTTCTCGGAACCTGAGGAGTGAGGTCTTAGGCGGAAATAAAGTCTGCATCTCTCCCGGAAGGAGAGAAAAGTCTTACGGTCCCCTGAGAACTGGTCAGGTAACTTGAGGTTGGGTTCTAAAGGTGAGGTGAGGGGTACTACAAAGGCAGCGTCAGACTGATTGACCCTCTGAGCCAGGGCCTGGACCTGTAGGGAGAGGCCCTGCATCTGCTGGGTCAGGGTCTCAAGGGGGTCCATGATAGCGTCAGCATAGAAGAAATGGTAGACTAGGTAAGGGCTTGTTATTATGTAATGGCAGGAAGGAGGTGAAGGGAACAAGTGAGCCCTAATCTACCCACCGCCATGTCCCTGCCTACTTGCAACGACCCGCCCTAGGCGACGGGGTACAACTTGGCGGCGGTCCCTACGCTGTCTAAGTGCAAGGGAGACAAACAGGGAACACGCAAGGGAATACAGTAGCCCACGGAACGCCGCGAGGAAACGGAGCGGTGAATGAGCCAGTCAGGATAAGGAAGTAGTGGAGTATACAAACGGGAGCACGGAGCAGAAGCAAGCCAGGGGCAGAGCAACGCAGGATAAACGGAACTGCAGCAAGGCAGAAGCACGGCAGAAGCAGGCTGGAGCAAGGCAGCAGTGGGGCCAGGAATCCAAAAAGAATAACAAGCAAGGAGGAAGAGAAAACGGCAGGTATAAATGGACAGGGGCGGAGCTAACTCTGACTGACAAGGCCGCGATAGGCTCTCCCACTCCTGAGCCTGCCACCCTGATTGGTGGGAGCAGGTGTCAGTCTCAGAGGTCTGGCCTCAGGTGTCGACTGATTAATCCTGGGAGTATACCCAGATGTAGTGCCTGGCAGATCCTTTACAAAAGCAGCTCTTGTAGCAAGTGGTCTCCCTCTCTGTAAAGCAGCTCTTGTAGCAGGTTGTCTCCTTCTCTGTAAAGCAGCTCTAGTAGCAGGTTATCTCCCTCTCTGTAAAGCAGCTCTAGTAGCAGGTTGTCTCCCTCTCTGTAAAGCAGCTCTTGTAGCAGGTTGTCTCCCTCTCTGTAAAGCAGCTCTTGTAGCAGGTTGTCTCCTTCTCTGTAAAGCAGCTCTAGTAGCAGGTTATCTCCCTCTCTGTAAAGCAGCTCTAGTAGCAGGTTGTCTCCCATTCTGTAAAGCAGCTCTTGTAGCAGGTTGTCTCCCATTCTGTAAAGCCGCTCTTGTAGCAGGTTGTCTCCCTCTCTGTAAAGCAGCTCTTGTAGCGGGTTGTCTCCCTCTCTGTAAAGCAGCTCTTGTAGCAGGTTGTCTCCCTCTCTGTAAAGCAGCTCTTCTAGCAGGTTGTCTCACTCTCTGTAAAGCAGCTCTTGTAGCAGGTTGTCTCCCTCTCCGTAAAGCAGCTCTAGTAGCAGGTTGTCTCCCTCTCTGTAAAGCAGCTCTAGTAGTAGGTTGTCTTCCTCTCTGTAAAGCAGCTCTTGTAGCAGGTTGTCTCCCTCTCCGTAAAGCAGCTCTAGTAGCAGGTTGTCTCCCTCTCTGTAAAGCAGCTCTAGTAACAGGTTGTCTCCCTCTCTGTAAAGCAGCTCTTGTAGCAGGTTGTCTCCCTCTCTGTAAAGCAGCTCTAGTAGCAGGTTGTCTCCCTCTCTGTAAAGCAGCTCTACACACACATGTCTGAACAGGAATAGCTCTGCACATCCCCCTCCTGTCCAGGCTGAATCTCCATTGCTGACCATCCTAACCAATGAACAGGCGCCCTCTACTGTACAATACAGGTACATAGGAGTTAGATGCTCAATATGGGAAAGCTTTAAGTCCTGACAGCAGCCTCCTCCTCCCTGCAAATACATGAGTATACAATCTCTGAATTTCTGGAGGCTCGATCCAGTCTTTATCCAGCAGCTCACGCTCTCTCTCCAGTTCAACCTCTGCAGTTTTCTCACCCCTCACTCTCTGCCAATCAGAGATGCTCATGTCTTTGTGATTGCCAGTTATGTGGTGCACTAATGCACCCAGCCAGCCTGTCCCATACTTTCCAATTGTCCCTCTTTTGGAGGGATAGTCCCTTTTTTTTAAGCCCTCTTTGCTCATTACGTGTCCTGATTTTTGACCTGGGAAATAAATTTGCATTAATAAACGTACTATATTGCTTCAAAAAGTATAAGTCTGGTTCTTAACTGTATAATAGACCTCAACTTGTATATTGTTTCATCATTTGCAATTCGAATCTTAAAAATGTCTATATTCAGATTTTTGTACTAGTATTTAAATAAAAATTTATTCAAATATATAGCAATGCATAAGAAAATGTAACCACATGTGTCCCTCTTTGACCCTCCAAAAAGTTGTGATATATACCGTACCTTGGGATAAACATACTCAAATAAGTATTGAATAACATTGCATGAACATGGAACATGCGCTCCAGCTGCGTGGCTGTGACATGACAGTGCCATAAAGCATAATACACTTTATTGTAAAGAGAAAGAAATAGGATTTGATGACAGGTAGACTTTCAAGCTGCGGCTTTGTCAGGAATTATGAGATGTTTCATACAAGGGAGGATTGATTTTCGTTCCAGATAGCACACGCTTTTGCAGGCCCGCTAAGATCTTGAATCTTGTAAAGACAGCTGCCAATAAGACGTGAGTGATGGAGGGCACAGTCAGCAGAGCAGCGTGCTGAATGTGGGCATCTATACTATACCATGATCTTGCAAGCTTTTGCCTTTTAATTAAAACTAATAATTGCGAGTACAGCTCATGGAATTTATTAACAAAATGCAAATTACAATGACCACAATTCAACACAAAATGTAATTTACATAATAACATAACTGATGTATCACTGCACCTAAAGAAAGGCCGCTATGCTCACTATGGATGTTACAAAGTATTACATTCCAAGGGAGATTATCTCCGTAATATCGCGTCTGACAGAACATGGCCCAATATCTCGTCTGTCAGGATTCATATGAAATGAAGCAGAAAAAACAACTTTGTATGCCTCAGAATTTAATCTGATGTAGACGAAGGTGAAGTAGGAACCCATAAATTCCTATGGGGGCCATATTACAGCTCCATATAACTTGGAGGTTGTATGAATAAGTCAGGCTATAAAACAATATATTTATTAAATAGGGTTATACAGCTTTAAAATAAGATTCGTCTTTCTGATATCTTGTAGTTAGTATAGTTGTGTAGGAATATAATGATGAATGCCGATGCAATAAGGACTTGTGACAGGATCAGAAGCAATGATTCCGTGACATGCACCCCAGGTTAATTGTAGCAATTTCAGTGGCACGTCATTAAACTAGACATTTATTTGATTTAGTGATCACCATTTATATGAAGGTCTGGGCTACACGCAGACCTTTTTGTTGCGCAAAAATTGAAGTCCACAGGAATACATTGAGTTTCATGTACCTATTACTTTCATGCAATTTTCATGCTACTGTGGCAGTACAAATACAGTATAACAATAAAGTTATGGGCGAAAAAAAAAGTCAAGTGCAGCTGCTAATACAGCAAAAGGCTAGAAAAAGGCAACAAAAATGTGAGATATTATCATTACTAAAGAAGATCAGAAGCAGTTATGCCCTTTTACGTAAACACTGCCCATTACAGAACAATGAGACCTTCTATGGTCCGCCTTAGTGAAGCAAGTTACCTCTGCAGTGCTAAACTATAAGGCTACATGCACACGTTGCGTATTTTGGTGCGGAAAATATGCATCAAAATTGCAGGAAAACGCATGAAATTCGCAGGCAAAAAACGCATGTAAAAGTGCGTTTTTTGGTGCAGTTTTTAACACTTTGATGCATAAATCAGTGTGTTTTCATGCTGCGGGTTTTGGTGCATTTTTCTTTAGAACTAGACAGATACAATTGCGAAAACGCAAGATAAAATGACATACTGCGGATTTTAAAATATGATCCGCATGTCACTTTACGTGCCGAAAAAAATGCAGCGTGTACGTTCGATTTCTTGAAATCTCATTTACTTTGCTGGTACTGCATTACGCTGCGGATTTGCGGAACGCTAATATGCAGGAAAAACCGCACGTAATGCATAGTTTGCATTCAGCCTAAGGGCTTAAGTATAAGGCTATAACTACACCTAGACTTTTTATTATAATAAGACAAGTGAGTCGCTGGAATTTCTTTTATTAAACACTACATAGAGTAACATGGAAATCACTTGCTAAGGTTTTGATTACTGTATAAAAAAAATCTTACTACAAAAGGGTCTGTGTGTAGCCCCAGCCCAAAGTGTATGGTATGAATTGAGCTGATGATTGCAAATCAGGGCACCTATGTCATAGATTACAAACCGCTGTATTTACTAAAAAAGTACAGTATAAATGTATGTTCTGCGGTCTCTTAGCAAAAATACTATATAAAGCTTGCAGGTAAAATCGTGTCACTGAAGCGATATATACCAAATAAATGGTCAGCCAATGGCAAGAGGGTATGTAATGCGCCATATGGTAATAATGCAATTTTCGCTAAATCAGAGTGGGACATTGCAGCGTGAGCTGCTGAGATCGTGTTGAATGAGGTTTAGGGAGGGCATGGACTGATGCTTTTCTAGCTAATGGGCCTTCTGATTACTGTGTAAAAACCAAAACAGGATTTTGTTACTAGGTCTATGTAAGGCCACCCACTAATTGTGATGTGAATTGCAGCCTCTCAAGGATTTTGCTAGTATGTTGAGATATTGTATGGAAATTGTTTCATAAGAAATTGAGCAAAGGTAAGGGTGGAGATATCTATATAATTCACTTGTCATACCACCAGACAGTGAAGTCCAGTAATAGTGTTCTTAACATTACTCCGGCAAAGACGTAGTTTTAGTATAGCTTATGGCTACTAAGAGAGAGAGCGAGAAAAGCCATCCTTGTAGCTTGTTCTGTGGCTTTGTGAGCTGGTATTGCCCGATGTTTCCATTTTTACAATAAGTGTCCTTACAGTTGACATGTGCAGCTGCAACATTGTTGTGGCTAATTAAAAAGAGGCATCTACATCAGGGGCAGACATCATCCGAGTCATCTGGGCCATTTACTATACATAAAAGTTATGATAAAGTTGGTTTGGGTAAATTGCCATTGGTATAGTGCTTATCACTATATGCGCTTACATATATATATATATATATAGAAGATCCAAACATAGGAGCAGCACTGTGTCAATAGCCAGAAACGGTTGGTGCTAGCTTCAAAATATCGAGGAGTGACGAGCTCCTCATGCATATATCCAAGAAAAAGAGACTGGAAGCAGCACTCAGCAAAAAAATGTGAATTTATTCACCCAACACAGCAACGTTTCACTTCCTCCATGGCTTGAAAATGCTTCCATGGAGGAAGTGAAACGTTGCTGTGTTGGGTGAATAAATTCACATTTTTTTGCTGAGTGCTGCTTCCAGTCTCTTTTTCTTGGATATATATATATATATATATATATATATATATATATATATATATATATATATATATATATATATATGTCATCACGTAGCGGAATTGCTGCATTTTTTCCATCTGGAATTGCGGACAGAAAAAAAAACGCTGCAGAATACGGTAGCAGCAAAGTGGATGAGATTGAACAAATCTCATCGACACGCTGCATAAATACTGTGCGGAAAAAACGCTCTGAAATGGCCCTGCAGTGCGGAATTTTATTCCGCAGCATGTCAATTGTATTTGTGTAATCGATGCATTTCTGCTGCAGGTTTTCCCCATTGAATTCAATGGGAGGTAAAGCCCGCAAAAAATAGCAGTTGTTAAGTTTTTTGCGGCGGGTTCGCAGCGATTCTGCCGCAAAAAAACGCAACCCCAAGTAAGAAAACCCCCCACTATACTTACCTAGGAGTCTATGTTTGTTCCTCTAAGCCGGCCTCCTAGGATGACGCTTCATCCTATTTGACCTGCGGCTGCAGCCAATCACAGGCTTTTGCGTGCGGTGGTCAAATGAATGAAACGTCATCCCAGGAGGCCGGCCTGGATGACGTCAGAGGGCCGGCCTCCTGGGATGACGCTTCATCCTGTGTGACCGCCGCTGCGGCCAATCACAGGTAGATGCCGTCTCCTGGGATGAAACGTAGGCAATGAAAAGCATGCCGGTTAATAGAGCAGTTTTCCGCAGCGGACATTCCAAGCGACAAACTGCACCACGGTTTGGTGCGCTTTTTTGCCCGAAATTCCATGCGGCGCACAGGGTGGATACGCTGGTGCTTTTACGCAGCGTATCTGGCCCGTGTGAACACAGCCTAATTTTTATTTTATTTTATTTTTTTACAAGCAGTGTAACTAACCAACTACCCTATTGCCCGAATAGACAGTGCGCACCTGGCCCAGAAAATTTTGGTCATATAAGTCATGCATTCTTAGTATAATAATCCAAATTTATAATTAACACCTTGCACACTCTTTTTCTATATAACAAATAGAGTACTATATATATATATATATATATATATATATATATATATATATTTGTTTATATAAAGCGTACTGTTCTTTTTAGCCTATTTCCTCTTACAAACGTGCTAATTACTCCCATCCCCCATATAACAAGAAAGCTTTTAATGTAGTCACGCTCCTCTACTCCAGCTGAGATACTTAGTCTTCACAGCCATCAGCTGCTCTAAACCCCCCAGAAGTACACAATGTATTTGTGAATGCACATAATTATAATTGTCTTCATTGATCCATACATTAAGAAACTGATTCCATGTAAAAGCACAAAAACAGACAAAGAGAATCAAAAGTATATAACACTACATTCACATGCTATTTTGTTGCAATTTTTTTTATACACGACTTTTGATTAATTGTGCTGTTTTCGCTGACGTGTTGCAAAAATATGTAAGTTCAGCCTACAGCCATAATATGGGTGCATTTTAGCATCTGTAATACGGCCTCAATACCCAGACCACCTGCAATTCTACTGCAAAAGATTCAGGTCACCAACCAAGCCGATTCAGTAGAACCGTGTAAGAAATGGGTGTTGAGTCGATAACACGGGCGCTAAAATGCACCGATATGGCAGCTGCCTGAAAGTAACATTGCTGCTTTTGACAAACCTTTCTGCAATGCTATATTAAGGCATTTCGAGGAAATAGTCTCCTGATTGAGACTCATTCCTCAGCCGTCTGAAAGCAGAGAGCTTCAGCAAGTACAGTTTTTGATCCTGAATGGCCCCAAGTACATTTCAATCAATTGACACATTATTTTCAATGTAATGCTAATTATCCCTGCAGTGTTTAATGATCATTTAATTTGTGATGGCCTTGGCGATAACCAGCCTCAGCGCTGAGGAACTTCTTTTAAGAACTGTTCTTAAAAACCCTTCATGTATCCATCTACTATTTAGGAAATCATGTACCCTTCTAAGACCAAGATCCGGTTAATCTTCAGATAAGCTTTACAGAACCTGTTAGAAAATGTAGTCACTACTCTTTTTTTCCCCCTATAGAAATGGTAAGCCCACTACTTAAGCAGTGTTGAAGATGCAACTGTTTGCATCTGATAATAGAGCTCTTTGTGTATTCCAACGAAAACCTAGGTCCGTGTAATGTCCGTGGCTGCGGGCTGTCAGCTCTAATCCCCTCCTGACTGCCACAGCCACGAGTCGGCAAGCGCTGGCCCCAGCCTCCTCCTCAGGAGACGCCAGGGCTCGCTTCCACTCCCCTCAGCCGGATCCCGTAGGGTGCGCGCGCACACTCATGCCCGCTCTTAAAGGGTCAGCGCACGTATCAGACTTCTTGATGAACTTTGACCCGTGAATACCCTGGACTATAAGAGGGGTCCAGCCCTTCTTCTATGCCTGAGCGTTGTTGATGTTCCCTAGTTTGTCTATGTGATGGCCTCCTAGTGTGTTTCCTGTTTCCTGTACCTGCTCCAGTTCCTGTTCCTTGCATTCCATACCATCCTGGTCGAGCACTGTGCTGTGCCAAAGTCGTGTCGTGCTGTATTCCACGTCTGACCTGCTTCACCTCGCCTGACGTCTACCTGCTGCCTAGTCCCAGCCGAGCCTGCCATGCTGCTGTCGGAGGTACCACAGGTACAAACAATAGACTTTCACCTGCGCCCTGTTGGCCAGCTGCCTTACCACAAAGGTGGTACAGCCCAGTGGGTCCACAGACCCTTCGTGACAGCACGCTCAGGCCATGGACCCCGCTGGCTTATTCAAGACCTTGACGACCTCACAGGAGATGCAAGGGATATGCTGGACCTCCAGGTCTCGACAGGACCAACTCCTCCAGACGTTGAATATTCTTGGACGTCGGCAGAAGGCACAAGCTGCTGTTCCTCCTACTACACCTCCTGGCAGTCTTGATCCTCAGACTACACCTCTTGGCAGTGTTGACCCGCGTGTTTCTTTGCCACTTCCTGACCGCTATAATGGAGAAGCAAGTACCTGTTGTGGATTTTTGAATCAGTGCCAGATCCACTTCAGCCTGTATAATAGGACATTTTTGTATGATGGCGCAAGGGTCGCTTTCATTATCTCTCTCCTCACCGGCAAGGCTCTTGCATGGGCGAACCCTATCTGGGAGAGACAAGGACCAGAGACCTGTGACTTCCAAGCCTTCCTCTGGACTTTTCGCATGGTGTTTGAGGAGCCTGGACGGGTCTCATCTGCAGCGGCCTCTTTGATTAACCTATGCCAAGGAGACACCTCTGTGAGTGAGTACGCCATCCACTTCCGCACCCTGGCGGGAGAGCTGTTATGGAGCAATGAGGCTCTGGTGGCTGCATTCTGGCATGGACTGGCTTCTAGAATTAAGGATGAACTTACCGCTCGGGATCTGCCGTCTACCCTGGATGACCTCATTCTTCTGTCTGCCCGGATTGATATACGAATCCGAGAACACCTCCAAGTGGTTAGACGGGAGAGAGTCCTTCCCAGTCTGGCCCCTACTTTGCAGCAACCCCTGCTGTCCTCAGATGTCGATCCTCCTAAGGAGTCAGTAATAATGGACCAGTGTAAGTTATCCACCCAGGAGAGACAGCGCAGACGCATGTCTGGACTCTGTCTTTATTGCAGCCTCTGTGGCCATCTTGTGCGCCTGTGTCCCCAAAGATCCCAAAACCTAGGATTGCTAGGAGTGACAACCTTGGGTAAGAATGGACTTCTGTGCAGACTGTCCATACCTGTGACCATAGTGTCTGGCGAGAAAAAACATCAGGTCTCTGCGTATCTGAACTCTGGATCCGCTGCTAATTTCATCCGTAGAAATCTGGTGGACCTTCTACAATTACCCACCACCCCTCTAGAGAACCCGTTGACAGTTGCTTCAGTGAATGGACTACCTCTGCCAGACCCAGTTATAGCTGTGACCAAACCGCTGAGGCTCCAAGTGGGAGCCCTTCACTCCGAACTTCTGCCTTTCTATGGTCTATCTAAAGCTGTTAACCCTGTGTTGTTGCGCCTGCCTTGGCTCCGACTGCATGCCCCAGTCATGGACTGGAATTCTGGAGAGGTTCTCCAGTGGGGCCCTGAGTGTCAAGGTCGTTGCCTGGTGCAGATTCGTTCGGTTCAGCCTTCGCTGCCTCGGTCATTGGCAGGATTGCCGAGTCATTATGCTGCAATTTCGGACGTCTTCAGCAAGAGGGAGGCGGAGAGATTGCCTCCACATAGGGCATATGACTGCCCTATCGAGCTGATCCCTGGTGCATCCCTTCCCCATTGTAGGGTATATCCTCTCTCCTTGCCAGAGACTATGTCCATGTCCGCCTATGTGAAAGAGAACTTGGAGAGGGGCTTCATACGAAAGTCTTCCTCCCCGGCAGGAGCCGGGTTCTTCTTTGTCAAAAAGAAAGATGGCTCTCCTCGTCCTTGTATCGACAACCGAGGTCTCAAACAGATCACGGTGAAGAATAAATATCCGTTGCCATTGATCTCTGAACTGTTTGATCGTATACGTGGTACCAAGATTTTTTCTAAACTAGACCTGCGTGGGGCTTACAACCTAGTCTGGATTCGCCAGGGTGATGAATGGAAGACTGCATTTAACACCCGTGATGGACACTGAGTATCTAGTAATGCCCTTCGGCCTGTGTAATGCTCCCGCGGTCTTCCAGGAGTTTGTGAATGACATTTTCCATGACCTCCTCTATGTTTGTGTAGTAGTCTACCTTGATGACATCTTGATTTTTTTCTCCAGATCCTATGACGCACCAGAGACATGTCCGTCAAGTTCTGCTACGGTTAAGGGAGAATCGTCTGTACGCCAAGTTGGAGAAGTGCATGTTTGACAAAGATGCTCTACACTTCCTGGACTACATCGTCTTGAATCGAGGTCTCGAGATGGATCCTGAGAAGGTAAAGTCTGTCCTGGAGTGGCCGTCCTCAAGGCTTGAAGGACATACAGTGCTTTTTGGGATTCGCTAATTTTTACAGGCAGTTTATTCCAAAATTCTCCTCACTGACTTCTCCCATCTCTAACCTTACTAAGAAGGGTATGAACGCCAAGGTGTGGACTCCCGAGGCAGAGTCCGCATTCAAGTGCCTTCATGTCCACCTCTATCCTCCATCATCCGGATGTCTCTTTGCAGTTCTCGTTGGAGGTGGACCCATCCTCTGTCGGTGCTGGTGCACTCCTGTTCCAGAGAGGTCCCAAGGGCAAGTCAAGGGTATGTGGATATTTTTCTAAGCTCTTCTCTTCCGCAGAACGCAACTACTCGATTGGGGATTGGGAGTTACTGGCCATCAAATTGGCCCTGGAAGAATGGAGACATCTATTAGAAGGCGACGCTCATCCGATCTTGATTTTTACGGACCACAAGAATCTGACCTACCTCCAGACGGCCCAACAGCTGAACCCTCGTCAGGCCAGGTGGTCACTGTTCTTTACAAGGTTCCAGTTTGAGCTTCATTATCGCTTCATTATCGCCCGACACCATAGAGAGTCCACAGAACATTATTGATCCGTCTTGCATTGTCTCGGTCAATCCCCTGCAAGTTGGGGACATTCCTCCAGGGAGGACTTTTGTGCGCCTGGCTGATCGTGGAAGAATCCTCCGCTGGGGACACTCCTCTAGACTGGCAAGTCACGCGGGGGTCCGTAAGACCCGGGATCTGATTGCTCGTCATTTCTGGTGGTCCACTCTGCCCAAGGACATTATGGACTTCGTTTCTTCCTGTTCTGTATGTGCAGCCAACAAGGCCGCTCACTCCAGACCTGCTGGTCTGCTCCAGCCATTGTCTGTGCCCAATGCTCCCTGGCAGCATATAGCTATGGACTTTATTATGGACCTGCCTCTCTCTGCTGGATGCAGTACTGTCTGGGTGGGTCGATCCTCCATCCTAATGGCAGTCGACCACATGAAACCGAAGTCTGACACAAGAGAACCTCCTCAGTTTCTTCCTGGCACGAGGCTCTGGCTGTCTTCCAGGAATATCCGACTAAGGGTGCCATCATGCAAATTTGCTCCCAGGTTCCTCGGACCCTTCGAGATCCTACAGCAGATCAACCCTGTCGCCTATAAGCTTCGGCTGCCTCCTTCCCTCAAGATCCCCAACTCCTTCCATGTCTCCCTCCTGAAGCCGGTGGTTCTGAACCGCTACACCAAGACTACTAGCCCTGTGGTTGCCTCCAGCGGCCCTTCAGACACCTTTAAGGTTCAGGAGATGCTGGACACCAAAAAAGTGAGAGGAAAGACCTTTTATTTGGTGGATTGGAGGGGGTCCTGAAGAAAGGTCTTGGGAGCCAGAGGAGAACCTCAATGCTCCTGCTCTTCTGAAGAAATTTCTCTCTTGCTCTGGTCCCAAGAAGAGGGGCCGTAAGAGGGGGGATACTGTAATGTCCGTGGCTGCGGGCTGTCAGCTCCAATCCCCTCCTGACAGCCGCAGCCATGAGTCAGCAAGCGCTGGCCCCAGCCTCCTCCTCAGGAGACGCCAGCGTTCGCTTCCACTCACCTCAGCCGGATCCCGTAGGGTGTGCGTGCACGTTCATGCCTGCTCTTAAAGGGGCAGCGCGCACCGGACTTCTTGATGAACTTTGACCCGTGAATACCCTGGACTATAAGAGGGGTCCAGCCCCCTGCTTCTATGCCTGAGCGTTGTTGATGTTCCCTAGCTTGTCTATGTGATGGCCTCCTAGTGTGTTACCTGTTTCCTGTACCTGTTCCAGTTCCTGTTCCTGTTCATTGCATTCCATACATCCTGGTCGAGCACTGTGCTGTGCCAAAGTTGTGTCGTGCTGTATTCCACGTCTGACCTGCTTCACCTTACCTGACGTCTACCTGCTGCCTAGTCCTAGCCGAGCCTGCCCTGCTGCTGTCTGAGCTACCACAGGTACCTATACGAACTATAGACTTTCACCTGTGCGCTGTTGGCCAGCTGCCTTACCGCCAAGGCGGTAGGGCCCAGTGGGTCCACAGACCCTTCGTGACAGTCCGTTTGTTTCCTTCTTCATGTATTAAATGTATCACATAATCTAAAATGGTTTATCCTTTGTATATCTTATAGATACTTGACTGCCACATCAATAATACTATGAGGATGTAGTGGAGATGGTAAACGTATTCAGTATTTTAAATGACTAAATGTATCTGAATCTGCCATCACAGTGGCACAGCACTTCATCTTCACTACCTTATATATTTTATTTAGATCTTGTCTATGTCGATTTAATATTGTGAATTTAAGTGGCATCATACGCACATATTGTCAGTCTATTTAAGGTATAGTTTAACGTTTTGAAATGGACATTTCACAGATGGCCTAATAACTTCAAACTAGAGAGCATTATTATACCCATTAAAGGGAACCTGTCCCGCAGAACATGCAGTCTGATCTGCAGACATTATGTTTAAGAGCAGGAGAAGCTGAACAGATTGATAGATAGTTTTGTGGGAAAAGATTCAACATAACTATTTTATTCTTATAAATTTCTGCTTATTCTGGACTTAGAAATCCAGTGGGCGGGCTACTTAGTGATTGACAGTTATCTCTGTATATATTCTCATACATGGAGGGCTGTCTATCATTGAGTAGGTCCGCCCACTGGACTCAAGCCCACAGTGATCAGGGATTTTATTGAATAAACAGAATCTTTTGGCACAAATCTTTATCTCAATCTGCTTAGCTCCTCCTGCTCTATAACAGACTACCTACAGATCGGACTGCATGTTCTACGTGACAGGTTCCCTTTAAGCGAGTTTCCAAAGTAGCCTAAAAGGAATCTACTAGTTATTCTGGTTATAAGTTCCCCTTCATAACAAACATGACAGTAAGTACATATGCTGCAGTAGAGCTTTTATACAATGTAGTCACGTGACTTCAGGATGTGACATCACAACACTCATAGCTGGTGCTAATAAATCCCTTTGTTTTATTTTTTTTAAAAAGTCGGTAATTAAAAAATACAATTTCTGTAAAACCCTTTAAGTTTGTTATTTCTTTCATTCATCTTTTTTTTTTATCGTCCATTCAGTTTTTTGTTTATGGCAGTACATACTGAAATAATTCTGAATATTCCTTTATGTACTCTGTGGGGGTAAGATGATTTTATTGATTCAAAATCATTCAAAAAGGATTAAAAAAGGATGGTGCAAAAGGCCTGTAGTTAAAGTGGCATCAGTGGTTAAAGGCCAGTGACTGAAAATCAAAGCAAAACTGGTTTAGGTGCCCATAGCAAACAATCACAGCACAGCTTTCATTTTCAAGAGCCATTTCTGAAATGTGCTTACATAGTGTGACATAAGATGGCGACATCGAAGCAAGAAATATCTTTTTTTGTGTTGGAATTTGCAAGATCGGGGACTGTTGTCACAGTACAGCGAAACTTGAAGAAAAAATTTGGTACATGTGCTCCGCTTAGAAACTGCATCTCACATTGGGGGAATCAATTCAAAACCACTGGGTGTTTATGTCATGGGAAAAGCCCGGGCTGCCCAAAGACTTTGGAAGAGACAGTGAACAGGATTCGAGCCGCGTACGAGCATAGTCCTAAAAAGTCGACCAGACTGAACAGTATGGAACTGCAGGTGCCACAAACCATGATATGGTGTATGTTACGAAAACATCTGTATTGTAAACCATACAGATTATATCTTCTTCAGGAGATGAAACCAGACGACAAACCGAAATGCCGTGACTTTTGCATTGACTTGCAGGGCCGATTGAAAGAGGATGAATTCGCTGACAGGCTGGTGTTCAGCAAGGAGCCTACCTTTCACCTCAGTGGGAAGGTAAATTGCCACAACGTTAGAATTTGGGGCTTGGGAAAACCATGTGCCCCTATCGAGCACAGGAGGGACAGTCTCTTGGAACATTATGCAAATGCATCAATGCGGGCAATGGTGTATCACCAACTTTACTTTCGGACAGAGCTTTTAAATCCTCCCTGATACAAGGGCAGCATCCTCATTATCTGCAGACCCTTTCTCTCTAGCCCTTTTCTTTCTTTCTCTATTGCGTCGATGCTCCTTGGCAACTCAACTACACCTGCCTTATTAAACACTCTGGTTGTTAAGAGGCTCCCTGACAACTTTATCCGCCAATTCCAAACCCACTCCATCTCCAGAGTCCTTTATTTGGCTCTTGCCATCGCTACAACACCCTACTGCTCTCAGGACCATAGCCACCTAACTGACCCCGATTGGCGAGAGTACTCACTTTTTTCACTTTAGAACCACGCAGTGTGAGGTAGACAGCATTCCTACACTGGTTGCGTCCACACACAGTTGTTGGCACGAAAAATCTATTCAAAAGACAAAGTGAGCCACCATTGCCGGCAATACAGCGCACATATAATGGAATGTAACCAACCACAAGTATGAGCATAAATCACATTAGCAACAGTCCATCTATATGATCTGAACGTGTGATGAAAAATAAGTTAGACAAACACAAATCTATGTAAATAAAGAGACAGTAGCATTTTTATCGAGGAGGGACCGCTCCACACTCTTACACTGTCATTGAATATGAACCTTCATTGTCTACATAAATTGGATGGATGAGAATCTATCCATGGTCATGTGATAGACACACAGGTGCAATGTTTATTACAACTCTGATACATATACTGTAAGGATACGTCCCTACGTGGCGTAAACACTGCAGAAAATCCATCCGTCTGGATTGTCCATGCGTGAATTCTGAAGAAATCTAAATGTGGTACGGGTTCTCCATCTGCAGCATGTCAATTTCTCTTGCAAAAACACTACGGAATTTCCACACAGACATTCGCTACGTGCGAATTCACACACGTCATATTTGTTACACAAATTTCTGCAACTGTCCCATTTATCTGAGTGGTGCTTGCAGAAATATATGCACCTACTGAAGAATTCAATAGGGAGCTGTTTGTAGGCGTTTCGCTAGTGTTTTTCAAGGCGTATTTCGAGGCGTTTACGCTCCAAAATACGCCTGAAAACACTGCGTGTGACCATATCCTTAGGGTCAATGGCAAACCGGGCCATCTGCTTGGGACTAATAGGACTTGAGATGGTGCCTGCATCTGTGTAATTTGTGCCTAGTGCCCCTTTGGCGGTGGTTGATTGTGAGTGGGACCCCGGCCGGACATGGCCCACTAGTTAGGTTCCATTTGCAACTACAGTAGCCCACAATAGGGACATTTTCCAACCCCCTGCTAACAGTATAATAATGTCGCAGACACGGGTGATACAACAATCAAACTTTTACTGGCAACTGACTTCTCTTGGAGAGGCAGTTTTCTTTAACGCTACACATGCATTTGACACCTTCTGTATCAACGGAACCTTTTTACAATGGTTGGCGGTGATGATGAATTCCTGCATATTCAATTCCTGTACAGATTCTAAGCCTTTTTACAGCGGCTCCCGCCCTGCCGGGCAACGTTGCTCTCAGCAGACCTTAGAATACCGCTCTGCTTGGCAATTCGGCTCTGAACAGCCTACTCAGCCGCTCTCCCACCCCGCTTGGCAAATCTACACAGCACAACTCGTAATCTATAAATACAATTCAATTGGATTTTATTCAGGACGCTGGGGTCGCCAAAGCATATTTTTCTGCACCTGTTATCATTCTTTTGACTAAACCTACTTTTTGCAGAGACAGGATGTACGTTTTGGGTTGTTATCTAAAGGCCCCTTTACACGGGCCAACTATCGGGCGAAGGAGCGTTCACAGAACAGTCGTTCCCAATCATTTCCCTGTGTAAACAGGGCAACGATCAGCCGATGAACAAGCAAACACACATTCATTGGCTGATTGTATCGTTTATGCAGCCGAAAAGATTATCATTGTCGGCAGCACATCTCTCTGTGTAATCTGGGGGATGTGCTGCCGACATGATAGAAATGTATGGGGACAAGCGATTAATATATGAGCGCCCCATACATAGCTCCTTGTGAAAGGAGTAAATGAGTGCTGATCAACGAGCTGTCTCTTTGATCGGCGCCCCGCTACACAGCCTACATTGTGCCATGTAATAGGACCCTTACTGTAGTGTGAAACCACAACTAATAAGATGGGTACCGAAGGGATGGCATGGCGCACCAGGATGTTGGGGTTGCACTTGGAGTCAATGATTTTTTCGATTTTCAATAAATCCCCAACCGTACCACCTCCAAAACATCCCCAGACGATAATGGAACCTCCTCCATGCTTGACTGTCGGCTGAATGTATGCTGGACACATACAGTCACCTTTCGCATGACGAAAAAACTTTTGCCTATTGGACTCAAACTATGCCCTGCCTTTCTCAAAGTGACTATAGCAGATTGCTTTTCAACTGATAACTCCTTCCTGATAGTTATATAAATAATTTATCAATACGATGCATGTGAGTGCTGAAAGTGTTTAAAACAGTAGATAGACTTATTTCTGTGCAAAACAAATGTATGACGTTCATCCTTTACAGAGAAATCGACAAAACTGGGGCTATATTGAAATGAATGATCAGTAGTGCATTGACCCTGAGAACAGTAGGGTAGAATTCTTCACATTGTACTTGGGGATTCGGTCCCCATACATTACATTTAGGCCTCATGCACACGACCTTATTTTTCGTGTCTGCAAATACGGATGTGTATCAGTAGCTGTCCGCAATTGCCGAAGCGCCCATAGACTTCTATGGGCGAGTTTGTTGTGCAATTACGGACAAGAATAGGACATGTTCTATATTTTGTGGATCATTTCTACGACCCGGACACACATCCATAAATATACGGAAAGGTGTCCGTGGCCTATAGAAATGGATGGGTCCGCAATTTCATCCATAATTACGGATTCCGTAATTAAAGATTCAAATTATGGTCGTGTGCATGGGGCCTTGCACCAAACTCTTCTTAACACATTTTCATGTGATGCTGTGATGATGATATTCTGATCACAGTGGCAGTAAGATCTATATGTAATATCAGGATTCTGTCAGATACAATATTTGCCTTAGACCTTCATGAAAGAAATATTATTAAAATAAACAGTTGGTACTAAAAAAAAACATTTTGAAAGAGTTGAACCATAATAAACAACAGAAATGTAAGTTTAGATCATTACTAAGGTCTGTAGGAATAAAGTACTATATAATCACTGACATTTACTATTATAAGAAATACCATCACCCTCTGTGGAACCACCAAGAGGGTATCATGAATATATAGACCTGGTGTGCACAGTTGAAAAAGTATTCAATACTGACATCTAGTGGTCACTTAGTGTTTCTTTAGTGTATGGTTAACCGCACAAATTTATAAAATGCAGTAAGCCCACCAGCCTCATATTTATTTGTTCATTCCATAGTCCCAACAGTCCCTCATTACCCTAGATGTACTGAGGGCAAACATGAGACTGTTTTTGGAGAGTAGAAAACACAAACAAACATATGGTGGATATACAAATGTGTGTTTCCCATACTGCAAGGCAATATTGCGAAGCACAAGGCCACTCTTACACCCACCATTTATAGCATTACTTTTAAAATGAGAACAGCAGAATTTCACATTATACTATGCGTTCACAAAATCAAATTATAAATTACACTAAAATAAACATGGAAAGAATAAGATAAATTATTTTTCCACTCACATTGTATTCCCCTCTATGTGTTATTTATCAAGCATAAATAATATATAAAGAGTACATCCATTTCTTAGACGAAAGAGCCGTATCGTGCTTACAGTCCACTGAGAAATGCCATATATGAGCCACATATATAGTAGATTGTCAAACAATGCCCAGATAAAAATTGCAATACAGTGGTCATGTAAATATAGCCATACAGTGGTCATGTATATAGCCATACAGTGCCCATGTAAATATAGCCATACAGTGCCCATGTAAATATAGCCATACAGTGCCCATGTAAATATAGCCATACAGTGCCTAGATTTTGACACATTAGACAGATTAATAGTGCTATGCATTGACTGAATAAGGTCCTTTAAAAAAAAAATATAGAATGGCTACTAGGGCATCCATTGTACGTATACATTATGTGCCATGAAAAATCATGTGTACATCATGAAAAGGTCATAAAAGCTCATAATGTATACGTTACACGGATCATATAGTAGTGTATGGGTTCACAGCCTACGTTTAGCATATACGTCTGCAGATTTACCATGTGTATATGCTAAACGTAGGCCAAAAAACATGATGTGAACAGGGCTTTAATACTGTTCAGATAAATCGTACATCCCAGATACTACCATACCAATGCCCCGCCAGAAAATATCTTGCTCATTATCCTTATTTAAATCAAGAATATTCTTTATACCTATGAAAAATGAGAAGAGGCAGTTGGTCAGGAAAAGCTTCACTGACCAAGATATTCTCTCAGAGATACCTCTAGGCTACTCCAGTACTTCAAAATTCTAGAAGAATTATTTTTAATATCATTATTACATTTATAAATTATTATTATTATTATTATTATTTATTTATTTTTTTTTAAATCTCATTTTTTTTAAAGAGAAGTAGTGCAAACATATAAAGTACCAGACAGTAGATATACATATGTCAGAGGTTATATAAGATATAATACAGTACATAGGGTACATAAAGAATAAAATAATGGTTTACAATGTTCCCATTTTGTGCCCAGTCAAAGAAGAGGAAGTTGTGGCACTTACCAAAGAATCTTGAAAAATCAAGGCATTATTCCATCATAGAAATTCACAGCGTGCTAGACACAATCACTAATAAAAGGCAACATCCGTTACCTATAACTTGCCTAATGCTATTATCCATTAAGCTGTGCTGGAAAAGAGAACACAACTTTTTTTATTGTGAGCGCTATGTATGCAGGGCCATCTAGATCTATCCAGAGTGCTCTGATCCTGGGATCGGGCACAATCTCGTGCTTGATCAATAAGACCTCTAGTCAGCAAATGGTTTCTCAACTCATCTGCTGGTTTCATAAAGTCTGATTCAGAGTTACTTATTCTTCGTAGCCTGAGGAATTGACTATAAATCAAAGAGCATTTTGACATGTCTATGATGATAGCTGTTAAAGTTTAGAAACATATTGCCAGCGATAACTTTTCCTATTTTTGACAATTAGATCTAGAAATTCCCCTCTATCTTGACCCCAGTGAAACGTAAACCTCATTTTGAATGCATTGTAAATAATGTAGTCCACAAAGGTCATAAACTGGGGCTCCTTTCCACACTATGATGTCATCAATATACCAGGAATACAATTTCAAGAGTGGTAGAAATGGATTCCAAATGTTAAATATATATTCCTCCTTAAAAGCTGCCAGGAACAGGATGGCGAATGTCAGTCCGACCAGCGTCCCCTTTTGAAAATGAAAGCATTATGCAATAATACGAAATCCAATTCATTCCAAATAAAAAAATTTCATGCAGTGTTCTTATTGGTCCTATCCAAAAACCTCCTAACTACTGAAATACCAAGTTTCTGAGGGATCCAATTTTATAGACTTTCCACGTCAATAGTAGCTAGTCCACACCAATGACCCCACACAACGCACTGGAGAGATACCAAGAGATCAGAAGTATCAACCAAATAAGAGGGAGCCAATCCAAGTCCATTGAAACCTATGAGAAATTATGTTGTGACCCGACTAGTATTTACCTGAGAAGGTGTTACGTCATAATGTAGAAAAGGGTATTGCTTCCAAAGAATTAGGTGAAAAACTTTTTCATCTAATCCTTGCAAACAATATTGGTACTTCCTACCCAAAAATACATAAGTCTGTTAGTGAGCATCCAGGTCGCCCTATTGTCTCTGGGACCCATTTGACTGCCTAACCACTGTCTCCGTACATGGATTGGTTCCTGAGACCCCTCTCTCTTATTTGGTTTATACTTCTGATCTCTTAGTATCCTTGCAATCTGTTGTGTGGGGTCCTCGGTGTGGTTTTATGTATCTGCTATTTTATGTATCTGCAGTTCAGGTCGCAAAAAATCTAAATTGTAGAATTTTTGTGTAAATCATGGGCACATGAAACAGCATGTATACAGGTGATTTCATGAGTCCCTCATAGGTTAACATTAGAAACAATAATGCACGATACCCAACTGTGACTTACCACGCGAAGTTTGATGATCACCAAGCGTAAATTGCCTGGCCTAATACCTGAGCTGGCCCACTGCCTTATGCCTACCTAATACTGACTCCATGGCTGAGCCTAGTACTAGTAATGCAATTTGTCTCAGTCTTGGGGCTAGATTCTGTATGCAAAATATTTGGGATATCAACTAAAAGTATTCATTAGGCCTCATTTACAAACACTTTTTTTCATCTTTTTTTCTGCATGAGTTTTTTATGATGTTTTTTACATATATTTTTGGTCGTGTTTTTTATTTTATGTCATCGTGTGCCTGTGTTTTTCCTGCCATTTTTGAAGTCCTAGAAAAAAGCCTATAAAAGAAAAACATTAAAAAAAACGCCATACCTAGAGCATGTTCTTTTGATAAAAGGCCACTGACCTAAAAAATGCGGTACAAACCTAAAAAAAAAACGGTACAAACTAAAAAAAAACACTGTATGTAGGCTTCCTATATTTAGCTATAGACTATATATAACATCAGGCTGCAGTGTTTTTTGGCCAAAAACAAGGGGCAAAAAAATCCACAAAAACGCATGTGAATCTAGCTATTAAATCGTACCTAACTTTTCAGGTGACTTTTGAGAATAAGCTGTCATATGTGTGTACATGAGGAATAACACTATTTATGGCCACTATATGACTTGTATCCTGCATTCCTTACCTCTACAGCTCTATCTCTATTTCTCAGTTTCTTCTGAGCTAGTGGGCGGAGCCTAACTGCTATCATGTCTTCTATATACTGCACACATAGAAGAGAAGAATCCTGCAATTGTGACCTAGCCCCGAAGCCAGGGGACCCACGGCTCCTCGCACCACATCAATGAAAAGTTACTATAGTAACTGGGGCCTATGTAATAAACTACACGGGCCCCCGTTACTTTAGTAACTGACAGTACTTATCCCCCCCTCTTTCCGGAGTGCAGCGGAGATCCTGACGTCACAGCGTTTTGTGCAGCGCATGACCTCACAAGGCGATGCGCTGCGCACATCCCGAAACTTGATGGAGTCCAGTCCTTCGCTGCGGCTGAAGAGGAGGGTAAGGTTTATATCGCTGTCTGCTTGATCTGATGGGTCGGGGTCCGACTCCCGGGACCCCCGCCAATCAGATGTTTTGAATGGGGAGCAGCTCTCAGGCTAGCATTACCAGGGTGGGAAGGGCCACTGTTTTTGGGCTTTCCCAGCCTAATAATACCAGCCTGCGGCCTTGCCAGTGCCCAGCCATCACTACAGATGGTCGGGTACTGGATCGTGCCCAGCTCTTCCCGGTACCCCTGGTGGCAGTGGGTACTGGAGTAATAATGGGGGTTAGTGTTAGCTTCTTTACGTCTAACATTAAGCCTCGCCTTAGTATTGGACGCTGTCAATCAGCCAGCGTCCATTACTAAGGTAGCAGTAATAAAGTTTAGAGAAATACAAAGACATAGAAAAAAGATTTGACTGAAATAAAAATCGCACACACAATACTCATTAACCATTTTATTGAGAATAAAAAAAACACTGTCAATGAAGTAGTCCTCGAATCTGAAGTAGTCCAACAACCGAACTTGTAAAAAAACTCAAACACACAAAAAAATTAGTAACATATAAAAAAGCAAAACAATTATTATTCTCACCTTTCCTGGGTCCAGCGCTGGAGCCGCAATGTCAGCGAGCTGGGCCCTATATCTAATCCGATCATGTGTGATACTGTCTGCTGAGCCAGTGTATCTAATCCTATAATGTGTGATATTCTTCTGTTGAGCCACTATATCTAATCCTATAATGTGTGATACTGTCTGCTGAGCTACTGTATCTAATCCCATCATGTGTGATACTGTCTACTGAGCCACTGTATCTAATCTTATCATGTGTATTACGGTCTGCTGAGCCACTGTATCTAATCCTATCATGTGTGATACTGTCTGCTCAGATACTGTATCTAACCTTATTAATAGCTATAGGGTCGTATTGCTATAGATATGCTGTCTCCTATATACACATATACATACACGCACACCCAATTTTTTGGGGGTATATGTATTGGGGCTCTTTCCCCTGACGTTTCAAGACCTTAGTTAGTGCTGCATCGTTGGGTCACTTAGGAGACACCTGTCACTCTGACAGGAAGCCTATCAGGACCAGCCGATATTCGGACCGGGGTCTGCCGATATGTTAGAAACCCCCAAAATTCGGCGATTGCAACCGATCGCCGAATTTAAGGGGTTAATTCGCCGAAATCAGCGGCAAAGGACCGCTGGCCGGCAAGAGTGGAGTGTCAGCTGTCGGCGACAGCTGACCTCCCGGTTCCCGGTGCACACTGTCGCCGACAGTGTGCACCGGAAAAAACTCAGTAACTGTACGTCCTCGTGCGGGAAATATCCTCCCGCGACAACGTACAGTTACTTACTCGTGCGGATAGAGGTTAAAATCCACCTTTCCTGTGTGGTTTTCTTGGAATTAGAGGGGGAGGTTTTAGTAAGTAGGCAAGTAATACATTCAACACATGACTCTACTAAACCAGGTCAAGTATCTTCAATAAACTCACAACTGTAAGCATCCATCTTCTTTAAAGCATTGTATATTTTCTCTATCACCACTAGATGGGGACATTGGGACACAAATGGAATAATACCAGTATCATGACATTGCTGAAAGTGAAGCCGATCAGCCATAACATTTAAACCATTTGCCTAATATTGTACACATCCCTCTCGTGCCGCAAAACAGTTCTGACCTGTCGAAGCATGAACTCCACAAGAACACTGACCGTGCCCTGTGGTATCTGACACCAAGACATTAGCAGCAGCTACTTTAAGACCTGTAAGTTGCAGGTGTGACCTCTATCGGTCTGACTTGTTTTTCTCATACTGTAAAGAATAAGAGTGGTCCTGGATGGCAGGGCCGCCATCATGAATTTCTGGGCCCCATAGAGCCCATTACCGGGGGTGGGCAACGGAAAGTGTGGCACTCACGTTTGTACGTTATACGCATTAACTGATTTTGGTGCTGATGTCAACTACAGTGAAGGAAACCATGGAGCAGGCAGTGACAGGTTAATGCTCTTGATTTTGATCTATTTAGCCAATATGCAATGTTAAATACTTTTGTGTCAAAAAAGACAAAAGTATAGAAGGTATGATACCTTTATTGGCTAACCATAAAAGTTCTATATGCGGCTTTCAGAGCACACAGGCTCCTTCTTCAGGCCAGTTAACAAATTAATGACTTAGAAAAAAGCTCAACATTTAGATGTTACACAGACAATTAGTACATGAAGTGATATATCATTTAGATAAGCCGGGGCTTATCTTAATGATATATCACTTCATGTACTAATTGTCTTTGTGTAACATCTAAATGTTGTGCTTCTTTCTAAGTCATTCATTTGTTAACTAGCCTGAAGAAGGAGCCTGTGTGCTCTGAAAGCCGCATATAGAACTTTTATGGTTAGCCAATAAAGGTATCATACCTTCTATACTTTTCTCTTTTTTGACACAAAATTATTTAACATTGCATATTGTCTCTGGCTAACACGGTACTACATTATTTCTTTACTGTACTGCGATCTATTTAGCCAAAACGTATCCGACTTTATGGCATACAGTGGGATACATCGCCCGGGGAATGGCCCAGGGGGAAACTCCTGATGTCACTGTCCATGAACAGGGCTGGAGCCTTCTACTAGCTCTCTGCCCAGGGACTCTGGCGCTGTTCCTGATGTCCATATTTTTCAAAACGGCCGCGTAAAAACGGCCCGTCGGAACAGAACGCCTTTTTTCCCATTGAAATCAATAGGCTTCCGATCATTCTGCCATTTTTCGGCCGTTTACGGCCTGAAAATAAGCCGTGTGAACATACCCTTATTCATACCTCCTAATTTCAGAAAACCTTCAGAAACATTCACTTACAAAATTTCCAGCTGTTTATCTTCTCTCTTTTCAGCCTTTAGTTTGTCTTCTTCCTCCCAATTCAATCTGTAAAATAGGTGTTCCCCCTGTGTGGCTCACGTAACTGCCGTTTGCTTGAGGAAAACAAAATTTCCTATAAGCAACTTGCGTCTGCTCTTCTTCAGGCTCCCTGCGGTGTATACTGCGCTTGCTCACCTTGTGTAGTGAGGATGGGAAACCGCGCATTCACTTCATAAGGAGAAAATGGTATTCAACTGCATGTGCTGGTCTTGTGAAAGCCAGGACTAATGAAGAACGTCTCCAGTAGCAACCAGGTAATAGCAACTGAAGAGCATGGGTTATTTTGGGCGGTCATGTCAAATAAACCGTTTATTTTGAAAAATTTGTTTTATTTTGAAATAATTTTTATTACAAATCGGGGACAATGAGCCATATTTATGATTCTGGGAATACTCCATTAATACTGTTTTTGAGGTGACCTAAAGCTGCCTATTATTTCAGGTGACTTTTCAGAATAAAAGGTCATATGTGTGTACGTCAGGAAAAACATTTTTTAATGGCCATTATATGACTTGTATCCTGCATTTTTTTTTAACAGTTTTCCCCTCTACAGGCTCTAGCTCTATTTCCCAATTTTCCCTGAGCTAGTGGGAGTAGCCTAACAGCTATCATGTCTGCCATATATTACACACATATCTCTTTGTATCACACATATAAAAGCGATAGCAATATATAGATTATTTAGCAGTAACAAACAGTGCAGCTTTAAATCCAGCATGGGGTGATATAAAATTCTTACAATGAAGCTGCTGCTTTCCGTGTGTCCCTCTGCCTCTCCCTCACTTTGTTCCTGCTCCCTCCTCCCCTACCCTCTCCATAGACTTCTATGGGCAGCTGCAACCTGATCCTTCAGTGAGGTGACAGTCTGTTTTGCCTCTTTAGACAGATTTAGGCTGCATTCACATCTACGCCAGGGCTACGTTCCGTCGGAACTTTCCGTCGGAACGGAGCCCTGACTGACACAAACGGAAACCAGAGGTTTATGTTTCCATCACCATTGATTTCAATGGTGGCGGATCCGGTGCCAATGGTTTATGTCGTTTTGACGGAATCAATACTGTAGTCGACTACTTTATTGATTCCGTCAAAACGACAGAACCCTTGCACAACGGAGACAAACAGAAACCATTTGCACTGGATCCATCACCATTGAAATCAATTGAAATCAATGGTGATGGAAACGGAAATCTATGGTTTCTTTTTATGTCAGGGCTCCGTTCCGACGGAAAGCTCAGATAGAACGTCGGCACGGAGCCATGGCGCAGATATGAACGCAGCCTTAGCAGTAAATTCAGAGTGAGTGAACAGTTAGGAGGGAGGGGGGAAGGGACCTAATAAGTGGAGACAGAGGTATTTTTAGAAATGATTAAAAGGTTTCATATATTCGCTTGTAGCATTGATTTATGCAAAGTTTGTTGAAAGGTTAGTGATCATTTAAAGTTGACAGGATAAATCTAGACCAGACGGGCAGTAGCACACACTGTATGTTAAATTTGGTGCATCTTGCTAGACAGGTTAGACACTTTTCTCTTTCTTACAGCACCTAATGGCTGCCATACTTTACACTAATATTTTACACAAAAAGAATGGCACACACCATTAATAAATCATTATATGTCTCCACTTAGTCATGCGTCTCTTTTAACTCTTTTCAAAACTGTCCAGTGAGGTGTAAAAATGATCTAAAACATAATATTTGACGCACAGCAGGTACAAATTGGCATAGCTCCGCAGCTGTGCTGTATCCCTAAAACACATTACGAAGGACTATGGAAGCAACTATTTTTTAAGAGCAGGCAAACTTTTAAAACAATACATGACTTCAGGTGTGGACTGATTGATGGAGAAAGTCTTAGCGCCAGACATTGTGAGCCTACAATCTCCTGAGATATAGATCCGTGACTGCAGTTTTATTTAAACCTGCATTTATATCTAGATATTTCTGGAGAATATGGGTTTCTATGAAGTATATAAATCATCTCATGCCATTCAAGCTAGTAATGTGATTTGCATAAAGAAAATTTTGAAACTTCCTTTTACAAACTGTTCTATAACCTAAACCTGCTGTGTTGTGTCCAATATTTACAATGTGAGCAGCTGAATGTGGGTGGGACTGCAGTGAAATGAACAGCTCTATCCCCAGGCCCTGTTATGTAATATAGTCTTGAACTAGGAGATCACTACTCACAGCCTCTAGCACTGTCATTTAGAGATGATAGATAAATAAAAAGACATTGCAAATCTACGTTTCTTAGCGTGCCAGATTACAAGTCTTGAGCCATTGAATTTCACAGAGGACATCTGCCATCTGTTAACTCCCAAGTAGGATTAAGGATTAGTTTGTAATGTAATGTTCAGCACTTTATATATCAATATAATGTAATGTAAAATTCAATTGCATGTCCTTACTGCCCTGTATGAATAAACCCTAAAGTGATATGTTTAGAGTTTCTGCTGTCATATGAGGTCAGATAAATTAACTTTTTTCCAATGCTCAGGATGAATGGGTGCGCAAAAAAACCCCCATTGTTTTCAATGTTGTGGTGACTGAAGATGTGTAGCCATTGTTCTACTAAAATCAAAATGGGATAAAGATACCTATAAGATACCTATAAGTCAGAACTGAAGGGATCCAGTTGCTTGTCCAGTCTTGTCAAACGTCCGTGGTGTTCTCGGCACTTATACTACCACCAATGCAGTAACCAGAGAACCCCCTAATTCAAAATAATATGTGAAGTGTGAATGTGTAGCCTCCAGTGTGAACGCATGGTATAACTTTAGCTCTTCGTTAAAAAAAATAAAAAATTGGCAAGCTTTGTATGCTGTGTAATGTTTGCAGAACACAAATCAAATACAATTCTTTTAATCAAAAACAACATCACACAGGACAATGAGCCATTTCGCCTTCCAGCACCAACAGTTATAGACCACACAAACTGATCTGATCTGTATGTCAACACAGATTATTTGGTCTAAAGTTACAAAAGAAAGTGGGAAGATTTTGATTAATTGAATTTATTCTATCATACATAATTCTTCTTATACTATCTATACAAGCTCAGTTGGATTTTTTTTATATTTTTTTATATCCAAAGGCATTATTAACACCTTAATGCCAGGGATAGCTAGGGTCTTGATAGCAAGACTACCTTAAGGGCACGGCCAGACGTGGCGGAATTGCTGTGGAATTTCGCTACGGACAGTCCGCAGTGGAATTCTCCAGCAGCCGTTTTTTACATTTGTTTCAATACATTTTTAGGCAAATTAGTTAAGACGTTGCGGAAAACTCCGCTGCGGACCATAGGCTGCGGTGCAGAATTTTCCCTCCGCAGCATGCCCTGTCTGTTGTAGAGAAGCGGAATTTCACTGCGGATTTCAGCCTTTGCAATGCAAAAACTGAAATCTGTGGCAAGTCTGCTGTCTTTTCTGTAACGTCTGAATTACCTGTCAAATATGCAAATGTTGGTGCAGATTCGTTGCGTAATTGCCCCAAATCTGCACCAACATTTGCAGCGGAAAAACTCTGCCACGTCTGGCCGTGCCCTAAAAGCTATGTGTACTTTTTCAATAATTTTATTTCTATTTCAATGCATAAAAAATAAGCAAATTTGCAAATAGCCTACCGTTGTGTGTCTACAGGTTTGGTTTGCATTTATGTGCCACTCCCTTCTATCTGCATCCAACTTCTTGCTAACCTACAGACAGCTAGCATGTAAGTTGTCAGTCATCTTAAAAAATATAGAGAAGTCTGCTCACTGCTAAAAACTACCCACACTTAGGGTATGTGCACACGTAGTGACCAAAAACGTCTGAAAATCCAGAGCTGTTTTCAAGGGAAAACAGACCCTGCTTTTCAGAAGTTTTTTGACCAACTCGCATTTTTCGCTGCGTTTTTCGCGCCGTTTTCGCGGCATTTTTTACGTCCGTTTTTGGAGCTGTTTTCATTGGAGTCTATGAGAAAACAGCTCCAAAAACGTCCAAAGAAGTGTCCTGCACTTCTTTTGACGAGGCTGTATTTTTACGCGTCGTCGTTTGACAGCTGTCAAACGACGACGCGTAAATAACAGGTCGTCTGCACAGTACGTCGGCAAACCCATTCAAATGAATGGGCAGATGTTTGCCGACGTATTGTAGCCCTATTTTGAGACGTAAAACGAGGCATAATACGCCTCGTTTACGTCTGAAAATAGGTCGTGTGAACCCAGCCTCAGGGAAAATCTGATCCATGCAAACTCCTGGAGTTTCCTCATTCAGATTCTTGTCCAGAGAGCAAACTGGAGCCTGGGAGGGTAGGTAACCTGTTGAACACTAGCTATGGATTAATCCCCTCACTGCCATAGCCACCATGGATGCACACGACTGTATTTTTCATCCGTAATTACGGACCGTAGTTACAGACCCATTCATTTCTATTGGCCACGGACACCTTTCAGTATATTACTGATGGATGTCCATGCTGAAAAAATTCTAGAACCTGTCATATTCTTGTCCATAATTACGGCACTGACTCTCCCATAGAAGCCTATGGGCGATTCTGTAAATACGGTCGGCTACGGATGTGCATCCGTAAACCGTCTGTATTTACGGAAGCGTTGCTATGCAACATGTTGATGACATAATTTGCAGCCTCCCTCTTTTTTTTTTTTTTACGGTTCCGTAGATACGGATCAAATACGGATGCACTACAGACCGTATTTGCGAATACCGTTCCGTATATATGGATAAAATACAGATAACTACGGATCCGTATTTACAGACAGTATTTACGGATAGATGAAAATACGGTCATGTGCTTGGGGACTAAGACCTTTACAGCCCTAGGTCACCAGGGATGCTGACATTACCCTCCTCACTGCCCTAGACCACCAGGGATGCTGACCCCCTTAACTACCCTAGACTCCTAAATTCTCAAGTAAAATTTCACCTAAATATGAGGTGAGACCGACATTTGTGAGATTCAGGACAAATAAAATAAAAATGCTGGAGTACTGCAATTTGCCATCTTTCAAGTATTGTGGAGGCAATGTGATGGTCTGAGGGTGCTTTGGTGCTGGTAAAGTGGAAAATTTGGACTAGGTACGTAAAATAATCTTTAGCTCCATTTGGCAATGCCTTACCCTCATGACAGCGCTTGATTGGTGCCAAGGAAAAAAATCAGTCAGCTCACACTCTGTCTGTAATGGCTTGGCCGGCGCAATCACCAGATCTCAACCCTATTGAGCTGTTGTGGGAACAGCCTGGCTGCCTGGAGTGAAACTTCCTCATAAGGACAGGGGCATCGATGTTCTGCTCTGGCTCCGAAGTCCTCTCTTCTGGACCGAACACCCCCCAATCCACCAAATAAAACATCCTTCCTCCCACCTTCTTGGCGGCTAGAATCTCCCTTACCTCGAAAGTCCCTGACGAGCCGCCAGGAGCCACTGCGGAACTAGGAGTCCTAGAGTAGCGATTCAAGACCACGGGCTTCAGAAAGGGGACATGGAAGGAGTTAGGGATCTTGAGGGTAGGAGGCAGACGCAGTTTGTAAGACACCAGGTTAATTTGTAGCAGGATCTCGAAGGGTCCGAGGAACCTGGGAGCAAATTTGCAGGACGGCACCCTCAGCCGCATATTCTTTGAGGACAACCAGACCTTCGTACCTGGAAGAAACTGAGGAGGATCCCATCTTCTAGTATCTGCTTTTTTCATCATACGGTCAACTGCCAGCAGAATAGAAGATCGGGTCTGTTGCCATATTTGCAGAAAGTCCCTGACAGTCGAGTCAGCTGCAGGCACCTGGGACATAGTAGAGACAAGAAGAGGTATTCGAGGATGTTGGCCGTAGACTATGAAGAACGGGCTGGAGGTGGTGGACTCACTAGTATGGTTATCATAGGAGAATTCTGCCCACGGGAGCAGCTGCACCCAGTCATCATGGCGTCTGGAAACAAAGTGACGTAGAAAGTTCTCCATAATTTGGTTAATCCTCTCGACTTGCCCATTGGACTCGGGATGATAGGCCGAAGAGAAGTCCAACTTTACACCGAGGAGGCTGCAGAGTGCTCTCCAAAACTTTGAAGTGAACTGGCCCCCCCAATCTGAGACAATATGCAGAGGCAAGGCATGCAGACGGAAGATGTGTTGTATGAAGAGGTCGGCCAGTCGAGCAGCAGAAGGCAGGCCAGTCAGAGGAACAAAATGAGCCATTTTAGAGAATCGATCTACCACCACCCAGATCACACTGCAACCCGCAGAGAGAGGGAGATCTGTAACAAAGTCCATTGCAACATGCTGCCACGGAGCAACGGGCACAGGCAGTGGTTGGAGCAGACCAGCTGGTCTGGAGTGGACAACTTTATTTGCTGCACATACCGTACATGAGGAGAGAAAGTCCACAATGTCTTTGGGCAGCGTGGGCCACCAGAACTGACAGGCGATTAGGTCTTGGGTCTTACTAGTACCCGCGTGACCTGCCAGCTTGGAACTGTGACCCCAGCGAAGGATTCTTCCTCTGTCTGCCAGACGTATACAAGTTATTCTTTGAGGAATATCTCTAACCTGCAGAGGATTTACAGAGCACATGCTGGACGGATCAATAATATTCTGTGGAGACTCCACAGAGACCTCTGTCTCAAATGACTTAGACTAGGCATCGGCCCTCACATTCTTGTCGGCAGGTCGGCAGTGGAGTTCGAACCGGAACCGAGCAAAGAACAACGACCACCTGGGTTTACGAGGATTCAACCGTTGAGCCGTCTGTAGATAGGTCAGATTCTTGTGATCCATGAAGACCAGGATAGGATGGACTGCGCCTTCTAGTAGGTGTCTCCACTCCTGCAGGGCCAGCTTGATGGCCAGTAACTCCCGATCCCCAATCGAGTGGTTGCACTCTGCAGAAGAAAACAGTTTGGAATAGTAGCCACATACCACAGTCTTGCCTTTAGAAGCTCTCTGGAACAACAGTGCACCCGCATCAACAGAGGAAGCGTCCACCTCTAATGAAAACTGTAGGGATACATTAGGGTGATGAAGAATAGAGGCTGACGTGATGGCTTTTTTTAAGGTCTCAAATGCGGCTTCTGCCTCCGTAGTCCACACCTTGGCATTCATACCCTTTTTTGTGAGGGAAGAGATGGGGGCTGTGAATGATGAGAAGTTGGGGATGAACAGCCGGTAGAAGTTGGCGAATCCCAGGAAGCGTTGTATGGCCCTTTAGCCTTGGTGGCGTGGCCACTCCAGGACAGCCTTTACCTTCTCAGGGTCCATCTTGAGGCCCTGATCGGAGATGATATAGCCCAGGAAGGGAAGAGATCTATTTTCAAACATGCACTTCTCCAGCTTGGCATAAAGATGATTCTCCCTTAAACGAAGCAACACCTGGCGGACATGACACTGATGAGTTACTGGATCTGGGGAAAAAATCAAAATGTCATCGAGATACACCACAACACAGATATAGAGGAGAACACGAAAAATGTCATTGACAAATTCTTGAAACACAGGCCAAAGGGCATAACTAGGTATTCATAGTGCCCATCACATGTATTAAATGCGGTCTTCCACTTGTCAACCTGACGAATTCGAATCAAATTGTAGGCCCCCTGCAAGTCCAGTTTAGAAAAAACTTTTGCCCCCTGTATGCGATCAAACAGTTCTGAAATCAAAGGCAAAGGGTACCTGTTCTTCACCGTGATCTGATTGAGGTAGTCAATGCAGCGTCGGAGGGATCCATCCTTCTTCTTGACAAAGTAAAACCCAGCTCCGGCCGGGGATGAGGATTTATGACTGATTCTCTGGCAGGGAGAGAGGGTATACACTGACCGCGAGGAGGAGATGAATCATGAACCAAGTCGATCGGACAATCATATGCTCAATGTGGCGGCAAGGTCTCTGCTTCCCACTTATTGAAGACATCAGAGAACATAGAGAAACGAGAAGGCAACCCTGCCAATGACCAATGACTGATGCGGAGAAGACTGCGGTGGATGGATATGACCTAGACAGCGGTCGAGACACTTGGGACCCCAACGGAGAACCTCTCCAGAGTTACAATCCAGGACTGGGGCGTGCAAACGGAGCCAAGGCAAACCTAGCAGCACAGGGTTGATGGCCTTGGGCAGGACAAACAGGAAGATGAGCTCAGTGTGAAGAGCTCCCACTTGAAGTCTCAATGGCTTGGTCACAGACAACACTGGGTCCGGCAATAGCAGTCCATCTACCGAGGCAACGATCAATGGCCTTTCCAGCAGGACAGTGGGAAACTGGAGAAGATCCACAAGGTCTTGACAGATGAAATTAGCTGCAGAGCTAGAGTCCGGGTAAGCAGAGACCAGATGGGGCTTCTCGCAAGCAATGATGGTCACGGGAATAAACAATTTGGAGGAGAGTTCTCTATTAAATGCAATAGTGCCCAGGGTTGTCTCTCCAACCAAACCTAGGCGTTGGGGTTTTTGGCTTTTGTGGACACAAACGCATGACATGGCCAGCGAGGCCACAATATAGACAGAGTCCAGAGGTGCGCATGCGCTGTTTCTCTTGTAAAGACAATTTTAGGCGATCCACCTGCATCGGAACCTCGGGCAAGGCAGTAGAGGATGGCAAGAGGGGTTGCTGGAAGTTGGGCGCCAATCTAGGAAGCCGTCTCCCCTGTCGTATCTCATGAGATCTCTCCCTGAGCCTTATATCCACCCGAGTAGCCAGCAGAATCAGGTCGTCCAAGGCATGTGGTAGATCTCGGGCAGCGAGTTCGTCCTTGATCTCGGGCAATAGACCATGCCAGAAGGATGCTACCAAGGCCTTTTTGTTCCAGGACAGCTCTCCTGCCAGGGTCCGGAACTGGATGATGTATTCGCCCACGGAGATGTCCTTTTGGCTAAGGTTGAAGATAGCAGTAGCTGCCGACGAGACTCATCCTGTCTCCTCAAAAACAGTACGGAACAACCGCATGAACCCCTGGAAGTCTTGAGTCTCGTGTCCCTGACGTTCCCAGATTGGGTTCTCCCATGCCAAACATAAAATCAAAGAAATGTAACAGGGATATGGCTGATTTCGCACAAAAAAAAAAGGTATATAGATGGAGAAGAATGCCTAATCTGACCCCTCTATATCGCTCTTCCTCGGCAACATCATTCTCCTCTCAAAGTGAGTCAGAGGACGTACCCCGCCAACGTCCATATCAACCATACAGTACAAGATCTAAAAGAAAACTGACACAAAAACAAGGGTTCAATAAAAGAAAACCAATGAGGGAGGAACCATCCAGTAGCCTAAAGGTAATTAATCTATCGTCTCATATATTTTCAATATCTGATTTAGAGATTCTCAAGAAGGGGCTAACATTCTCCCCTTCTGCTAATTTTGATGTCTTCACTGCTATCAAAGATTTGCATATCTTTGGCAGATCATTGATATATAAGAAATTTTTCTATAGGCCCACTTCTGATGAAACTTTTACTACCCTGGAAGAACAACAAACTTTACAAGTTCTGGAGGAACTCCTTAATGAACAAGAAACAGATACAACAGGTAAAGTACCTGTACATCTGAAAGTGAAGTCCAAACGATTCCCCTCTCTGGCAATCTGTCCAGCTGTGGACATGTTTGTCAAGTCTGTAAGCAGGGAATTTGAAAAAATACCCAAGAGTATAAGATGTGATAATCTTACAAATTTAGAACGACAAAGTCTTGGTAAAATTGCTAAAATGGATGATATAGATTTTAAAGCGGCTGACAAAGGGGGCAACATAGTGGTGTGGCCCTGCAAAATGAATGAGGCAGAAGCCTATCGTCAGCTACATAATGCAGAATGCTATAAAAAAAAATGACTTTCAATCCCTTATCTGCTTACAGACTTGACTTACAAAAACTTCTAAACACAGCGGTACAGAAGAACATTATATCAAAAGATCAAAATGAAGCACTCATGGTTCCCGAACCGACTATTCCAACTTTATATCTTCTACCCAAAATTCACAAGAATGCCACGACTCCACCTGATTGTCCAATTATTTCATGTAAGGGAAGCCTCACGGAGAAAACATGTCTCTTTATTGATTACTATCTAAAGGACATTGTCAAAAATTTACCATCTTATACTCGTGATACAGCGGATTTACTACAAAAGATCAATGGTATTAACATGGAAGAGGACATGCTGCTTGTAACCTGTGATGTCGAGTCTCTGTACACGAGTATTCGACACACAGATGGTTTGCGAGCAGTATCTTACTTCCTATCCATGGAAAATATGGCAACATCATTTAGTAACTTTCTTTTGAGTCTCCTTGAATATATTCTTATGCACAATTTTTTTTACCTTCAATGGGTCCTTCTACCTACAGCTTCAGGGAACAGCAATGGGGGCTGCATGCGCACCCTCATATGCCAATCTGTTCCTGGGGCTGTGGGAGAGGGACCTTTTGGATGGTTGTCAGGATGTCTCTATGGACCAGGTCATATTTTGGGCCAGGTACATAGATGGCATCCTGATTATTTGGAAAGGTACCCCAGCTTCTCTGGAGCACTTTATCACGAGTTTAAATAAGAACAATTTGAACATCAAATTAACATATCAATATCACAAAAACCAGATAGATTTTCTGGATGTCAGACTCTTTAAAGACCAACAAGGGTTCCTCCAAACAGATGTTTTCAGAAAATCTACCTTGGTAAACGCATTACTTCATGCGTCGTCTTCCCATCCAATACACACCATAAGAGCTGTACCTATTGGACAGTTTCTTAGCATTAGAAGAATTTGCTCATCAGAAGAGACTTTTGAGAAACAAGCATTTGAACTGACAGAACGCTTTTTGAGTCGTGGCTATAGTAAGAGGTGCATCAAGAAGGCCTATCATCGCGCTAAAACCACCCCAAGAGAGAATCTTCTATTCCCCAAAAATGTGCAACGAACCGACTCTCGGATAAGGTTTACTACAAACTATCATTCAAGATGGCCTCAGATGAATGCCATTCTGAGACAGTTTTGGCCCATTCTCCTTGCGGATCCCAATATTGAAAGACATGTCACAAAATGTCCTTGTGTTTCGGCTCGTCGCTCACGTAATTTATGGGATCATATAGTGAGAAGCCATTACCAACCGAAGAATTCAAAATTCCCTTTTGGGACAAAAGGACCGAAATGGGGTTGTACCCCATGTGGGCATTGCATCGCGTGTCCAAATATTGATAGAGCTACTACATTTGTGGATGCAAAAGGTGAGAAAACATATAAAATCACTCACCATATCAATTGCTCCACAAAGGCGGTCATATACTACGCAACATGTCCCTGTCCAAAAATATACATCGTCTTAACATCTAGAGAGCTTAAAGTCAGAGTTAGGGAACACATGCGTGACATTGCTTGGGCAGAGTCTGTTGATTCTATAGACCAACTCAAACTGAAACCCATAGCTCGTCATTTTAAAATACACCATGCGTGTAATCCCAAGGACCTAAGAGTTAGCGGCATTGACTGTATTAAAGCGGGTATTCGAATGGGAGACATTGGCCAAAAATTGGCACAATGGGAGGCAAAATGGATTTGGACTCTCAACACACTAAGCCCACGAGGTTTAAACGAAGTTCTCAGTTTTGCGCCGTTTCTTTGACCTATGGTATCCCCAGCGGTTCCATTTTTAATTGTTATATTCATCTGGTTTTAATTTCATGTTTTAATTTACACTATCTGCATCTTTAACATCTAGAGAGACGGGCTGAGAAGCACTATAGATATCTACTCTGTTTGGAAAGATAGAGGGGGACATCAGAATATGACCTTTGGAAGACGCGCAACAAAGAACAACTTTCAACGAAATTCTATAACCGCTATCTGTTGGAGTGTTGCATGTAGCATTTGACTTATTTTTTAATATATGATACTTTGATAGACTGTCAGCTGTTATTTTGGCATTTTTTGTATTGCAGTATACCAATATCTGTGATTATAACATCGTTGTTGATATGTTTATATGCATATCACATGCGTTTATCAGACTGACAACAATTCTTAAGTGTATTTTTAACCGTGGGTTTACATCAACACTTTTGTGTTCATTAATAGGTTTTTTCTATACACTCATATAAATTCTTTCTAAACACTTCATTTTGTATTCAAATATCTATCCATCACTTGTTCACGCACTTTATTATATTATTCTATTTATTTCACCAATTCCACTTTTCTTTACACTATCACTCATACTTTTTTAGCAGCATTCATGCTCCTAAACATATATTTATTGCATACACTATATTATGTACAACACACGATTCTCACTGATTCTTTCACATAACCCAATTTGAGTTACTTTCACATTACCTTTGTTTGTACCCACACACACACATTTACACTTGTTTTTTGCTTTGAGCTTCTTCACATCGCATTTTTCCCATAGTTTTTATCTTTATTTGTTTGTTTTTACATACACATTGTTAACAAACATACAAAATCTGGCAGAAATGCCCCTATACTTGTCAATATTATTATAAAGAATATACAGAAAATATTGTATACATAGATTTATAAGTCAATATATATGATTTTTGATTCAGCACCACTGTATTAGGTGCGTTTCTTAATATTTTTAATACTCAACTTCTCTGTTTATATATGTCGACATCCTATCTGTGCTTCATCCTCTAGTTGTTTTATTCCCGTTCTATCAGGAGCCGCATGTATCCAATGGAGGGCGGAGTGTATACATACACTATACTCTGCATATGACCAGCCCAGCGCTTACGTCAGGGGGGAGTGTCTTGGGCGTCTTTCGTCTCCGTGTCTTCATCTGGAGGGGCGGATCATGGGTGCCATGTGCGCTCCTGCTCCGATCTCCTTGATGACGCGGGGCTGGAAGTGCGTCACGGGTCTGCTCTGTACCTCACGCATGCCGCTCTATAGTTGCTGATCTTCACTAATTGAGTATTCCTCCTTATGTGCCCTTACTCTCCCATTGGATCGCTGCTCCTTAAAGGAACAGTGTCATCACAAATTATTTTTTTATATGTTAAAGATGTTAGTGCTTTATTAAAAACGTTTATATTCATTTGTGTGTTTGTGTTTTACTTTTTCTTATTTTTACACTTTTTCTTCCCTATGGGGGCTGCCATTTTTTGTTCCATTTCTGTGTGTGTCGATTAACGACACACACAGACATGGAATACGGCAGCCACAGTCCCATAGGGACGACGAACGGCTCCCGTCCCATTGACTGCCGTGTACGGCGTCTGTGTGGGAACTGCGCATGCGCCGCTCCCACACAGTCCTATTCGAAATTGGCGCCGTCCGGCGCCATTTTCCTGTGGACCGGAAGTCGCGGCCGGACAGTAATATTACTACTTCCGGTCGCGGCTTCCGGACAAGTGCACATGGAACAGTGGCAGCAAAGGGAGCGGACGGGCCGGAGGGAGCCGCGGCGGCAGGAGCAGGTAAGAGATTTCAATGTATGTTAGTGTTTGTGTGTGTTTACTACTGTATGTAAACCTACTACACTGTGGGTTACCTCAAAAAATGGCGACACACAGTGTAGGAGGTTAAACCTTTCAAACCCCTCGTTTATCCCGGCACTAGACAGGATAAAGGAGGGGGGGATGCTGAGAGCTCACTAGAGCGAGGGCTTTTAACCCAATGTTGCAATGCTGCAATTTTGGGAACTAGCTCCATCTAGTGACCAAAAATGGGTAGTATTATAAATTAGAAAAAATTTATAATATTTCCTGACTCGCGAAAAAAATAAAAAAAATTTGAACAATGTTTAATCACCCACACACTAAATGTTTAATTTTTTAAAAAAAAACATGTTTTTCTGGCGACACATTCCCTTTAAATATCCTGTTCTGCTGGAGAGACGCCACCCCCGGACGAAGGCATTCCTGCCGAAACGCGCGTAGGGTCTGGTGTCTCTGCAGGCAGCAGGAGCATTCATACATGCGTAAGCTGATTTGTGGCCATACATCTGGCTTTTTTCTATGTTTATATACATTAATTCTAGGCAGTAATATAGAAACAGCATCACGTCACTTCAGGTGAACATATTTATTCATTATATTGCCTTGGTTTTTATACTATATGTTATTTTGTCTTCCCATATTGCTTCTGCCTGCAGGACACTTGTTTGCACTGCATGGTTCCATTTTATTTATTTATTGTGTGTATTCATGCTCAATAAAGTTTTTTCATATTTCTATTAAACTATGTGTTAATTGACCTTCTTCTATAGGCTAGACCTAGGTATTCATAGTGCCCATCACATGTATTAAATGCGGTCTTCCACTTGTCACCCTGACGAATCCGAATCAGGTTGTAGGCCCCCTGCAAGTCCAGTTTAGAAAAAACTTTTGCCCCCTGTATGCGATCAAACAGTTCCGAAATCAAAGGCAAAGGGTACCTGTTCTTCACCTTGATCTGATTGAGGCCTCGGTAGTCAATGCAGCGTCGGAGGGATCCATCCTTCTTCTTTGCAAAGAAAAACCCAGCTCCGGCTGGGGATGAGGATTTATGACTGATTCTCTGGCAGGGAGAGAGGGTATACACTGACCGCGAGGAGGAGATGAATCAGGAACCAAGTCGATCGGACAATCATATGCTCGATGTGGCGGCAAGGTCTCTGCTTCCCTCTTATTGAAGACATCAGAGAACATAGAGAAACGAGAAGGCAACCCTGCCAATGACAAATGACTGCGGTGGATGGATATGACCTAGACAGCGGTCGAGACACTTGGGACCCCAACGGAGAACCTCTCCAGAGTTACAATCCAGGACTGGGGCGTGCAAACGGAGCCAAGGCAAACCTAGCAGCATAGGGTTGACGGCCTTGGGCAGGACAAACAGGGAGATGAGCTCAGTGTGAAGAGCTCCCACTTGAAGTCTCAATGGCTTGGTCACAGACAACACTGGGTCCGGCAATAGCAGTCCATCTACCGAGGCAACGATCAACGGCCTTTCCAGCAGGACAGTGGGAAACTGGAGAAGATCCACAAGGTCTTGACAGATGAAATTAGCTGCAGAGCTAGAGTCCGGGTAGGCAGAGACCGGATGGGGCTTTTCGCCAGCAATGATGGTCACGGGAATAAACAATTTGGAGGAGAGTTCTCTATTAAATGCACTAGCGCCCAGGGTTGTCTCTCCAATCAAACCTAGGCGTCGAGGTTTTTGGCTTTTGTGGACACAAACGCATGACATGGCCAGCGAGGCCACAATATAGACAGAGTCCAGAGGTGCGCCTGCGCTGTTTCTCTTGTACAGACAATTTTAGGTGATCCACCTGCATCGGAACCTCAGGCAAGGCAGTAGAGGATGGCAAGAGGGGTTGCTGGAAGTTGGGCGCCAATCTAGGAAGCCGTCTCCCCTGTCGAACCTCATGAGATCTCTCCCTGAGCCTTATATCCACCCGAGTAGCCAGCAGAATCAGATCGTCCAAGGCATGTGGTAGATCTCGGGCAGCGAGTTCGTCCTTGATCTCGGGCAATAGACCATGCCAGAAGGATGCTACCAAGGCCTTTTTGTTCCAGGACAGCTCTCCTGCCATGGTCCGGAACTGAATGATGTATTCGCCCACGGAGATGTCCTTTTGGCGAAGGTTGAAGATAGCAGTGGCTGCCGACGAGACTCATCCTGTCTCCTCACAAACAGTACGTAACAACCGCATGAACCCCTGGAAGTCCTGAGTCTTGTGTCCCTGACGTTCCCAGATTGCGTTCGCCCATGCCAGGGCCTTGCCAGCAAGTAGAGACACGATTAAGACGATTTTGGTTCCGTCCGACGGAAACGCTCAGGCGTGCAGGGTAAAATGGATATAGCATTGGTACAGAAATCCGCTGTATGAACTTGTGTCTCCCTGAAACCGAGAATGTAATGGAAGCGAGAACCGAGGATCTGAACCGGAACCGCCAGGAGGTGTAGGAGGAGTGTCGGTCGGAGTAGCTTGCATAGAGGCAGGAAGGGAAGCAGCTAGTGCCCTTAGCTGCTGCGCCATGGAGTCCACTGTCGCAAGAAGTTGATCCTGTCTTGCTTGGCGATCCTGCAGGTCCGCCTGCATGGCTTGGGAGGGTGACATGCCCTTAAATTGACCAGCGGGGTCCATGGCCTGATCGTACTGTCACGATGCGGGGTGTGGACCCACTGGGCCATGCCGCGTAGTGGGATGGCAGCTGGCCAAACAGGTATGATACAGAGTCTATGGTTCAGAAAGGGTACCTGAGGCAATGTAGACAATAGCAAGGCAGGCTCGGCTGGGACAAGGTGGCAGGTAGACATCAGGCATGGAGTAGCAGAACAGGTGTGGAATGCAGCACAACACGACAACAGCTCTGTACGGCAGTAGACCAGGATAGTACTGGATAGCGCGGGATACAGGATACAGGTACGGGGAACACTGGGAACTGGAAGACACTTAGGAGACCATTTGCAAGACAAACTTTGGGAAACAACAGCAACGCTCAGGCGAGGATTAGAAGGGCGGTGGCCTTCTTATAGTCCAGGTGTAGTGACAGGGATAGGGAAACAGACAAGTGAGCCCTAATCTACCCGCCACTCAGTCCCTGCCTACTTGCAACGACCCGCCCTAGGCGACGGGTTACAACTGGGCGACGGTCCCTACACTCAGTAAGTGCACGACAGACAACCAGACAAGGAAACACAGAACAAAGGTAAACGGGGCAGTTGCCCATGGCAACACCGTGAGCAACAAGAGTAGTAAACGAGCCGAGTCAAACCAGGAGATTACGATGTGCCAAACGCAGAGCAGGAGAGTAGTGAACAAGCCGAGTCAACCAGGAGTGTACGAGGTACCAAACGCAGAAGAGTAGTCAGTAAGCCAGGGTCAATACGAAGCAGGGACAAGTAGTTCAAGAAGCTGCAGCAGGGCCAGGAAACCAACAGAGAAGAATCACAAGCAAGGAGGAACAGGAAAGGCAGATATAAATAGACAGAGGGCGGGAGCTAGCTCCGTCTGGCCAGGCTGTGATAGGCTCTCCCACTCCTAAGCCTGCCATCCTGAGTGGTGGAAGATGGAGTCAGCCTCACAGACATAGAAGCAGGTGCAGACTGATTACCTATGGGCGTGGATACAGAAGCTGTGCCTGGCAGATCCTTAACAGTACCCCCCCTTTCTAGATGGACCTGGTTTATTGGGGAAACGAAGGTGGAACCTCCTGACCAATACCCCAGCGTGAACATCCCGGGCGGGTACCCAAGACCTCTCCTCAGGCCCGTATCCTCTCCAATGGACCAGGTACTGGAGGGAGCCTTGGACCATCTTGCTGTCCACAATCTTGGCCACCTCGAATTCTACCCCCTCAGGGGTGAGAACGGGGACAGGAGGTTTCCTCGAGGGAGCCAAGGACGGGGAGCAGGGTTTAAGGAGGGAGGCATGAAACACGTCATGTACTCGAAAAGATGGGGGCAACTCCAGTCGGAAGGAGACAGGATTGAGGACTTCAATGACCTTGTATGGCCCTATAAACTGGGGAGCAAACTTCTTGGATGGGACCTTAAGGCGCAAGTTCTTTGATGATAGCCACACCAGATCCCCGACCATAAACAAGGGGTTAGCAGAACGTCTTCAAACGGAAACGCTACTTTCTCTTTGTCTTTCTGTTCATCTGTTGCTCTGACGGAACGGATGAACGGAAAGACCAAACGTGATGTGAACAAGGCCTTAGTGTACTGTATCGAATCTTTACATGGTACAATGGTAATTTTTTTACACTGCTGCCATCTTTGTTGTTTAGACTTTGGTTGGGATAAAATAAGCTAATCTACTTCAAAACATAATTTCCACATACATTTACTCATCAACACAATGATTCAACGCTTATTTTTTAGAATTTAGCTCATGATTTTTTTTCATATTATACATATTTCGATTGTTCTAAGGCTGGGTTCACACCTGCATTGTGCCATTCCACTGTTCTGCTCCATCAGAAGAGCATAACAAGGGAATTAAGGAGTCAATGGTTCCAAAACGGACACTGACGGCTACCGACGGAACCCATTGACTTTAATAGATTCTGTTTGTTTTCCGTCTTGGCATCCGTGATTTTACTGGACACAATAGTGCAGCGGTAATCCCTAATGGAGCCTCCAACGCAGATGTGAACGAAGCCTTAAAGATTCAATATTAAGCAATCTCTATATTGTTAAATGAGACACATCCGGGTTTACAAAAAATTGCTATATTATAAAATATATATAAGGACAGGATCACACACACAGCATTGATGCAGTTTTTGTGACAGTTTTTGGCTCAGTATGTTGAGCCAAAGCAGGAAGTGGATCCAGACGGAATAAAAGGTATAAAGAAAAGGCTGATGCATCTCCTTTCTTTTGTATTTGGCTCAAAAAACGGAGCCAAAAAACTTCCACAAAAACTGCATCAAAACTATGTGTGTGATCCTGGCCTTAGGGTAGATCTCCTTTTCTGATTACAATTAGGAATTTGCTGTTTTTTGGCTGCTACACAGATGATACCTGTAAAGGATCTGCCAGGCACAGCTTCGGGGTTAACACCCATAGATAATCAGTCTGCACCTGCTTTTATGTCTGTGAGACTGACTCCATCTTCCACCACTCAGGGTGGCAGGCTTAGGAGTGGGAGAACCTATCACAGCCTGGCCAGACGGAGCTAGCTCCCGCCCTCTGTCTATTTATACCTGCCTTTCCTGTACCTCCTTTGCTTGTGATTCTTCTCATTTGGCCCTGCTGCAGCTTCTTGTACTATTGTCCTGGCTTCATATTGACCCCGGCTTGCTGACTACTCTCCTGCTCTGTGTTTGGTACCTCGTACACTCCTGGTTTGACTCGGCTTGTTCACTACTCTTGTTGCTCACGGTGTTGCCGTGGGCAACTGCCCCTTTCTCCCCCTAGCTCTGTGTACCCTTGTCTGTTTGTCTGTCGTGCACTTATTGAGCATAGGGACCGTCGCCCAGTTGTACCCCGTCGCCTAGGGTGGGTCGTTGCAAGTAGGCAGGGACTGAGTGGCGGGTAGATTAGGGCTCACTTGTCTGTCTCCCCACCCCCGTCATTACAATACCCTTAACTTATTTGGACATGTGTTATGTATGAGGTACGCATCTCCATAGAAACAAATCATGGAACATTCATAGAACGGTTAAATACATCTGAAAATTCATGTTGTTTTTTGTGGTGGGATAATGGGACAGTTTTCTACTTCAACAGTTCATGATCCTGCCTGTTGTATGATTGAAGGTCTAATTTAATCAAAAATATACATTTTGTCAATATAAGGCTCTGTGCATACAGCAGAGCTATGTCCACGGAGCCTCTACAGCCGCACACAGAATCCCTACAGCTACATACTACAGTGCCATAAGCACTCCATGTGCCCCATATAGCCCCTCCATAAACCCATTGTATTACTGAGATATTATCTGCAGAATCAATGCCTCTAGGGGAGATTACTATAGTAATACAGAATCCCTACAGCTACATACTACAGTGCCATAAGCACTCCATGTGCCCCATATAGCCCCTCCGTAAACCCACTGTATTACTGAGATATTATCCGCAGAATCAATGCCTCTAGGGGAGATTACTATAGTAATACGGAATCCCTACAGCTACATACTACAGTGCCATAAGCACTCCATGTACCCCATATAACCCCTCCATAAACCCACTGTATTACTGAGATATTATCCGCAGAATCAATGCCTCTAGGGGAGATTATTATAGTAATACAGAATCCCTACAGCTACATACTACAGTGCCATAAGCACTCCATGTGCCCCATATAGCCCCTCCGTAAACCCACTGTATTACTGAGATATTATCCGCAGAATCAATGCCTCTAGGGGAGATTACTATAGTAATACGGAATCCCTACAGCTACATACTACAGTGCCATAAGCACTCCATGTGCCCCATATAACCCCTCCGTAAACCCACTGTATTACTGAGATATTATCTGCAGAATCAATGCCTCCAGGGGAGATTATTATAGTAATACAGGGTCCGTTTATAAGCCCCTAATGCAATGTCTTTAGAAAGCAGCCTCTCATTAAAATTACATCCCTTATTTTTAGAGGCATTTTATTAGTCATGATTTACAATTATTTAATTTTACCTTTGTTTTCTTTTAGTGAAAAATAAGCACTTCACATTTCAAGAACACATTTACTATTCACCAATACATATTCATTATTTGAAGAATGATCGGTCTCTTCATTCTGAATGAACAGTCACAAAAGGTTCCTATGTTGCTCTAACAAAGAGGTAAATAAATAAATAAAAAAAGGTTACAGAATAGATATGCTCATGGTCACTCTTCCAAATGTGTATACATAATACATCAGATATGCTATAGACTTCATGCACATAAACGAAAGGTCCTTTTACACGGATAGATAGATTGCTAAGACAAGTGTCGATCGCTGATATTAGCAAGTCATTAAAATTCACAAGATTTGCATTTATATGTTATAATAATCCAGTGGGTTTATTTCTAACTCCGATCATTCATGAGATCTCTTGTCCTTCTCCTCTCATGCTGTTTGCATTACAAACGACAGTCATTTTCACAAATAGATGTACTGCCGATAAATTATAGTTTCTAACTCAGCATAAAAACTGCAATCAATGACAAAAAGTGAATTATTGCTGATCGATCGTTCAAAGCACATATTTACACTACACAATGGGAACATTCGTTTGATCTGATTGTTAGGTTGATTATCGGTCCGTGCAAAAGACCCTTAACCCCTTGGAGAACCCCTTCCTTTTTTCCTCCCCGCATTCCAAAAGCCATAGCTTCTTTGTTTTTTTGTTTACATAGCCATATGAGAGCTTGTTTTTTGCAGGACAAGTTGTAGTTTGTCATAGCACCATTTATTGTGCCACATAATGTACTGGGAAGCTGAAACAAAAATATTTGCGCCATATTTTTTGGGGTTTTGTTTTTACTGCATAGATCATGTCGTAAAAACGACATGTGCACCTTAGGCTGTATTCGCACTGAGTTTTTTGCAGGAGGAAAATTCCTCCTGCAAAAACTGCTCCAGACGTTTTTTGCACAGTGGTTTGACAAAAACTCGTCAAAACACTCGTCGAGGTGTTTTTTTACCCTTTCTGACTGATTGAAATGGGGTTTTGGAGGCGGAAACCGCCTCAAGATGGATCATGTCACTTCTTTTTACCGCAACGCGTTTTTTTTACTCGGGGTAAAAAAAGTCGTCCAACTCCCATTGAAATCAATGGGAGGCATTTTCGGGCGTTTTTGGACGAGTTTTGCGGAGCGGTTTCCGCGCCAAAAAACTCGTAAAAAAACTCTGTGTGAACAGGGCCTAAGGGTATGTTCACACGCTTAGGCTGGGTTCACACGACCTATTTTCAGGCGTAAACGAGGCGTATTATGCCTCGTTTTACGCCTGAAAATAGTGCTACAATACGTCGGCAAACATCTGCCCATTCATTTGAATGGGTTTGCCGACGTACTGTGCCGACGACCTGTAATTTACGCGTTGTCGTTTGACAGCTGTCAAACGACGACGCGTAAATGGACTGCCTCGGCAGTACAGGGCACTTCTTTGCCACGTAATTTGAGCTGTTCTTCATTGAACTCAATGAAGCACAGCTCAAGATTTACGAGCGTCACAGACGCCTCGTAAATTACGAGGAGGAGCATTTACGTGTGCAACGAGGCAGCTGTAAACAGTCTGTCTTTTCACACGTAAATGCCTCTCAGCGTGTGAACATACCCTTAGCAAAAAACGTCTGAAAATACGGAGCTGTTTTCAAGGGAAAACAGCCTCTGATTTTCAGGCGTTTTTGAAGCTGAAAATGAAGCTTCTTTTAATTTGGAGCTTCTTTTGAGGCTTCTTTTCAGGCTTCTTTTGAGGCGTTTTTTTATAGTGCTCAAGGCTGGGTTCACACGACCTATTTTCAGGCGTAAACGAGGCGTATTATGCCTCGTTTTACGCCTGAAAATAGGGCTACAATACGTCGGCAAACATCTGCCCATTCGTTTGAATGGGTTTGCCGACGTACTGTGCAGACGACCTGTAATTTACGCGTCGTCGTTTGACAGCTGTCAAACGACGACGCGTAAATGGACTGCCTCGGCAAAGAAGTGCAGGGCACTTCTTTGCCACGCAATTTGAGCTGTTCTTCATTGAACTCAATGAAGCACAGCTCAAGATTGAGGGTATGTGCACACGTAGTGACCAAAAACGTCTGAAAATACAGAGCGGTTTTCAAGGGAAAACAGCCCCTGATTTTCAGACGTTTTTTGAGCAACTCGCGTTTTTCTCGCCGTTTTCGTGGCGTTTTTTACGTCCGTTTTTGGAGCTGTTTTCATTGGAGTCTATGAGAAAACAGCTCCAAAAACGTCCAAAGAAGCGTCCTGCACTTCTTTTGACGAGGCTGTATTTTTACGCGTCGTCGTTTGACAGCTGTCAAACGACGACGCGTAAATGACAGGTCGTCTGCACAGTACAGCAAACCCATTCAAATGAATGGGCAGATGTTTGCCGACGTATTGTAGCCCTATTTTCAGATGTAAAACGAGGCATAATACGCCTTGTTTACATCTGAAAATAGGTAGTGTGAACCCAGCCTCACGAGCGTCTCAGACGGCTCGCAAAATGCGAGGAGGAGCATTTACGTGTGAAACGAGGCAGCTGTTAACAGTCTGTCTTTTCACACGTAAATGCCTCTCATCGTGTGAACATACTCCAATGGAAAATCAGCTCCAAAAAACGCCTCAAGAAGTGACATGCTACTTCTTTTTACGGATCGTCTTTTTACGCTCCGTTTTTTAAAACAGAGGTGTAAAAAGATGCCCCGGATGAACTAAATGCTGTTTTTCCCATTGATTTCAAAGGGCAGATGTTTGTAGGCGTTCAGCTTCCGTTTTTTCAGTCGTTTTTCGAGGCGTAATTGCCCCGAAATATGCTTGAAACCACATACCCTTAGGGTATGTTCACACGCAAATGCAAAATACGTCTGAAAATACGGAGCTGTTTTCAGGCGAAAACAGTTCCTGAATTTCAGACGTTTTTGCAAGTACTCGCGTTTTTCATATGTGGGCAATATCTACAGGAGGGCAATATGTGGGCGTTATCTATAGAAGGGGCTATATGTGGGGCACTATCTACAGGGGGCTATATGTGGGGCACCATCTATAGGGGGGCTATATGTGGGGCACTATCTACAGGTGGGCTATATGTGGGGCACTATCTACAGGGGGGCTATATGTGGGGCACTATCTACAGGAGGGGTTTATGTGAGGCACTATCTACAGGGGGCACTATCAACAGGGGGGGCTATATGTGGGGCACTCTCTACAGGGGGGCTTTATGTGGGGCACTGTCTACAGGGGGCTGAATGTCGTTCTAGTGCTGTATATATATACTGAGCTTGGTTCTGGTGCTGTAGTTATGTACTGAGCTTGGTTCTGGTGTTGTATTCATGTACTGAGCTTGGTTCTCATACTGTATATATGTATCAAGTTTAGTTCTGATACTGTATATATGTATGAGTTTGGTTCTGGATTTATATAGGATATATTTATAATAACAAAATTGCAGGGCAGATGGAATAGTTTTCAATTTATTATATATTTATTGGGAACCTGAAAGGTAGATTTAACCCCTTGAACTGCCACCATGCAGTAATACGTGACCTAACAATATTTCCAAACTTTCCCCTGTATGTTTTTTTTTCAGATGCAGCAAAATCTATAAAATCAACTGTTAAAATGGCGCACACTATATGCTAATTACTCTTTAAAGGGTCATGGGGCGGTGCCCCTATCCTGAAGAGTCACATAGTCCTGCCTCCAAACCCACCTTTCCATGCTTGATTGACACCCCCTGGCTGTTATAGATCACTAGCAGCTTCTCCAACTTTATCGGATGCGCCATTGCCTTGTACTCCATGGCCATGCACCATACAGCGAGGTGTACACTGCCCGGCTTCATCACTGCTCCGCGCATGCTAGGGGAGTACAAGGCAATAGCCTGTCTCCAAGATTTGGAGGAGGCTGATAAGTGATGTAGAACAGCCAGGGAGATGTCAATCAAAATCTGGGGGGCACCATTTAAATTTTTGCCTCAGGCAGCCCAAAAGCTTGAATCCGCCCTGACCCATAGCAATATTAAATTACAGTTAAATGTTTCTTGCAGATTAGCAAATGATCTGATTAGTCCCTTTTTTGATGCAGTCATTTTCATACACAATATTTTTTTGTTATAAATGTATATATAATATATTTCACATCATTGTACACATCTATTATATTTTGTTCTGGGTCTTCCCCCCCCCCTTTTTTTGCTTGTTAAAGGGGTTCTCTGGGATATATCTTTTTTAATTTAGCCATATGTGATACGGCGGCAGCGGGGGAAAGACTCAGCCACAACAAAAAGCCTATCTGTGCAATGTACAGGTGTCCCCTACATTGCACAGACTGGGGCATAAATTTATGGAAGAGCACTTCTGACTGCACTCAGTTATGTCGGTGTCTGAGGGAGGGAGGGAGAGAGGTTTTTATGTTTTATTTTACTAACATTGTATTGAAAACTCTCTATTTTTTTTTTCGAGAACAAGAAGGCTTTATAAAATAAGATATATCCCAGAGAACCCCTTTAAAGAGGACCAGTCATGAGGTCACATAATCTAAAATGGTTAACTGATGTGAAAAGCGCTGTCTCCCTGATTCCAGCGCAGTTTTTTCTTCCCTGCACCCCCCCCCCCCCCGTTCCATGGTTATGGCCCACTGTTGAGTTGGCTCCCTCTATGCTAATTGCTGTAGTTAGCCAACGGGGTGGAGCTAGCTTTCCTGCCTCTGATGCTGACCAATCAGTGTGAGTCAGCTTGAGGGTTGTTCACGCCCTGTTGGCTAACTACAGCAAATGACCATATATCGAGCCAACACAACAGTGGGCTATATCTCTGGAACGAAGGTGCAGGAAAAAAAACAGTGCTGGAAGTAGGGAGTCCGTGCTATTCAGGTCAGTAAACCATTTCAACTTATATAACCTAGTGACAGGTCCTCTTTAAAGGGGTTATCCAGTCTCTAAAAAAATGATGACCTATCCTAAGGATAGGCCATGAATAGCTGATGGTTGGGGTCAGATTTCCGGGACCCCCCGTCGATCAGCTGTTTTGAAGGGAATGCTGCGCATACGAACGCTGCTTCCCCTTCATTTCAACTTGCTCACTGTGACTCTCGACACGCATTCACTTCAATGGGAGAAGAAGGCTGCAATACCTGTAATTGCCGCTAAATGCGTGTCAGAGATTCACAGTGAGCAAGTACCCCTTTCAAAACAGCTGATCAGCCATGAATTTTAAGTGACTGGATAAACTCTTTAAGCAACCATATCTATAATAATGCTAGATTAAGTCGTATACTTACCTTTTTCTGTGAAGTGTCTCACTTTTAATTTCAATAAACTTTTCTTTTGGCTCTTCTTTTGATGGTACTCTGGAGAAATATTAAATGACACGCCTTATAAACTATGGGATCTATTATACATGCAAATATATCATATAAGATTGGTCTGCTTTAATCATGTTACAACTTTTTGAATTGCATATATAATAAAAAGACATTTCTGTTCATCTCTAACCAAAATAAGATAGCCAAAGACTTTATGGCTATGTGCACCTTTACAACCGTTTTATATTGCTTCAATGCATTTAAACTGAAAAAAAAAGCTACTTTGCAAACAGTCTTGATTAAACCTTTCCTATCACATGATACCCATGTAGAGTACAGTTTGTTTGTTTTTCCAAAAGGGGTATGCCAGAGTTAGGGTATGTTCACACGCAGTGTTTCCAGATGTAATTCGGGCGTTTTACTCCTCGAATTACGCCTGAAAAAACGGCCCCATTACACCTACAAACATCTGCCCATTGCTTGCAATGGGTTTTACGGTGTTCTGTTCCCACGAGGTGTAATTTTACGAGACGCTGTCAAAATAGGGTGTGTAAAAAGACGCCCGCGAAAAAGAAGTGCATGTCACTTCTTGGGACGTTTTTGGAGATGTTTTTCATTGACACCATTGAAAAACAGCTCCAATAACGTTCGTAAAATACGCCACGAAAAACGTTGCTACAAAAACGTCTGAAAATCAGGAGCTGTTTTCGCCTGAAAACAGCTCCGTATTTTCAGAAATTTTTGGTCACTGCGTGTGAATATACCCTAGGTGCCGAACATACCGACTCACTATGGGTCGAAACGTTGCCTGTTTGCCGTAAGATGTTTTGACAATAAAACCTTTTTGAAGATTTGGAGACGTGTGCTGTTTTCCCACTACTTCTTTTGGAATTTGCATTATGCCAGAGTAGGTTTGCCTGGCCTGACAGCGTGCACCACACCAGAACTCTGGACTTGTGCTGCTTCCTTTTCTCTCGTTTTGGCTTTATATCCACAGGATATGTCATAACTCTCAGATAGGTGTGTGTCCCAGAGGTGGACATCTATCTCTAGAACGGGGCCCCCTAAACGGGGCTCACAGGATATGCCATAAATGTCAGATAGATGCAGGTTCCACCCCTGGGACCGCACATATCTCTACAATGGGGCACTCTAAACTCTGTTCTACCCTTTTCTGCTGCAACTGCCTCCCGGACACTTCCTGACTATATGGTCAGGAGTTACGAAAACCACTGAGCTACACTGTTTCCATAACTCCCATAGTAGTGAATGGCAGTTACAAAAACAGCGTAAAATGCGAGCTACGCTGTCTTCATAACTACCATTCAGTTCTATGGGACTTATGGAAACAGCATAGCTCACCGACAACGAGCTACGCTGTTTTCGTACTCATGACCATATAGTCAGGAAGTGGCCAGGAGGCAGTTGCAGCAGAAAAAGGTAAAACGGGGTTTAGGGGGCCCCGTTCTAGAGATATGTGTAGGTCCCAGAGGTGGGACTCACATCTATCTGACATTTATGGCATATCCTGTGGGTCCCTTTTAGAGCCCCGTTCTAGAGATAGGTGTGGATCCCAGAGATGGGATCCGCATCTATCTTACATTTAGGATATATCCATGTACAAATAAAATCTAAATTACTTAATAAAAATCATACTAAACTCCCATACCTATGTATTTTCTAAAATGCCACACAGACACTATCATGCATCTTTGTGTCAAAGTGTAATTTTTCATAAAAAATGCGTAACAATTTATTTTTTATACATACCACATATGCCTAAGTCTACATGCACATATCTTCATAAAATCACTAGTATTGGATCTGTTTTTAGCCTGGAGATTTAAAAAAGTAACAACCTATAAAATACAGGGATTATAAACCTTGAAAAGTGAGCGCACCGCAAACCCTATATATTTCCAGAAAACAGACAACCTGACGATTGCAGTTGTCTATAATTTGCTGTTGAGTACCTTTATGACAAACAGGAATTGTTCTTCTTTTTCGAAAAAAATGCATTAATACATACATTTGCGCCTAAACTAATGTATGAGCAGAGGTTTACACACAAAACAATGTGAAAATAATAGACCAAAGTGTGGAAAGTTCACATATACCACAAGCGTCTAGATCAATAGTAGCTTGTGCTCTCAAAAAACGCTGAAACATAGGCCATGCAATATTTGGCCATCCACAAATGTTTTAAAAGTAGCAAACAGCTACTATGCTAGCAAAATGATTTTTTTTTGAGTGCACAGTATAAAAATACAACGTAATAATTTCTACATACAACCACCGATTTTATTAAGGAAGTAGGGAGAAAGGGAAAGAGTTGTGGCTCCTATGTGAAATTGAGAATAGTAAAAATAATAAACTTTATTGACTAATTAGTTTAAAAATTATTATTTTTTTTTTACAATTGTCCAATGTAGGTCATAATTAATTACAGTACAGATGACCCATTGTTCTGCACTATGAGAGCAAAATTTGCCTACTATATAGTTAACTATCTATTGCTATTGTCATACAACAAACATTTTGAATGACAATGTTTGTTGTATGACAATAGCAATAGATAGTTAGCTATATAGTAGGCAAATTTTGCTCTCATAGTGCAGAACAATGGGTCATCTGTACTGTAATTAAGTCTGACCTACATTGGACAATTGTAAAAAAAAAAAAAATTTTTTTAAACTAATTAGTCAATAAAGTTATTTTTACTATTCTCAATTTCACATAGGAGCCACAACTCTTTCCCTTTCTCCCTACTTCCTTAATAAAATCAGTAAAAATTGGTGGTATACATCTTTGTGGTTCCCAAAACTCACTTTATATAAAATAAAAAAAGTGAGGGTATTTGCAAAATCCCTATCTTTGACATACATACAACCACCTTCACGCAACTTTGCATCAAACAGCGATTATAAGCAAAAATGTTCACACTCAGACACCATTACAGCGGTCAGCTCCTAGAAATACATAGGCTATTAAAAATACCCCTATTACATAGCTAAACATAGTGTGACTAACACCAATAACTGGCTGCTAGCGTATAGGAAAAGCAAAGTAGTGAAACGAAAATATTCGTACCCTTAGACATATTGGACTTGATCTATCTCAAAAGAAAATCACCTTGATGCACTTTTCACTGCGTCGCCAGCTAGGTACTGTCTGAGGAATACGTTTCCCTATGATCTCTGTATAGTACGCTATCGATTAAAATACAATATTGTGAATTTTTGATAAAGATATATATCATTTTTACAAATAGGACGTTTTGTGCCTTTATTCCTGCTATAGGTCAAGATCTCTGTAGGTTGAATGCAGCATTTCTCTTTATACATAACCTAACAGAGATTGTGCCAACTTCAAACGGTGAGCAGATAAGCTATTGCCCGATATTATCAGCCAATTTTATACAGATATACTAACCTATAAAGCATTTTGTTCCTGTTATTTCCTTGTTATTTCTCTATTTTCAGTGAATGGGAAATGTTAATTTTACAGCATAGGATAATTTTACATGTCTTTTTGTGCTCGTGTTTGTGGTATAGGTTTGTCTCCGTTCTTACTTCTGAAACGTATAAATTTTTTTGTTCTTGAGATAAATCAGACTTTATAAAGTCAAGATTTCCCATATATGGTGACAAAAACGTATACGTTTTATGTATGAAAAAGGCCAAACGTCACCATTGACTTCAATACAAAGAAAAACGTATACGTGTGATATACGTTTTGGAAGAGGACTGAAAAGCGTACTAAACTACGCTGTTCAGGAAATGTAAAAAAAAAAAGATAGAACGTAAGAACACAAAACGTATGCACAAACTTCGCCATTAGGGCATTCGTCCTGCCCATAGAGATCAATATACACGCTGTACTACATGTTTTGACACTTTTATCACGTCAAAACGTACATTAAAAACGAGATGTGAACATAGCCATACAAAGACATTTTAGACAATTGTACTAAATGCTTCCAACTTTGTGGCAACAGTCTGGGGAAGACCCTTTCGTACTCCATCATGACTGTGCCCCTGTGTAGTACAAAGCGATGTCCATAGAGACATGATTTGAGGATGTTGATATGTGGGAACTCGAGTGGCCTGCACAGAGCCTTCATTTCATCCCCATCCAACAGCTTTGAGGTGAATTAGAATGTTAATTGTAAGCCAGACTTCTCGCCAACATCAGTGTCTGACCTCACAAATTGACTAAATTTTGGCCGGATAGTGTACATCCATACACATCCATAGAGCTGGTGTGCTGCCACCTGTCGGGATGCATTGAAGTGAGACTGGCGCACAAAGGGGAGGTCTTAACCTTATACCCCTACTTGTGTACGCCCTTGAGCAGGAGATAGGAGTTAGGTTGCATGCACATGAGTGTATTTGAAATCCATATCAGACACATCCTGAAAATGGTGTTGTTGCATTTTACCGTGGCTATGCATACAACTGTATCAAATGCTGAGACCGCTTTAAAAATATGGTAACAAACTCCACTGTATGCTGCGCATCAGACCAAGTTCACCAATCGAAAAAAAACAAAACAGCAAATGAACCACAACATCCATTAGTGACTAGCATGGAAGTTTTAGTCTGTGATACTGAATGGGTAGACGACAACACGTCTCCATGATCTATTAGTGCGCGTGACCCTCTAACATGAGTCCGAAATTGTAGTCGAAAGGTAGAGAGAGCACTGAATGTTTGTTACGATGCAACTAAGCAAAATATATTTTTAGTTGAAGCCGCATTTTGGGTATAATAACACTTTACTTCAGGCAGTTGCGATAACTGCAGAGTCTTAGAGAGGCAGGAGGTCTGTGATATAGAAATTCACAAAAATATATTATTCTGCAAAATGGAACTATATTAACGGTCGGAATGCGCTTAAGCACTTCTATATATATTCAGGAACTGTATCACACATATCTTTAAAATTTACCACAGATAATTTGCTGCTACGTTGTCATGTTCTTTCATCGTAGAAATAATAACCTTCATCAAATTTGAAGAAAGGTTCCGTAGTAAGTAGTCTAGTCAGTGAGAATTCACATATAGGCTGGATTCACACGAGCATGTTCGGTCCGTAATGGACGGACGTATTTCGGCCGCAAGTCCCGGACCGAACACACTGCAGGGAGCCGGGCTCCTAGCATCATAGTTATGTACGATGCTAGGAGTCCCTGCCTCTCCGTGGAACTACTGTCCCGTACTGAAAACATGATTACAGTACGGGACAGTTGTCCGGCAGCGAGGCAGGGACTCCTAGCATCGTACATAACTATGATGCTAGGAGCCCGGCTCCCTGCAGTGTTTTTGGTCCGAGACTTGCGGCCGAAATACGTCCGTCCATTACGGACGTAATGACCTCGTGTGAATCCAGCCATACAGATTCTTTGTATTTTTGTATTTAGTTGATAACCAAGTTATACTGAGCTTTTATTACAGTTATAAAGCTATAACATCCACATCTTCTTACAGGAGGATTACAGGACTGATTAAGACATTTCACCCCAGACATTCCTACACAAGAGCCTATTCATGATGTTTCTGTGTGAACAAATGATGATGGCTATTAAAAGGCTACACACAGTACGTTCTGTGACCACATAGTAGCTGTAATTGCGGAAGCAATTATATGACACATGACTAGCGTAGTGGGAAATTCCCTGTTCTTCTGGCTCTAAAAATGCTGAAAGCAAAGTGTGAACAATAACTAAAAGCTTGCTTATCGGAGAAACACATAAAAATGTTAATATTTCAGTAAATCACGTAACTGTAGTAAATAAACTGTAGAACCACTTCTTCACGCTATGCAAACTCTCACTGTTCTATACTTCAGCTTTTCACAGTTTACCTTTGACACACATTACCTGTAAGCTAGGTATTCCCAGAGTGACAGCAAAATACCATGTCCTTGTACAAAAGACAAAACTTGTCAAGCTGTTCTGTGCTAATGAATAGACTCTATTAACACAATGACTGCCGTTCTGAGTGTTTACAAAATGTGCCCCTGCAGATATATGCGGATACATAGGCATGTTGTACATTTGAATGACTTTATATTATAGTAATCTACTTTAAGATTATTATCACAATTTTTAGGGTCGTAGCGTAGCGTATATACTGCGGCTTTTCCGCAACAGATTTTGTTACGGAAATCCGCAGCATAATTCAGTAGCAGCAGAGTGGATGAGATAGAACAAATCTCATCCACACGCTGCGTAAATGCTGAGCGGAAGAAAACATTTAGAAATTGACATGTGGTGCACAGTTTTATTCCGCAGCATAACATTTGTATTTGTGTAAACGCTGCTCATTTGTTGCAGGATTTCCCCATTGAATTCAATGGGGGAAGTAAAACCCACGACAAATAGCAGATGCTGCGTATTTTGCGAATCTGCCGCGAAAAACGGAACTACTTACCAATGAGTCTGTGCTTCTTTCTTCCTCCTGGCCGTCCTCCTGGGATGACGTTTCATCCCATGTGACCGCTGCAGCTAATCACAGGCTGCAGAGGTCACATGGGATGAAACGTCATCCCAGGGCCGCAGAGCGTCTGACGTCATGATGTCGGAGGGATGTGTCGCATAGTAAGTATAACTTCGTCTGGGCATTAGCGCCGAAACGCGCGTTGGGGTGGACTTTGGCTGCACTTACCTTGTTCAACTACCATGGGTATGTGAGACCTTATTTGACTCTTTGAATAATATTTTCATTTACTTTCTCATGTACTTTGTCCTGCATGTTTTCGTTCCTTTGTACCTCATATGTCAAGTAGCACTCGTGCTGCTCCATCCGTTGTCTTGCTACTTCTAAACCATCTGACCCACTTCTATGTAGTCTATCATATTGCATACTTATACACGTATTTCATTGAACTACTTCTTGCATAGACTGCCATTCAACGGACGCATATATACATCTGTTACCCTTTCCCAAGACGCACATGCACTTTTTGTACTAGTCTCTTGCATAGCCACATGGTTTGACTATATGCATCAGCCAAAGATCCCTGTTTTTACTGTGGTTTTTTGGATTCTTTTTATAGTGTGTTACCATTGTCAATAAAGTATTCTTTTTGTATAACTTCTACTTCTCAGTTCTTCAGCGTCAATTCTTCTTTTTTGGTTTTCTATTGCATTTCTGATGCTGTTAGGGTTTTACACCCTGAAATCGACCTATTTGTCCACACATATTCACATGTGCGACTTGTCCTGGACTTTTGGTTATGCAGATTTCTGTTGCTTTTTTTCTTTTATCGGTTATATACTGTGCTAGTCAATGGGGCAAGTGTCCGCTGCGTAAAACTCACGACATGTCCTATATTTATGCGTTTTTCGTGCATCACGCACTCATTGAAGCACTCATTCTGTGTGACGTGCGTGATTCGCGCAACAGCAGTAAAAAGTATGAATGAAAACAGAAAAGCACCACGTGCTTTGCACCATGTGCTTTTCTGTTTACAAACATACAAACAGAGTGTCATAATGATGGCGGTTGCGGCTGCGCGAAAATCACACAGCCACGCATCATACGCTGCTGACACACGGAGCTGTTATGTACCTTTGCGCGCGCAAAACGCCACGTTTTTTGCGTGCGCAAAATGCACACGCTCGTGTAAATCCGGCCTCACTGTAAAACGCTGCGTATTTTCCGCAATGAATCTGAAAATCTGCAGTGGTTACGCTGTGTGTGTTCCTAACCTTAGAATAATTAAACCATGTCCTATCATTTTTATATTATATTGGAGTAACTTTTCCTCCAGAAACTATACACAAAATATTAAAATAAACACATTCACATAATATGGGCAATTTATAGTTATAACGATGTCACCCTCTACCGTCATACAGTTTACAAAATTAGTAAGAATCATCAGAATTTAACCCAAAATACAATCAGCTGATTTTCCTATGTCCTCACAATATGTTTTAGGGCGGATTTACACGAGCGTGTGCGTTTTGCGTGCGCAAAAGGCACTTAACAGCTCCGTGTGTCATCACCATATGATGCGCAGCTGCATGATTTTTGCGCAGCCGCCATCATTATGACACTCTGTTTGGATGTTTGTAAACAGAAAAGCATGTGGTGCTTTTCTGTTTTCATTCATACTTTTGACTGCTGTTGCGCGAATCACGCGCGTCCCACGGAAGTGCTTCCGTGTGCTGCGCGTAATTTTTACGCACCCATTGACTTCAATGGGTGCGTGATGTGCAAAAAACACAGAAATATAGGACATGTCGTGAGTTTTACGCAGCGGACTCACGCTGCGCAAAAATCACTGACAGTCTGCACTACCCCATAGACTAACATAGGTCCATGCGAGGCGCGTGAAAATCACGCGCGTTGCACGGACGTATATCGCGTTCGTGTAAATCCGGCCTTAGGCTCATTGATGTAATAGGGCTAGGTACACATTACAAGCATAAATACCCCTCACATATCGATATACAGTAAATCAAATATTATATCCTAGATAATTCCACCAACACATATCCCTACAAATAAAAAAATGGATTGACACAAATCCAGATTTTCAAGTGTCAAAAAGTCTTTTATCATACAAATGGGCAGATTTCATACATTTTCTTGTCAACTGATATTTCCAAAGTACTTTTTTATACTTAAATCCGGATCTGGATTTGTGTGACTGGATATTGAAAGGATATGATTTTCCTCTGCGTAGCAATAAATATAGAGGTGAGGCTGTGTTTACATAAAATTTTTGCTTTACGTTTAGTAAATGCGCCAGGTATGCTCTTGGCACATATTTCAAATGTATCCATAGGGTCCCATTTACTCAAAATATCCCAAAAGAGTGTCTTTTTGACATACATATGTTCAAGTGGTATGTACCAGTATACTTTTTTTTTTTACCTATTATTGAAAAGTGTAGTCGGCTGTGTTTTTCAATACTGAGGCATCCCACAAAAAAAGTGTACTGTGCAGTATACGTTTCTTTAACATGGGAGCCTATGGGTAACGTATGCTGAGGAAGAAGCGGATTTCACGCTTCGAAACGCGTCCAGTACTAATATAGTGTGTTAGAGGACTGAGACTGATTTAAATAAGACACCATCTACTTATGAAAAAAGCATTTGCTACATCTAGTATTGTTGGCAATAATTGAATTGAAATAAAGCTCAGTGAACTGCTGGGATTGCAGCATCATATCCACAGGTTCCGGGGCTGCACATTTGCAAACAGTCACAGCTTCCCATCTATCAGAGCTTTCCATTCACTGACAGTGAGGCGAAGCGCGCTGCAAGTACCAGCGTAGCCACGGTATCAACATAAGCACATGCAAACTAACTAAACCTACAGATATAGCCATCTTTATCTTGACTTTTAACGCATTAAATACACAGTGTCAGGAAACTTTAACGATACTTTTTTAATGGCTTTTGTTGTATGATGTCACGCTGCAGCAAGTTATCAGAGTCAAGATAAACTTGGCTACATCTTTACTAATCAGGTATTCTAAGAAGTCACAGTACTACAAGTACAACAAAACTGTGAATAGTGCTTGTCTGCAGTGGCGTAACTACCGCCGTAGCAGCAGTAGCGGCTGCTACGGGCCCGCGGCATGAGGGGGCCCGTGTCGCCAGCCGGCACGGGCCCTCACCATGGCCGGAGGCTCCACTAGCAGCCGCTATGGCTGCTACAGCGGGACGCCACTGAACACTACGGCAGAGCAGGGAGGTATCTCCCCGCTCTGCCATTAACTGGTTCCTGACCGCTGGCTGTATTTTTACGGCCAGCGGTCAGGGTCCTTAAAACCCGAGCCATAGACTTTCTACGGCTCGAGTTTTAACTTGCTGCCCGCGCGATCGGGCAGCTGAATGTCGGGTCTCCGGCTGTCAGTGACTGCCGGGGACCCTGAGGAGAGGATAGAGGCAGCTTTCACTGCTTCTGTCTTCTCTGATCACTTGTACACAGCGCTGAATGCGCGCTGTGTACAGGACTAGAGACAGCAGCAGCGGCGCTGTCTCTATTCCTCACAGTGATCATGTGACATGTGCCGTTAGTGGCAGACTGTTGCTGGGTCTTACTAGACCCAGCACAGCCCTATTAGTGACAATCGTCACTATGAGAGGGCTGATTTCCCCTGTAACTGGGGCTGCTGTGCAGCTCCAGTTACAGTGGAAAAACATGGTGTAAAAGAAAGAAAAAAAATATATAAAGTTCCCCAAAGGTCTTCTTTGACCTTTGGGGGACAGACCATAGTAATAAAAAAATAATAAAGTAAAGTGCAAAAAAAATGTAAATAATAAATACACATAAAATACCCACCCCCAAAAAAAACGTTCCCCCCGCCAATCATTGTTGTAACGTTGGCCCACACCCAATTACCCTAATATAGACATGTAATATATAAAAATTTACGGTAGACAATGGCGATCACAAATAAAAGGTCTATTTTAGGGTAAAACTATGTTATTACCAAAAACAAATAGCTCAAACGTAAAAAAGCTTATTTTTTTACTATTATTTTCAAACTTTATGAATAAAAATTCTAAAATAGCAAAAAAGGTGTGTATAAAAACGATAAAAAATGAAACCTGCATTGTCTACGGAAAAAACTTCGCAAAAATCACGTCGTTAGCCCAACAAATAAAAAAGTTATAGCCATTTAACGAACACGTGCTAAAAAGGGATAAACGGTGTCTGGTCCTGAAGGCGCAAAATAGAGCAAAAGACATGTATCCCCTCTCCACAGGATCTCCACAGGATAGGATAGGGGATACATGTGTGATCGCTGGCAGCGATAGGGAGAACGGGGGACTGAAAGTCCCCTGAACTTCTCCATCACAAACCTCGGACTTCCGGGGTCTGTGTCGGCAGCTCCGTAGAAATGAATGGAGCGCCGGTCGTGCTTGTGCGCATGCGTGACCAGCGCTCCTTTCATTTTTATTGAGCTGCGCAGACGCTGGAAGTCAGAGGTTAGTCATGGAGAAGTTCAGGGGACTTTCAGTCCCCCGTTCTCCCTATCGCTGCCAGCGATCACTCATGTATCCCCTGTCCTGTGGAGATCCTGTGGAGAGGGGATACATGTATTTTGTAGGACACATTGTAGGTCGCATTTTTGTTGGGAGGGGGGACGCTGTATGGCATTCCCTACAGGGGGGGGTGGCTGTATGGCGTTCCCTACAGGGGGGGAGCTGTATGGCGTTCTCTACAGGGGGGGCTGTATGGCGTTCTCTACAGGGGGGCTTTATGGCGTTCTCTACAGGGGGGGCTGTATGGCGTTCTCTGCAGGGGGGCTGTATGGCGTTATCTACAAGGGGGCTGTATGGCGTTATCTACAGGGCGTTGTATGGCGTACTCTACAGGGGGATGTATGGTGCTATCTACAGAGGGGGGGCTGTATGGCGTTATCTACAGGGGGGCTGTATGGCGTTCTCTACAGGGGGGGCTGTATGGCGTTCTCTACAGGGGGGCTGTATGGCGTTCTCTGCAGGGGGGCTGTATGGCGTTATCTACAGGGGGGCTGTATGGTGTTATCTACAGGGGGCTGTATGGCGTACTCTACAGGGGGATGTATGGCGCTATCTACAGAGGGGGGGCTGTATGGCGTTATCTACAGGGGGGACTGTAAAAAAGGCACTATCTACAAGAGGGGGGGGGGTTGTGTGACACCCAGGGGAGGGGGGCCCCAGTCAAAAGTTTGCTATGGGCCCAGTCTTTCCTAGTTACGCCCCTGCTTGTCTAGCACATAAAAACAGAAAATAGCCATTCAAATAAGGCTTCGTTCACATCTACGTCAGGGCTCCGTTCCAACATTCCGTCTGAGCTTTCCGTTAAAACAGAGCCCTGACTGACACAAATGGAAACCATAGGTTTTCGTTTCCATCCCCATTTATTTCAATGGTGACGGATCCGGTGCCATAGGTTTCCGTTTGTCTCCGTTGTGCAAGGGTTCCGTTGTTTTGACGGAATCAATAGCGTAGTCGACTATGCTATTGATTCCGTCAAAATGAGGGAACCTATAGTTTCCGCTTGTGTCAGTCAGGGTCCCGTTCCGACGGGAAACTCAGACGGAACATCGGAATGGGACCCTGGCGCAGATGTGAACGAAGCCTAAGGGTATGTTCACACGCCGTTTTTTTCCATTGAAATCAATGGGCAGATGTTTGGAGGCGTTCAGCTTCCGTATTTTCAGCCATTTTTGGGGTGTCTATGGCCCGAAAAACAGCTGAAAATAAGCCGTGTGAACATAACCTATCACTGACATTGTGTATAGTAGCATTGGAAGTGTAATACCATTCAAGTGGGTACGCTGTATTGAATATATCATAAGTTGTGGTCGTTCTGGCATGAGAACACAGACATTCACCATCTGACAATATTGTGAATATCTGCGTAACAGCGGAGCACTATATTCAAACAAATTTCTTGGAGCAAGAAAACAACAATAAAATAAGATCAGCGATACCGTACAAAAAACGCACATGTCTGAATATGGGTCAAAGTCCTCCGTTTTAATATAGATACTCATAATAGCAGGACCTGCTATATTGAGTTAATCTACAATTTTTGTATATTTTAATAACATATTATTTTTATCCTATTTAATTGCATATAAATTCATTCAATTTATTATTTTGCATTTTTTATTATTTTATTATTATTATTATTATTATTATTTTTTATTATTCCTTATAAGGGACATTGGATCTCAAGATTTGCACATAAATTCGAACCACTGTAATTTATTGTTGTATATTGTTGTATATTGTTCCATATTGTCTTATTGTCCTATTGATATATGCAAACAGTAGTGTTAGTAAATAAATATTATTGATATTAATACAAAACCAGAACTAACATTGATTTAGTCTTGAGAGACGGTTTTATCTAGCATTATTTTGAATCTTTACTGTATGGGGTACAGCTAACTGTGCACTCGACTACATCATGCAATTGCCCACATCGTGAGTGAGCCACTCTTCATTCTAACGTATGCAACTGTGTAGTAAGGGCCGGACACAGGCAGCAGGCCATAGGCGTAGGCCGGCATGACCAGTGAGACAGGAAGGTAAGGGGTTAACATTTGTAATAGGAGGAGTAGTAGAGGAGTTAGAGGCAAAGAGTAGGGCTGGCTTAAAGGGGCGAGGTCAGGGGCAATATAGGGACGAGCAAGGGGTGCTGAGGGCCATTAATGGGCAGTCAGCACAGGAATTGTACAGCACAGAAATCGTCTCTGCACTTGACTTACCTCATGGAGGCACTTATGGTGCAGCTCCGTGCTGTGGTAGCAGAGAGAGGAATGGCCTGGCTGAAGGAGGAACTGGGACAGACCGGTCCTGGGGAGCAGGCCCCCAAAGTGTCGACAGCTGCAGGATCGCACGCACTGATGGGGCCTTCTGCTCCTGCGACTCACACGTGCTCCGAGCTGTGGTCCGCCAGGGAACTGCCGGTGACGTCATCATCCATCCGGCGGCGCTCTCGTCGGGTTTTGCCACCAGAGCGTCTGAGTCCCGATGTACAGCCAAGGGCCAGGTCGCAGGGATGGGAGCCCCTCTCGGGACCCTCCAGGCCGGGCCCTCGGCATCAACGCCCGGGGTCGCAGGGTACGATCTGAGAGGAATCCAAGAATCCGTCCCGGCACTGCGGAGATGGGGGACAGGCTCCCTTGCATATGGGAGTGCCCCTTGTCTTCCACCACACAAGTCGTGGAGCTGCAGCGGGCTGATCTGGCGATGCTCCAGTCGGACGGCCCGCCCGCCACCTGGACGTCGCCCCTGGAATTACGCATAGCCCGCATTCGGCGGTGACGCAGCGTGGGAGAGAGGAAAGGCGCGTTGCTGTGGATCTGGCGGTTCCTGCAGGATGGTCTGGAAGGCCCCGGTCGTGGTGGAGATTCGTGATGTTGCTGCATTTGATCGCGGTGGTCGTGCCGAGGATGCTTATCCAGGCCAGGCTGGTATGGATGAAGCAGACGGATTGGTCGATGATGATGGTCATCAGGAGGGATCCTTTGCCCCGGCTGGTAGGAACACAGCATCTGCGTAGCCCTGAGAGTCTATATCACCTTCATATACTTTTCCTTCTATATTTAGGTCACATGGGGTAGGGGGTGGTTCACGGGGTGGGAATGCAGAGGATTTAAGTGTTAGTGGGTGTCGCAGGGGCGTGGTGTTGCGGGTGAGGTACAGGAATTGTTGGGCTGTGTGAGGAAACTTCTTGCGCGCTGTGAGGGCGGTTTGTTGCAAGCTTCTTCACCAGTTCTAGAGTGGGTGCCGCCGGCGGTTGGGCCTGTTGTAGGGGGTGGTCAATTCTTGGGGGAGGGGTCACTGGCCAGGGACGCGGGGGTAAAAGTTGCGATTCAGACAGATAAGGATAAAGAGGTAGACAAGGTGCGGTTGGATGACAAAGCTAAGTGTGAGGTATATGTTTGTTTTGAGGGTCCCTTGGGCGCTCATTTGAAGCAGGATGTTAGAGACAAGATTTGGAGGGATTAATATGTGTGGATATTTTCCCTTCTCCCCCTTGAAAAATTCAATTTAGATAAGAGTAAACCCTTAGAGTGCAAAAAAGAGGAGGAGGAAAAGCGTCAATATCGGTTGATTCCACAAACTTTTGCCAATTGGTTGCAGTCGTTCGCCATTTTGGCCAGCGTAATATGGGAAAAGGGGAAAATTGTTCCGCCCTCTTCGGTTATATGGACGCTATAGGGGAAGCGCATAGGGTTAATGGGGGACAGAATTCGTTCAGATACGACGAGCAGTTGAGGCAAAGGAAGGCGGTTCATCCCAATATCAAGTGGGACAATAAAGACATTGGGCTATGGTTGTGGGTTATGGCCCTGGTTGAGTCAGTCCTTTCCCAGGAGGGGCCGGAGGCGCCGGCCCCTCTGGGCAATACAGTTACAGTAACGGTGCGTTGGGAGGGAAGTTGGGCTTGTGCTGGCAGTTCAACGATGGCTAGTGCAAGTTCGGGGCGGGATGCAAATGAAGACATTCCTGTTCGTTATGTGGCGGAACGTCACACGGCTCCTCAAAATGTTTTAGATAAGGAAAAGGGCGGGGAGCAGGTGGTGCTAGCCAAGAGTCGGATGCCTGTGAGCTGGGAAAGGATGGAGCCTTAGCTAGTAGATATCCAGACAAAAAGTGGGCAGAGTTGTTATTGGAGGGTTTTCGTTTTGGTGTGCTGATCTGATTGTGTCACCTTTGGGGGTGGTGCCAAAAAAGGAGGCGAATAAATTTTGGCTCATTCACCACCTCTCTCATCCCAAGGGGTTGTCAAACGACGGCATTGCCCTGGAACTTTGCTCCGTGGTATATACCTCCTTCGATGCGGTAGTTGAGTTAGTGCGGCACTGCGGCAGGTGGGCGTTGATGGAAAAAACTGATAATGAGTCAGCCTTTTGCTTCCTCCCGGTAAACTCGGACAGCTTGTTGGTTTTTTATTGGAACGGGGCTTATTTCGTGGATCGGTGTCTGCCAATGGGCTGTTCAATTTCCTGTGCTTACTTTGAGGCCTTCAGCTCCTTCCTGGAATGGGTGGTTTGTGATGTGGCGCGGGTACGGTCGGTAATACATTACTTAGACGACTTCCTGTGTGTCGGGTTTATCGGTGTATTCGTCGCTACTGGGCACGGTAGAGTGGGTAACAGCTAGTTTTGGGGTTCCACTGGCCCCTGAGAAAACCAAGGGCCCTCGGAATTGTTTAGCTTTTCTTGGAATTACCATTGATTCTGTTAAGATGGAGTGCAGTTTTCCTGTTGATAAGTTGGAGTCCCTGCGGGTTGATATTGGGACAGCGAGACATTTACGTAAAATGGTACTCAAGGATTTGCAATCCCCACTAGGCAAACTGAATTTTGTGTGTTAGATTTTGTCTATGGGTAGGGTATTCTGTAGGAGGTTGGCGGGGGTAACGGAAGGCGTTAGGGCCCCACATCATTATGTTAGGTTGACCAGGGAACATAGGGAGGATTTGGCAGTTTTGTTGGAGTTCTTGCAATATTATAATGGTAGATTGCTTCTTATGTCTCCAGTGGTGGATAATTTTGATTGGGAGCTGTTTACTGACGCTTCTGGGGGGGTTGGTTTTGGAGCCTATTGTAGAGGACAATGGTGCGCATCACGCGGGCCTGCGGACTGGTTCGAACTAGGATTGGTGAAGAACCTTGCTCTCCTGGAACTTTTCCCGATCTTGGTGGCCTTGGAGATTTAGGGCGAGCTGTTCCGGGATAGCAAGGTTCGTTTCCATTGTGATAATATGGTGGTGGTGATGGCCATTAATAATGTCTCGGCACCTTCTCCTCTGGTGGTGCGCTTGTTGCATCAGTTAGTGTTGCGCTGCTTATCTTTGAACGCGTGGATCATTGCATTGCATGTGCCCGGGGTCCAGAATGACATAGCAGATGCTCTTTCTCGCCTTCAGTGGAAGCGTTTCCGTCGGGTGGCGCCAGAAGCGGAAGTGGAAGGGATTGCTTGCCCGAAACAACTTTGGGGGCTGGTTTACGAGCAGTGGGAGGATTAATAAAGTCTTCTCTAGCGCCTTGTACGTGGGCAGCGTGCAGCGTGGAGGGATTGGGAGGCATGGTTAGCGGGACTGACAGGGGTGGAGGGGGACAGCGATCGTGTGGTAGCGTTGCTGGGGTTCATAGGCCGGGTCTCAGTAACGGGCTGGTTAGTGCCCAAGGTAAATCGGTTCGTGTCAGCTCTGACTTTCGGGTTTAAGATTCGAGGATTGCGGGATGTAACAAAATATTTCTTGGTGGTCCAGGCCCTGAGGGGGTACCGTAGGGGCAGGGTTTGGCCAGATGGGCGTCGCCCAGTTTCTTTCTTAATGTTGGAACGGATAGGAGAGGTACTGATGGAGGTTTGTTTTTCTGAGTTCGAAGTCAGTTTGAATAGATTGTCATTTTCATGGGCGTTTTTTGGGGGCTCTGCGGGTGGGGGAACTGGTGGCACCAAGTACTAAAAGGACAGGAGGGTTGCAGGCCGGGAATGTGATATTATTTGAAGACAGAGTGGAGTTTTGGATTAGGTGATCAAAAGCAGATAAAGAGGGTAGGGGTAAGCGCGTGTTGCTGGGGGTGGTGCCTGTGGCGTGTATGTGCCCAGTGACCTGTTGTTCTTGCTATAGGGTGGTTAGGATGGGGGCAGGAGGGCAGTTTTTGTGTCACGCTGATGGGACCTTTTTGTCTCAGTATCAGTTCACGTGGGTTTTCCGTACATGTATAGTTGCTATGGGGTTGGATGGATTGGTTTTCCCTCCCCATTCGTTTCGTATTGGGGCTGCAACAGATGCGGCTGCTTGGGGTTTAGGACCAGAGATAGTAAAACGGATAGGTCGTTGGGAGTCTAATAGTTTTAGGTCTTATGGTTAGGTCTAACTACATTTGTACTTGTGGAATTGATGTTGTCGGTATGTTGTGATACAGTGATTTGAGTTGGCTTCCTCTCTCCCCCGTCCCCCCCCCTTTTGTTGTTTACTTCTCTCGATCCTTCTAATTAATTTTGCTTCCTTTCATTGTAGATCGGGGTCCGCGGTTGGTGTGGATATTAGGACACTAATACGTGCACTGGGGGGCTGTGCGGGCAGATGTTCTCCCTAATGGGCGACAATTGGGTTTTCGCGGTCCGATGCCATATTTCATTGGCTCGGCTCTAGTGGTACGGTGTGGAATAGGGTCCTCCCGGATGTCCATCGGTATGCCCAGTTAGACAGATCACCGGACGTGTTGGTGCTACATGTAGGGGGTAATGACCTGCGTGCACGCCCCTTTGGGAATTGATTAGGGATATCAAATATGACCTACTCCGTCTCTGGTCATGCTTTCCCAGGGTGTTAGTGGTTTGGTCCGAAATAGTCCCTCGTAGGGTTTGGAGACATGCTTGGTCGGTGGCGCACCTTAACAAAGCACGGGGTAAGGTTAATCGGGCGGTTTCCAGTTTTGTGCTTAGAAAGGATGGCTTGGGAAATTTCTGGTTGGGGGATGGGGTTCATCTGAATGCTGCCGGCATTGACCTTTGGACCTTTCGGATACAGGAGGGGATAGAGCGGGCCTTGCTGGGTGGTGGGGACTCACATACTTGAAGGTGCTCTGAGTATGCTTATGTGGCGGATCGGGGGTCCTTGGAGTTGGTGGTAAGTTGGTGTAGGGGGATTCATCGTGGGTAAGCTCCCTTCCGAATTATACAATTGGTCAGTAGTCTGGCTTATTTTGGGCTCCTGCTGGGTGGTGTCCCGGGGAGTGGTTTACACTCATGGCAAGCCAACTGCGGTTATAATGGTGCTCCTGAGCCTGTGGGGAAATGGCTGGGGGTAAACATATATATGGTGGGCAGTTTGGCACCAGAGTTTTTGTAGCTCCAAGGACTCCCCTTTGTCATTGTGTTTTTATTGATGAAAATAATGGTTGTTTGGCCAATTTTATCCAACCCAATGTCTCGGAGTATTTACTGGAAGGGGTGTGTTGAGTTAGGATAATAAAGGGGATGGGAATAGTAACAGGAACAGGATATCAACATACACACTGAACAAGCTATGGAATCCCATACATACAGTTGCATATGTCCAGGGTTTATGTTTGTAGGGAGATTTTCCTGGCGTATGCTCCAAAGCTAAACTAAAAACGAAGACTGAACAGAGCCAAATTCTGTTTATTATATAACAATGTAATGAGGTTCTAGGGTATTTCAATAGTATTGATTTTGTACATTAATTTTATATGACCAAGCCATATCAGTACAATAGGCTATATACACAGGGTTATAAACACACACACTCTTACATAATCCGAACGGCCATACAACATTTGTTGTGGTATTTCTGAGCTGGGAAGGGTTTAAGAGTTAAAGGAAAGGTGTCATTAATTTATGGTTTTTTATTAATTTATGTGTTTTTATTTAATACAATTTTATATGTACTTTATTTATTTTTTCACAATAAATGTTTTTTTTTTATTAACACTTTTTTAATTTACAAGGGGCTGCCATGTTTTATTTAATCTGTGTATGTGTCTCTTAACGACACATACACAGATGGAATACGGCAGCCACACTGCATGGACATAACGAAGGGGAGCTGTTCGTTACATCCTCTGCCTCTGACGTCTAGCTCTGTACTGCGCATGCGCAGTTCAGAACGACCCAACAGAGAAGCTAGTTTGTAGGGGGAAAGCCGGCGCCATTTTGCAGAAGACCGGCTGCAGGTACGGTGTGTGTGCGCGCATGCGGGCAGGGAAGTTTGTGTGTGGCGCGGTTGCATGTTTGGGGGGGTTTGTGTTTTTTGGGGGAGAGGCGCTCGCCAGAAACATGCAGGTAAGTTGTGTGTGTGTGGGGGGGGTTTGCTTGTGTGTGGGGGGGGGCTGTGTGTGGCAAGGTTGCATTTTTGGGGGGTTTGTGTGTGGGGGGGGCGCTCGACTGAGTCACGGTGATCGCCGCTGTTCCTTCAAAACAGCTGAATGGCGGCTATGAAGGATCAGCAGCACACGAGCGCAGCTGATCCTTCCCAGCCGCTTATCAGCTGTTTTGAAGGATCAGCGGCAAGCACCGCTGCTCCGTTGAGTGCCCCCCCTACACACACAAACCTCCCAAACATGCAGGTAAGTTGTGTGCATGCATGGCTTTGTGTGTAGGGCTCTGTGTGTGGCGCAGTTGCATGTTTGGGGGGGTTAGTGTGGGGGGCGCTCGACAGAGCAGCGGTGCTCGCAGCTGTTCCTTCAAAACAGCTGATTGGCGGATATTTTGAAGGATCAGTGGCAAACACTGCTGCTCCATCGTTCCTTGCTCCTACTGTGAGCAGCTGTGTAACTGCATGGCGATTCACAGTAGGAGAAAGAAATGAAGATGCAGCGGCACATTACGAATTTAATTTTTTTTGTTTTGCAGGTTCCACTGGATTGTTTGGACTACGTCGTAGATTCGTTGAACTACTTCGATGATCTACTTTTTTTTTTACATAAAATGGTGAAAGAGGGTTTTGTGGGGAAGTTTTTATTTCAATAAAAAATTATTTTCTTAGGTCTGTTTTTTTTAATACTTTATAAGCGCATTAGTAATGGCAGTTGTCTGTTTGACGATGTCCATTACTAAAGTGGGGTTTAGTGTGAGCCAGTAAAAAAGCTAGCACTAAACCCCCATTATTACCATGATACCCACCACCACCAGGGGAATCGGGAAGAGCCGGGTACGATCCAGTACCCAACCATCTGTAGTGATGGTCGGGCACTGGGGTGGCCGCAGGCTGGGAAGGGCCAAAAACAGTGGCTCTTCCCACCCTGGTAATGCTAGGCTGCGGATGTTTTATTGTATCTGGCTGGTTATGAAAATGTGGCGGACCCCATCTAGTTTTTTTCTTTTTTTAAAAAGGAATAAATTGACGAAAACTACGTGGGGCACCCCCATTTTCACAAACAGCCAGCTACAATAAATCAGCTGCAGCCTAGCATTACCAGAGTGGGATGGTCACTGTTTTTGGCCCTTCCCAGCCTAATAATACCAGCCTGCGGCTGCCCCATTCCCCGGCTATCATTACAGATGGTCAGGTACTGGATCGTACATGGCTCTTCCCGATACCCCTGGTGGCGGTGGGTAGCGGGATAATAATGGGGGGTTAGTTGCAGCCTTTTTACTGGCTAACACTAAGTCCCGCCTTAGTAATGGACGTCGTCAAACAGACAACTGCCATAACTGAAGTGATAATAAAGTATTAAAAAACAGAGATATTACTCCCTGTTCACACAGAGCTTGCTGGCACGGATTTTGATGAAGAAATTGCATCGGAATAAGCACCATAAAAACCCAGAAATCTCTCCGCATTGATTTCAATGGGAGGCAGAGGCGTTTTTTTCCCGGGTGGCTTTTAACCGCACATGGGGAAAAAAAGCAGCGTTTCCTTTCTTCCGCCTCTGACCTCCCATTGAAATATTTTCGGAGGCGTTTTTTTGTCCATGGTTCTTGCATTAGCTTCAATGGCTGCGGATGAAAACTGCCGCAGAAACAGCGGGAAAAAAGTGCAGGCAGTTTAAAATAGTCTTCAAAATTCCTGAAGGAGTTCTGAGGCACAGTTTTTTTTCTGCGTGCAAAAAAACCTCTGTGTGAATAGGGCCTTAGGGTATATTCTCACAGTGCAATTTTTCCACGTCTTTCCCGAGCGGTCGAAAATGACACCGAATAGCGCATGAGTTTTTACCACAAGTTTTTCTATGTGGTTTTCAGCTGCATGGCAAAAATGCGGCAAAACCAAACTGTTTGAATACACTTTAAGAAAATATTTTATTCAGATAAATACTCGCCCACACAATCCTCGTTAACCATTTTATTTTTTATTAAAACGTAGATCATCGAAGTAGTCCAGCGTATCTACGACGTAGTCCGAACGTTCGAGCAGAACCTGTAAAATAAAAATATAAAGTAAATAGAAAAAATAAAAATCTTCTATGGGAATATTTGGCGCGCTTTACGTGCCAAAGAATTGACAAGACGTTTCTTTTTTTCCCGCAATCGTGTTGTATGTACTAACGGCGCACTTTCCCATTGATGTAAATGGGAAGCTTAATCAAGTGTTTGATGTGTTTTTCGTCATCTAGTATTATTTTGAATCTTTACTGTATGGGGTACAGCTAATTTGTTGTACAAATTATTGATTTTTCAAACCTAAATTCAGGTTGTACCAGATTCACACGAAAAACCACTTGACAGCTCCGTGTGTCATCCGTGTATGATGCGCGGCTGCGTGATTTTCGCGCAGCCGCCATCATAGAGATGAGGCTAGTCGACGTCAGTAAATAGTCACTGTCCAGGGTGCTGAAAGATTTAACTGATCGGCAGTAACTCTTTCAGCACCCTCGACAGTGAATTCCGATGAAAAACCTCCCTGGATGACGCGGCAGTCCATGTGACCGCTGCAGCCTGTGCTTGAGCTGTGATTGGCTGGAGCTGTCACTTGGACTGAATTGTCATCCCGGGAGGTCAGACTGGAGGAAGAAGCAGGGAGTTATCGGTAAGTCAGAACTTCTTTTTAACAGGTTCATGTATATTGTGATCGGAAGTCACTGTCCAGGGTGCTGAAACAGTTTAACTCTTTCAGCACCCTGGACAGTGACTATCTCCTGACGTCGCGTACCCGAATTTTTTTTGCCGGGTTCGGTCAAAACGAGTTCGGCCAAACCCGGTGAAGTTCGGTTCGGTTGTCCGGGCTCGCTCATCTCAAAGACACTCCGTTTGGATGTTTGTAAACAGAAAAGCATGTGGTGCTTTTCTGTTTACATTCTTCCTTTTGACAGCTCTTGCGCGAATCACGCAGTTCGCACGGAAGTGCTTCCGTGCGGCATGCGTGGTTTTCACGCACCCATTGACTTCAAGAACGGACATGTCGTGACTTTTTTTCAGCGGACTCACGCTGAGGAAAAATCACGGACATGTCAGCACGGCCCCATAGACAAATATAGGTCCGTGCAACGAGCGTGCAAATCACGCGCGTTGCACGGACGTTTTTACCGTTCGTCTGAATAAAGCCTAAGGGTATGATGATGAGGAAAAAGGCAGAAAAATTTCACTTGATAGCTGAGGAATTGACAACACTTCAGCAGCTAAAGGAATTTTTTTTAGTTGCAACAGCCTTAGGCATATCAGATTACATGAAACCCTTTAACCTCTATTGTCATGAAACAAAAGAACATGCACATGGTGTTCTTACACAACTACATGGATCAAAACAAACACCATTGGGTTAGTACTCTGTACATCTAGGCCCTGTGATAAGAGGAGTAGTGTCATGCACCAGAGCAGTTGCAGCAGCAGAACTTTAAAAGATAAAGTAGCAGATATTGTACTTGAGATCCCTCTCACCCTCCTGGTACCACATACAGTGCAGGAAATGTTGTCACAGTGAGGTACAACATTTCTATCAGCTGCAAGACTTACAAAATACGAGGCAGCATTACTTACACCCCCCAACTTCAACATCAAAAGATGCATTTTTCTGAACCCAGCGACATTACTTCGCTTGGTCCTGAATAGGGGAATGAAGAATGGGATGAAAGGCTAAAACAGAAAGAAGAGGTCCATGAGAAAGCATTAGATGGAGCAGTACATGAAGCTGATAGTCAGATAAGATTGGGAATTAGGAAGAAAGGTGATAATAAAATACCACACAAGTTTTTCTTATTTGATGATCCAGATGACATACAGGATTGTTTTGAATTAATGAAACAAGAAGAAAATGCACTTGATAATGCGGTGAAAACACCCAATGCTAATGAAATCTTGAGCTTTTTGTAGATGGATCCTGATCATATTATAATGGAGAACCCAAGGCAGGATATGCCGTTACCACCTTGTATGAAAGATTGATTCCGTAAACCACTCCCACCTGGGATTTCAGCCCCGGAGGCAGAGCTGAAGGCAGTCACTGCAGCGTGTACACAGGCCGAGGGTCATACTGTAAGCTCTTATACAGTCTCGAAGCTTTTGGTGTTGAACATGATTATAGCCCGATTTGGAGGAGCAGAGATTTTGTTGCCTTATCAGGTAAACCTGTGAAAAACAGTGAAGCTGTAGCAGCCCTATAAAGTGCCTTACAGCTACTTAAAAAGGCAGCCATTATAAAAGTCCAGGCACATACAAAGGAACAGTCACCTGAGGTCGTAGGTAACCGAAAAGGCAGATGAGGCGGCCAAGGCAGCTGCACTGATGCCTCTCCCCACAATAATGCTATATGAGCCTGCTGAAGCAGGCTAGGGGCGGTTTACGTTATAATTCTCAGATTACTCCAAAAACAGGCTGCAATGGAAGAAAAAGGAAAATGGAAGGAAAAAGAGGACCAAGAGGGGCTATTGTAGACAGAAGGTAAATGATGACACATCATTTGACACATGGACCAACACATGCGGCTAAGGATGCAATGGTAAGTTTCGTTTCCAGGTTCCGGGTTGCCCCTGGGTACAACAACACTGCTACTCGATATGTGCAGACATGTCTTCTCTGTGCCAGCCATAACACAGGGAGAACAGTAAAAGTCCCAGAGAAGCATACCCCAAGGCCATTGTACCCGTTCCAGCGACTGCAGATTGATTACATACAGCTACCCAAGGTTGGCCGGTATGATTATGTCCTTGTCTGTGTTGATATCTTTTCAGGATGGCCTGAAGCATGATCTGTGGTAGCAGCGAATGCATAAACACAGCTAAGAAGCTGCACAATGAAGTGGTATGTAGGTATGATGTTCCAGAAACCATAGAAAGTGACCGAGGTACACATTCCACAGGAGAGATACTTAAGTAATTTCAGTATTAAACATTGAACAGGCGTTCCATACACCCCATCACCCCCAGGGTATTGGGATGGTAGAAAGAATGAATTGGTACACTGAAATTACAAATTCAAAAGGCAATGACTGGAGACAGGAAAACCATGGACAGAATGCCTTCTAAATAGCGTTACACTCAGTCAGAGTCGCTGCAAACAGAAAGATAGGGTTGAGCCCATATGAGATATCCACCCAAAACAGGACTATTTTTTCCTCAACAGCTTCAACATTTTCACTCAGATATTACTGCATATGTGGGAGCACTGAAAAAAAATAGAATTTCTTTGTACCATTGTGTTTATGGTTCCCTTCCAGATTCCCTTGCAGGGTCTCATTGTGTTAAGCCCAGAGACTGGATAATGGTAAAGAGGCACATCCGGAGAACTCTTGAGCCCGGATTTAACGAACCGTATCGAGTCCAGCTGACCATTTTCACTTCCTTAAAACTTGAAGGGAAAGCTTCCTGGATATTTACCAGTCACTGCAAGAAGGTTCTGAACCCCGAGGCTTCATCATTGTAACCTATCTTTTACTCCAATGTATTACAACCTTGAATCCTAAAGAAACTTGTTGTCCCAATCCTCATCAAATATCATCAGACTGTAGTAAAAAATTACTAACTTTTGTCCGATTGTTGGAACTTGGAATTGTACGATTACCATATGTGGACGAATATTAGTGTCCCTCTTCCAATAGTGGGGCATGATTTTGACCCTTGATGGGTGGTCAACATTACTAAAAGAGTGAATAGACAAATAATTCCAGGAAGTTGGAAAAGGGTCAATATGACGTCACTTAAGTTGGGAGATACTACTAGTAGTAAATTGAAAATTAACTTTCAGAAGGCCTCAGATTATCTAGGCTGTCACATGCCATATTAAAAAAAACTGTTTGGGTCGGGATGTGCATGAACCAGTTGGAGATGGGCATCAAATTTCATGAAAAGAGAAAATACCACCTGTAACTAAAGGGGAGCTATTCCTGATCTTGGGGATAATTATAATCAAAGTGATCCTTCTATATACAGACAGGAAAGAGATCATATAACCATGAGTAACAAGACTAGTGAACCCTGGTGCCTTTTCCATAATTCCCTAAGGCTTGTGGAACTAGCAGATATGATGGTACATCATATGAGTGGCACCTTTAAGCTTCCAAATGATATCTATATATTGTGTGGTCATAATGCATATAAATGGATACCTATGGGAGCAGAAGGAACCTGTACATTAGCTAGACTCCAGTCAGCCACATGGGTATGGGAAGATAATGATTTTCCAAACAGTAACATACCAAATCATATGTTGTTCAACAGGGAAGCTAACCCGAGTAAGGCTATATCCCTAGTACATGTTCCCTGGCAAGAAAAGTTAGGCCTATCACTCACACTAGTAGGCACATAATATTGAAAAGCTTGCTGACTTATTTGACAATATTACAGAATATGTTTTTGATGTTTTGAATATAACTAGCACACTTACCAGTCAGCTTATCGTAGTAACTAACCAGCATGCTATAGTCCTGGACTATCTCATACCATCCCAAGGCGGTATGTGTCAGATAGTAGGCCCTACCTGCTACCATTATATAAAACCCTCTGGCCTGTTGCAAGTCAAATATGATATCGAGCAGGCTAAGATGGTAAAGGAAGAGTTCAGGAAAGTTAATAAATCTCAGGATGACTGGAATCTCAACTGGCCAGATTTGTTTAGTTGGCTAAACCCAGCTAACTGGTTTAAGGGAATAGGTGATTGGTTTTACGGAATGTTACATGTGGCTTTGTAGGTATTTATTATAGGAATACTGATTTATTTGATTGTCAAACTAATTTTTTATGCTGATGACGGAGCGTTGTAATGGTTATAAAAACCAACCCAGATTAAAGTTCTATGTGTAGGAAAAGGAGAAACATTGGGACATAAAATAACTTCTATATCCCTGCTTCCATTAACAGTTCACATGCCTCAATTCAAAAAGGATGATGGACGGATATGTGCCTACTGTGATGGATGAAACTCTTCTCAAGTCGACATATGTGTCCATTGTGGTGTTGTTAGGAAAGAATCAGATAATTAGGGATAGATTTGTGTGGCCAGGAACACCCCACTCTTAGGTAAATGATTTATAGTTGATCTGTGGGAAAGGATCTCAAGGCAAGTTTGATGATCCCACTGGTTATACGGCTACCCGTGTAATTTGTGATATACCACAGTTTCAGCTGTAACTCATGATAGGTAGAATCACCAATCTAATGGCCACCATACTAGGTTAGGAAGGGATAGGAGGATCTGAGGTTTTACCTTCAGGGAGCATCAGGTCCCATACAGATAGAATAGTTGGATGCAGTATTTTGTCAAAAAGAGGGGAACTGTTGGAGTAATTTGTATAAATAAAATAACTGTTATTGTAATTCATATAAATATTATCAAAATGACTGCATTATATATGTTTTTAATCTTTTCTTAAATGAATGTATTCCCTATGATCTAAAATAGGGTAAAGATTACATCATCTGGCATTATAAACTTATGAGTACCAGGATTCATACTAGGAAGACAGTCATTACTTTATATGGAGGTATTTTTGGGTGTATGCCTATATGTACTTGGCACCATCTGATTAGTTAATGTGTGTTAAGTGAAAGCATGAACCTATAAATAAAGGCTCCATCCACATCCATTTTAGATTTTCTGTACATCAAACCATTGTATGTGCAATTTCTCCCGATCGGTCATTTTTGTAAATATGAATGAATCCTGGACAAATTCTGTTATGGAGAATAGGAACTCAAGAGTTATGGGGATTAACTTGACACTGTGCACCCGACTACATCATGCATTTGCCCACATTGTGGGTGCACCACCCTTCATTCTAACGTATGCAACTGTATAGTATACAGTTGCATATGTCCAGGGTTTATGTTTGTCGGGAGATTTTCCTGGCATATTCTCCAAACCTAAACTAAAAACGAAGACTGAACAGAGTCAAATACTGTTTATTATATAACAATGTAATGAGGTTCTAGGGTATTTTAATAGTATTGATTTTGTACATTAATTTTATATGACCAAGCCATATGAGTACAATAGGCTATATACACAGGGTTATAAACACACACTCATACATATACTGAATGGCCACACAACATTTGTTGTGGTATTTCTGAGCTGGGAAGGGTTTAAAAGTTAAATTAATATGTCACACATTGGGTCAGGCATGTATTTGCTCATCCCTTTTATTGTTTTTGTTCCTGGGTAGGATTATACAATTCCAAGAAAACAAGAAGTGGGAGGCAGATGAAAAGAAGAGTTTCATTTGTCGCCAACATACAAAAAATCTTTTATATTTCAAACAAAATAGTTCCAGGTTTTTTTTTATGCTTCTGTAATATAAATCATATTAATTTCAAATGACCCTTTCAAGCTTGCATGTCAGTAGAGACAGCCAAATTAAGGGCTAAAAGAGTTGATTCTGCTTTCTTCAGGTGCATTTTATATAGGGGCGTAGCTATAGGGGCTGCGTGTTGCCTAAGGAGGCCCAAAGGTTCCTCGGCCACATAAGAAGACATCAAAATTATAAATGACAAAAGGCAGCACGGGGGCCGTGTTAAAGAGTATTCATTCAAGTTACCCCTTATACATATTACATAAATGTGTGTTTTACAGTGCAGCTCTGTGAAATATGTACCTCTGTCAGGTATACATGGAATAAGTCAACATCTATGCAATACCCATATCATTCCCAATATATAAACTAAATATTTGCTTTTAATGTTGTTATATAAATGCTAGTGATATATGAGTAATAATTTTTCTAAGGTACCTTGTATTTAACATATGAGGCTCTAAAAATGAACATGCGTATTGGCACTATGATACCCAGTAGCCAATAAGGCATAATCAGGCGCAATAGAAGAGAAATAATTATCAACTCACCCTCATATGATGTACAAAGTCTCTAGTGCCTATTTCATAAGAAGTGCCCAGGGCAAACACATTAAAGCATGGTAGGGGCGTAGCTAAAGGCTCATGGGTCCCAATGCAAAAGTTCTTATTGGGCCCCCCCTGCAAATTTCTCATGGCCGACAGTCCGCAGCTTTCAGTTGCATCGCTGGGTCTCCTAAGTGACCCAACAATGCAGCCCTAGCAGCCAGTGGAGTAACTAAGGTCTTAAAATGTCAGAGCAAATAGCCCCAATACATATACCCCCCCCCAAAAAAAAAGTGTGTGTGTGTGTATATATATATATATGTGTGTGTGTGTGTGTGTGTGTGTGTGTGTGTGTATATGTGTGTGTGTGTATAGAAGACAGCATATCTATAGCACTACGACCCTATAGCTATGGATAAGATTAGATACAGTGGCTCAGCAGACAGTATCACACATTATAGGATTAGATACAGTAACTCAGCAGACAGTATCACACATGATAGGATTAGATACAGGGCTCAGCTCTCTGACATTGCGGCTCCAGCACTGGACACAGGAAAGGTAAGAATAATAATTGTTTTGCTTTCTTATGTGTTACTAATTATATTTGTGTATTTGTGTTATTTTACAGGTTCGGTTGTTAGACTACGTTGGATTCGAGGACTACTTCAATGACAGCGTTTTTTTTATTCTCAATAAAATGGTTAATGAGGGTTGTGTGTGTTTTTTTATTTCAATAAAAAATAAATTCTTTGTCCTTGTATTTTTTTAAACTTTATTCTTACCGCCTTAGTAATCGCCGCCGGCTGATTGACAACCTCCATTACTAAGGCGGGGCTTAATGTTAGCAGGTGCAGAGGCCAACACTAACCCCCATTATTACCCCGGTACCCACTGCCAACAGGGGTACTGAGAAGTGCCGGGTACGAACAAGTACCCGACCATCTGTAGTGATGGTCGGGCACCGAGGCGGACGCAGGCTGGTATTATTAGGCCAGGGAAGGCCAAAAACAGTGGCCCTCCACACCCCGGTAATGCTAGGCTGCTGCTGTGTTGTATCTGGCTGGTTATGAAAATTAGGGGGGACCCCACATCGTTCTTTCCAATTATTATTATTTTTTTTTTAAATGACGTGGGGCCCCCCATTTTTCATATCCAGCCAGATACAATAAAGCAGCAGCAGCAGGTTAGCATTATCAGGGGGGGATGGGCCGCTGTTTCTGGCCTGTCCCGGCCTGATAGTACCAGCCTGCGGCCGCCCCATTACCCAACCATCACTACAGTTGGGAGCGTACTGGATCGTACCCGGCTCTTCCCAGCACCCCTGGTGGCGGTGGATACTGGGGTAATAATGGGGGTTAGTGTTAGCCTCTGCACCGGCTAACACTAAGCCCCGCCTTAGTAATGGATGCTGTCAATCAGCCGGCGGCCATTACTAAGGCGGTAGTAATATAGAACACAAAGACATAGAACAAATATTTTATTGAAATAAAAACCCCCCACACAACCCTCATTAAACATTTTATTGATAATAAAAAAAGCCGCCATCGAAGTAGTCCTCGAATCTGACGTAGTCCAATGACCGCACCTGTAAGAAAATACAAAAAAACTATTAGTAACACATGTGGTAGGCTTAGATACAGGGCCCATGTGTGATACGGTCTGTCAAGGTAGGCTTAGATACAGGGTCCAGCAGACAGTAATCTTATACAGTATAAGATTACTGTTTGCTGGAGCTTGTATCTAAGCCTACCATGTGGTAGGCTTATATACAAGGCCCATCAGACAGAATCACACATGGGCCATGTATCTAAGCCTACCATGTGATTGGCTCAGATACAGGGCCCAGCAGACAGAATCACACAATCTGTGACAAGTAGGCTTAAAGGGGTTGTCCAGTCCCTAAACATTGATGACCTATCCTCAGGATAGGCGATCAATATCTGATGGGTCAGGGTCTGACTCCCGGGACCCCGCCAATCAGCTGTTTTGAAGGGGCCACAGCGCTCATACGAGAGCTGCTTCCCCTTCATTTCCCTTATTCGCTCACACTGTGAATCACCGACACGGATTCACAATGTGAGCAAGTGACCGGAATGAAGGGGAAGCAGCTCTCATTCGAGCGCTGCGGCCCCTTCAAAACAGCTGATTGGCGGGGTCCCGGGAGTCGGACCCTGCCAATCAACTTCAGCAGACAGGGATAATAATCTTACCCTCTTCTTCAACCGCAGCTGAAGTCCTGACTCTATCCAGGACCAGGATGCTGTGCGTGGCACATAGCGTTGTGACATCATGCGCTGTGCACAGCGCTGTGACGTCAGGACCTCCGCTGTGCTCTGGAAGCAGGAAGGAAAGTACTGTAGTTACTATAGTAACAGGGGCTCGCGGCCTCAGTTACTTTAGTAACTTTTTATTGATGTGGTGCGGGGGGCTGCGGGCCCCCCTGGCTTCGGGGCCCGGTCGCAATTGCGACCGCTGCGATCCCTATAGCTACGCCACTGAAGCATGAGGCGAACATACAAACTCCACGCAGATGTTGTACTTGGTTGGAATTGAGCCCAGGACTTCAACGCTGCAAGGAGCAGTGGCTCCTGTCCACAGTAGGATCAGGATTTCCCTTGTTTGGAGCTACAAGCCACATGATTATTGCATCCCTATCTTCTCGCATTCTGCCAGTCATAACTTTTTTATTTTAAGTCTCTGTAGCTACTGTTTTTGAGTCTTTTTTGTGGGATGAGATTTCTTAGGCTCAATTTTGAGGCACATATATGTTATTATTTCATTATTATAATTTTTTACAATGACAGAATAAATAAAAAAAAGCAATTTTGTCATTATATTTTTTTTATTATACGCTTTTCACAGTTTATCTTAAAGAGGTATTCCAATAACAGACATTTATGGCATATCCAAGCATGCTCAGCTGTTTCGACATCTCCCGTTACCTATAAAATGGATATGAAACTATGTTTGACAGTCAGATAATGTAATCTACGCCTGCTATGATTAGAAATGGATTTGCTTAAAAATTTTCACTATTTTCCTTTAGGAATCTATTGCACTATTTTACTTAGGAATCTAGACCTAATCTATGTCTTTATGGAGATCACACCAACTTTTCTCATCACTTTCCAAATTTGTTAAGTGATGACAAAGGTAGCAAATTTCGGCGCTGAAACGTTGTGTGTCATAATTTGCGACATTTTAGCGGAACAGTATATGCTAAAAACTTTCAAAAACGGCTTTTTAAATGTGGGCCAATGACTCCAGATTTTGAATATATATTATTTGCAAACATATTCACAATATTTGGGCAATACAAGTCCATGGTTTTCTAGAGAATAATAATTGTAGTGCATACAAGGCCACAATTAGAACAACATACGGGTTTATGGATATGGGCCAAGAGGCTGAGATGAAGACTTCCCCTTCAGCAAATGTCTTCTCTAAAAAGACAAATGAGGAAAAACAATTCTTTACAGGAGGAAGTTTAGTTGAGATAGTGGCCAGGCTGTGACAAAATATTGTACTATTTGCCAGTGAGGCAGTGTAAAGTTCAATGTTTTATAACAGGTATTAGTCACTGAACCAAGCTTAAAAGGGAACCTGTTACTAAGTTTGGAGACACTAAGCCACCAGCATGTTGTTATTTAGCTGGGGTTTAGTCTTCAAACCAAGTCAATAATTAGTCAAAGCCGACGACAGTATGCAAAGTGTACTGTCCTTGGCGCCAAGTGTGCTATGTGCGTGTGCCCGATGCCGCTCTCAGACTAATCTCAGTATTGTGCAAGTTATTTTCCTGATTAATGCTTAAACAGCCGGTTTCAATGTAGGCTTGTTTGGAACACTAAAACCTAGCTGAATAACGACATGATGGTGATTTAGGGACTCCAAGCCTAGTGGCATGTAACGGATTGTTGTTTCTTCTATAATCACAGAGGTTTGCAGTAGCAACAGGTTTTATTCACCAAGTGGGGTTGGGGATCTCAATTATGCACTAGTTTTTAACAAGTTGGGCTGCGCCTAAGTGACTGCAGGGTACAAAGCCGCAACCGTGCCGCCACAGGTAGCTGAGGTGCTACCCTCTACCACACAGCTTGCCCTGCTATGCCTAGGGTGCACCTCTCATTTTGAAAACGAAATGCTCTGCACCTCCATGAGTCACAGTGGCCACTACCTTCACCAATCCAAACTTCCTCGACCGCATAAGTGCAACGTGCATGTTGTATACTTTTTCCACAACACTCAGGGTACAGTCTTAAGCCACTGAGTGACACACACACACACAGTTCTGAGTCCATGTCTTTTATTAGGAGAACTGTTTCTTTATGGACCCATTCTAAAGACTTTGCATCAACAGTATAATTTATGCTTCCCATCAGATGCTTAGCATTACTTAACATTTTACAGCATTCTCAGTGTTTAGGTAGGAGAGCATCAGTGACAAGCAGTTACACGCACCTGCCAGCGGACCTCTGCCAGAGACTCAGTTTCCAGCTATGCTATTCCAAACTCGCTGCCACACTTTTCTAGTTCCTGGGCAGGCACAGGCACTCAGTAGCACTCTGTACTCTCTCTCTCTTCCCAGGCTTCTACTCCTCTAGGACTTCCACTCTATCAGGAACTTTCCTTTGGAATACTTCAATTCTGGGGCCTGACTGTATTCCGGCCACCAGCACACTCCCATGGCACCTAATATGGCACCCACTACATTGACTCCGCTCCTCCTTCTTGCTTTCCTTTTCATAATTCCCCCTGCATCTTCCTCATTCTGTTTTTCCACATGCAGCGATGCGGTCCAGCGTCACTTTAGGCTTTCACCAGCCCTCCCTGCAAATCATGGGAAGGTTTCCTCCACCCCTTCCTGCTGGATGCTGCGGCCATGACTTGCGATGCCTCCTGGCACCATCACCATTGAAACACAGATGCTTGTCCATTGCTTGTGAGCTCACCCAGGCGGTCACTGCAGCTCCCATGGCACACAGAGGGACGTAGAAGAACAGAACCACATAAGGAAGGGACCAACCGAGACCGGACAGACAGGGGACACTGGACGGGGACATAGGGGAAGGGGTGTGCAAACAATAATGAGCACGATATGAAAAGGGGAAGTATTACTCTCTTACAGACAGGTTCCCTTTAAAGAGAACCTCCGCGATCCCCATAAAATCTAGTCCCCAGTACAATAACTTGTTTTTCTTTTTGCCCACCATCATGTCCTCCCAGCGATATGCCGCTGAGTGGGCAGTAAGACTAAGAAAGTGACATCACTGAATTCTCTCTGCCCAGTCTCCCAAGTGCTCTGCTTCCCCTACGTGCCCATAGTGCAGCGTACAGCATATAGCGAGGAAAGATTTAGGTTGGACAATGTGCTGGTGTAATCAGTGCTGTGCCATAAGGAAAATCAAAATGAGGGTCCCAGAATACCCATGCACACATAATTACATAGTGTGATTACGGTAGTCTAGGTCTACGGCTGCCATGACAGAAGAAGAAAAAGGGAACAGTGATACATAAAAATAAAGAAAAGAAGAATAAGAAAGGGATAACAAATCAAAGGAGTAAGATTAATGTATGGACCGGAGGGTTGCTATGAGAAGACTTAGGCCCAATGCACACGACCATGCCCGCAATCACGGCCGGCCGCCGACTACCACCCACATTTTCGGGCCGTGCTCCCATACAAAGTATGGGAGCATGGCCCGCAAAATGTAAAAGAACTGACATGTTCCATAATTTTCGGAACATTTCTACGGCATGGACACCCACCCGTAGCGCTACGGAAAGGTGTCCGCGTTCAATAAAAGTGAATGGGTCCATTTTTGCAGACTGCGATTGCAGTCCGCAAAAACTGAGTTTTTTTTTACGGTCGTGTGCATGTGGCCTTACCCTTTTATATTTACAACTCCCAGACATGCATATCTTATTATAATTTTCTCTATTGTGGAAGTTGGTGCTACATGACAGCAGATTTAAATTTTTAGTACAGGTTCAAGATACACTTATCTCTGCTATGGACTGTAGAAAACACTGTAGCATTTCTGATCATGAAAAAAAAGTGTTGTTAGTAAGTATATTCTAATTACAATAATATGAAGTGATACTTACTGCAAGGTATATCGCAGATCTGGACAGGGAATGAGTAATTAACATCCACCCTTAAGCCCTGTGAAATGAGAAAGATAATAATTTTGAGAGAAGTATTTTTTTAGTAGTTACCATTTGTAAAACTAGGACTGAGTGAGTGAGTGAGTGAGTGAGTGAGTGAGTGAGTGAGTGAGTGAGTGAGTGAGTGAGTGAGTGAGTGAGTTTCTTTTTGACATGACATAATGATGGATTTTTATTATTATTTAATCATGGGGGTCCGACTCCCAGAAACCCTGCTGATAATCTGAATGAAGTGGCTGTGGGGCTGCATCAAGTGCTGCGTCCCCTTCATTGTTTATCTGGGCAAAGCACCGTATGTATGGTTGTGGCTGTGCCTGGTACTGCAGCTTAGTTCCATTCACTTTAAAGAGACTCTGTCACCACACTATAAGTGCCCTATCTCCTACATAAGGAGATCGGCGCTGTAATGTAGGTGACAGTAATGCTTTTTATTTTTAAAAAAACTATCTTTTTTCACAACATTAGGAGCGATTTTGGTTTATGCTAATGAGCTTTCTTAATTCCCAAGTGGGCGTACTTTTACTTTCGACCAAGTGGGCGTTGTACAGAGGAGTGCATGACGCTGACCAATCAGCATCATGCACTCCTCTCCATTCATTTACACTGCACTAGCGATATAGTTATATCGCTATGTGCTGCTACATACACAAGCCCTAACATTACTACAGTGTCCTGATAATGAATACACATGACCATCCAGCCTGGACGTCATGTGTACTCAGAATCCTGACACTTCTGACTCTTTTTTTGTGAGATTCTGGCAAGTGAAACCAAATCTCGTTTAGCTCCGTGATCTCGCGAGATTTCGTATCCGTTGCTGGAGTACCAGACACAGCCACAACCAAATGTACAGAGCTGTGCCTCATGAAACAATAAAGGGTAAGCATCGCTAACTGGAGCACTGCGGTTACCTTTATTCAGCTGATCAGTGGGGGTGCTTGGTACAAGACCCCTACCATTCAGATATTAATGGCCTATTCTAAGGCTAGGCGATCAATATTACAGTCGCTTTAAGGACATTTTAGAAAAAAGTCCACACAGACACAGTTTCCAAATGGTAAGAACTGGTTAGATATTTTTACCTTTTTTTCACATCTTAATACAGGCTAGTAAATTTTTATTTTTTTTTAACTAAAATCTGGCATCCATGTTGCATCTCTTGCTTAATGGTCTTTTCCCAACTGGACAACGCTTTCTCAACAGGAGGCTATTCCAGCAGTCAGGTCGGACTGTCAAAACTCTCGGTGATAAGTTGATATTACCAGGAAATGCTGCAGGAAGTCACCCTATCCAGTGGCTCTCTGATCTTGCTAATAGTGAGGAGCCTCAAGAGGGCGACATACATAATATAATGTTGTATAGTACTGTACATAAATCGTACCTCTAAAAGCATTGGAGGACCTTTTATGTGAACAAATTACTGAATCATCAGGTACGTTTCCATCCTCAGTTGTGCCTAGATCCACTAGATTTCCCCCTTTGTCACTGTGCCCACAGATAGAGATTTTCACCAAAATGGTCGTGGACGACTTTAAGAAACTGTCCACATTTAGGTCTAACGATAACATATCAAGGGAAGAAAGAAATGCCCTTAAGGAATTGCAAACTTGGGATGACATCGTCTTCAAAGCCGCTGACAAAGGGGGAAATATAGTAATCTGGCCAACGGTCAAATACGAAAAAGAAGTATTCAGACAATTGCATGATAGACAGACCTATCTGAAACTATGCTCAAGCCCCCTAGCTCGCTTCTCACGGGAACTGCAGATAATCCTTGATACGGCTCTTGAACGGGGCGTTATCCCTAAAAAGATCTATGATGGTCTGATGACCATTGACCCAAAAGTCCCTACATTATACCTCCTACCAAAGGTACACAAAGATCCCGTTGACCCCCCGGGACGCCCGATCATGTCTGGGATTGACGGATTATGTGATCCGGTTTGTAAATTTATTGATTATTATTTAAAAACTTTGGTAAATGATTTACCCTCCTTTGTTAAAGACACGACGGACGTTCTGTGTAGGATCAACGGGATCCAAGTGGAACCAGATATGTATTTGGTTTCAGCTGATGTGGAGTCGCTCTATACAAACATCAGGCATCACGATGGAATAGAGGCGGTCCGCTTTTTCCTCGGGACTGGCAACCGGGATGGCTCCTTATGCGAATTGATTCTGGAATTGCTTAAATTTATCCTTGGTCACAATTTTTTTGTGTTCAGGGATTGTTACTACTTGCAACAACAAGGTACAGCTATGGGCGCAGCATGTGCGCCATCCTATGCAAATCTGTTTCTTGGCTTTTGGGAGAGGCAGATTTTCCATGGGGATGGCGCCTGTGCCGCGGACCATGTACATCTATGGTTACGATACATAGATGATATTTTCTTTATTTGGCAGGGATCGGAGTCTGGGCTGATGAATTTCATGCAGCAACTGAACATAAATCCATATAATATCAAATTGACATATAAATATCACCAACAGAGGATTGAATTTTTGGACATACAGATATTCACTGATGACTTCGGCTTTTTGCACACCGATGTATATCGTAAACCCACATCAGTTAACTCTTTGCTGCATGCTTCATTGGCCCACACTCCATCCACTATCAGAGCCATCCCGGTTGGACAATTCCTGAGGATCAGGCGGATCTGCTCATCCAATACCCTATTTGAGAACCAATCCAATGATCTTAAAATGAGATTTAGGGAGAGAGGGTACAGCAATAGAGTGATCAAAACCGGATATGGGAGAGCAAGAAATACACCAAGAAATGATCTTTTGAGACCCAGACTCCATCAATCTAATGATCCGGCAATAAGATTTATCTCCACATATAACAGACAATGGAACCAGATGAGGGCAATATTGGACAAACACTGGCCAATTTTAAGATCCGAGCCTTCATTAGCTCAGACCTTGCCAGAAAGACCAATGATGACGGCAAAAAGGGCCAAGAATTTGAGGGACTTTTTGGTCAAGAGCCACTATATACCTCGTCAGATCTGTCCATTTGGCTCCCGTGGTCCAAAAAAGGGTTGCTATCCCTGTGGTGACTGCAAGGCATGTAGCAATATATGTCGAGCGACCAACTTTGCGTCAGTTGATGGACGTAAACAATTTGAGATCAGAGAGTACATCTCGTGTAGCAGTACACATGTGGTGTATTACGCCACATGTGGCTGCCAGAAAATTTATATTGGACTTACATCCAGGGAATTAAGAACCCGGACCAGGGAGCATGTACGGGACATTACCAAAGCAGCAGAAATTGATGACCTCTGTAGTCTCAAAACTCTACCTAGGCATTTCAAAAAATATCACAATTGTAACCCCAAGTCTCTGTCAATACGTGGTATTGAAAAAAATACACTGTGGCATCAGAGGGGGTAACGTGAAGAAAACCCTGTCACAAAGGGAATGCAAATGGATCGTGATGGTCGGATCCATGAAACCATATGGCCTTAATGAAACTCTGAGCTTCGTCCCATTTCTATAGTCTCTGCCTCTTTTTTACTTTTATAGTAATTTTTAAAAACTTTGTTTATTTCTACTCTTTGTATTCTTTCTAACTTTTTGCTTTTATTTAGGTTTCTAAAATATGTTCCTGTATGCTCTTTTGCCCGGAATTCTTTTGACTGATGTCTCTAATCCTCTTTCTACCATCTAGAAAATGGAACAACAAGAATACCGAATCTATCGCATTGTATTGTATGAGTGTATAATATTATGATACCTTATGTGGAGATTTTTCTTCAATATTTTATCTACACTGTCTATGTTGTATAACCATGATATGAATGTGGGCAAACAGTAGACTTATGTTCTCTATACTCCCAAATGTGGGAAGGTCTGGAAGACCTTCCAGTAGTTTCCATCTATATTTTCTGCCATTATGCGCTGTGGATGTATGCCCCCAAAAAAATGTGTAAAAATTTGTATACGTTTGTCTTGCTTTTGACTGTAATTGTCTTAGTTATTAATTTGTATCTGGATTGTTATATTCACCATACACTATTTTTATTTATATCAAAGTACTTTTTTGTACCTCTGAAATATGTAACATTCTGTAGAGGATAGATACAGCGATTTAATAGGATGTACCTTATCCCGTCTTTTGATTACATTCACTTATTACATATTACGTTCACCCCCCATATCAATAGTTCATACTATTGTCTTAGATATGTTTTTCACGCATTTGCTGCTACACTCTACTGTGTTTCTTGTTTTTTTCTTTTGTTTGCCAATTAGTATTCTTTTAATTACCATTTAGGGTGATCAGCCTGCAAATATTGTAGGCAATAAACCTGTCCTTTCAAACCAAACACCGAGTACAGTGATTCTATACTTATTTGTATACCCAATATACATTCAAGAAAAACCCCGGTCACACTTATCTTCACTATATATACTCATTGGTACAATCAAGTATTAATTCTGATTTTACAATGGGTTTTCACATTAGATCGCTATTTTTAAAGTAATTCTATTTTGTAACCCTTCTCTTCCTGCACTTATGCACCGTAATACATGCTATCACGATACTCTTAACATTCATAAAGTAACAACATATAATAATTAAACATTAATTTAAAAAAAACGACTGTTGACAGTACACACATATTACACATAGACATACACTTTTACTTACCTGTCAGTGTGATATGTGCGCATGCCCGGATCCGACCAGGGTTGCGATGCTGTCCCCGCTCCGTCTCTTTAGATGCACTGCGCATGCCCGGAAATCCCGCTACGCGTCGGGTATCCGGATGTGCGCTCCAGCATTTGGAGGCGGAAGTGGGGCAGTCCTCGCTTCCGGTCGTGGCTCTGGGCATGCGCCGACAACTATCGACTGTTTCTTGTTGAACCATACAGTATAAAAGGGCCTTAAGACACAGGACACACACACATCTCCCCCTGAGGAAGCAACACTACAGCGAAACGCGCGTTGGGGCTTTTGTGCTGGAGCACATATCAGACCATTACTGCTATTCAATATGGGTAAGCCTTGTCTAATGCACTCTCTCTCTCCCAATCACTATTTTAGCTTGATGCTAGGACTATGTAGGCTTGACTAAGTCTTAGGAAAGGGATACATCTAAATACATTTAAGAGATTTTGCCTCTTTGACAATATAGCTAACCCAATCTGTATATTGATACTACCGATATCTGCTCCTTGAAACTTTTTTCTAGAGTCTCGTCCTTCTAATATATTGTATCATATACATATATTTTTCATATAATTGTATTCCTGTATATGTTACTAATACATTTTGTATGTTTAATATATCCTTCTGGCTATAAGCTCTCTCCTTTCTGTGTTCTCTTAATACAGGCTAGTACATTTTTTTTTTTTTACTAAAATCTGGCATCCATGTTGCTTCTCTTGCTTAATGGTCTTTTCCCAACTAGACAATGCTTTCTCAACAGGAGGCTATCCCAGCAGTCAGGTCGGACTGTCAAAACTCTCGGTGATAAGTTGATATTACCAGGAAATGCTGCAGGAAGTCACCCTATCCAGTGGCTCTCTGATCTTGATAATAGTGAGGAGCCTCAAGAGGGCGACATACATAATATAATGTTGTATAGTACTGAACATAAATCGTACCTCATTAACAAACTTAAGGACAGCCTATTTCGGGCCTTTAGAACCAAGGTTTTTTTTTTAATCCAAGAGCCATAACATTTTAATGTATCAATTGACAGCTATATGAGGGCTTGTGTTTTGCTAGGCAAGTTGTATTTTTTAATGGCACCATTTTAGGTTACACATTATTTATTAATGAACTTTTATAAATTTGTTTGATGGGGGGTATTAAGAAAAAACTGCAATTCCACCATTGTTTTTTGAGGATTTTTTTTATGGTTTACTTTGCAGTATAAGTAACCTGTTAACTTTATTTTCTTGGTCGTTACAATCATGGCGCTACAAAATATGTAGCGTTTTTTACATTTTAGTACTGTTGCACAATAAAAGCATTGGGAAAAAAAATGTTTCTTTTTTTTATTGCCGTACCTATATATATTATTGAGTTCAGGTATTTTAGCCATACCCATTGCAAATAGGTGCATTAAATAGAGCCCACAGCCATGCAATCTCAGTAGACAAAGACTGGTAGTATTATGGCTCGTACTGAAGAGCTCAATGACTTTAAACATGGTACTATCATAGGATGCGGTCTTTGCCACAAGTCAGGTCATTAAATTTTTGATATTTGACGAGCTATTATTGTGACGTAGAAGTGTCTAGGCGTAACAACAGCTCAGTCACAAAGAGGTAGACCCTCACAAACTTACAAAGTGAGGCCGCCAAGTGCTGAAGCACGTAATGTGTAAAAATCGCCTATTCTCTGTTGCATCACTCGATTTCCAAACTGCCTCTGGAAGTGACATTAGCACAATAACTTTGCATTGGGAGCTTCATCACTTTCGTTTCCATGGTCAAGCAGCTGCACACAAGCTAAAGATCACCATGCACAATGCCAAGCATTGGCTGGAGTGATGTAAAGCACACCACCATCAGACTCTGTAGTGGTGGAAACGTGTTCTCTGGCGTAATGAAACATTTTTTACTTCCTGAAAGTCTGATGGATGAATCTGGGTTTGGCAGATGTCAGGAGAACGCTACCTACCAGAATACATAGTGCCTACTGTAAAATTTGGTGGATGAGGGATAATGGTCTGGGCAGAGGCATAGCTTGAAGCTTCTGGGCTCCAATGTCACATCAGTAAAAGGGCCCCCAACTATTATTTGTCATTTATGATACTTGTATACTTTTATGGGACAAAGGGACCTATTGGGCTCCTTCAAGGTTGCAGGCCCAGGGTACAACTTATTCCACTGCAACCCTGGTATTTATGCCCCTGGGTGTAGGACTGTGTTTCAGTGTGTGCGCTAGGCTTTTTATTTCCAGTGAAGGGTAATGTTAATGCTACAATCAGTGGCAAATTAAGTAGACCATAGGCCCTGGGCCCCCCTTCCCCAACGCAGCTCTGCCGTGTCTATAGTGAACACTACCTTTTTGTGCGAGAATTTACAAATAGGTTGTTACGATTCCCCTTGTCAAAGGGCTGTGTCCCTACATACTGACAGTCTCCAACCATTGCTGACAGTATCACACTGTTCATGGAACACTTCCTCTTGAGAATGGGAAAGGTAACGCACATTTGTCTATTAGTCCTGGGTACACAAAGATATGTAGAATACAAGGATTTCCTACAACAGGCATGTCAGGGGAGGTGACAGATCCCCTATAGATCCAGTAACTCACAAGTGTTGTCTTCTCTGATGGGAGTCGTTTTCTTTTGTTCTCCATCTGACGCAGACTGTTATGGCGACTTCTCCTGATGAGACATCTTTGCCCATCACTTCTGCAGCCATTTCCAACCTCTATAGAAACACACAAATTTAGACACCAAGGCCCAGAACCATACATTAAAGGGGTTGTCCGGGCACAGGCCGTTTTTTATACTGATGACCTATCGATGTGCCTGAACAACCCATTTTTCCCAGTCTAATAAATTTGAACCCCAGACCTTCTAAACTATTGCAGTCCCCAGACCAGACCCCCCTAACCAAATAGATACCCCAGTACAAGCACCCTAAATAAATACAGACCTCAGACAAGACCCCTAAATACAAACCCCAGACCTGACCCCCTACACTAATAATGACGCCAGACCTGACTCCCTTAATACAGACCCCAGACCAGACCCCCTAAACTAATACAGACCCCTAAATAAATACCCCTAAATTAATACAGAACCTAGACCAGGCTCCCTAAATTCAGATCCCATAAACTAATACAGACCCCAGACACCTAAATACATACCCCCTAAATACAGACCCCATACCTCAAACTAATACAGACCCCCTAAATACAGACCCAAGACCTGACCCCCTACACGAACAATGACCCCAGACCTGACTCCCTTAAATAATACAGACACCAGACCAGATCCGCTAATCTAATACAGACCCCTAAATACAGCCCCCTAAATAAAGACCCCTAAACTAATACAGACCCTAGAACAGGCCCCTAAATAGATTCCATAAACTAATACAGACCCCAGATGTTAAACTAATACAGACCCTCTAAATACAGACCCCAGACCCCTAAATATACAGACCCTAAACCCCTTAAACTGATACAGACCTCAGACCCCCTAAATACAGACCCCAGACCCCTTAAACTAATAGAAACACCAGACCCCCTAAATACAGTCCCCAAACCAGGCCACCTCAATACAGACCCCACACCAGACCCCCTAAATACAGACCCCTTAAACAAATCCATCCCCTTAGGTTGGGTTCACACGACCATGTTATGTCCGTAATAAACGGAACGTATTTCGGCCGCAAGTCCCGGACCGAACACACTGCAGGGAGCCGGGCTCCTAGCATCATAGTCATGTACGATGCTAGGAGAACCTGCCTTGCTGCAGGACAACTGTCCCGTACTGTAATCATGTTTTCAGTACGGGACAGTAGTTCTATGGAGAGGCAAGGACTCCTAGCATCGTACATAACTATGATGCTAGGAGCCCGGCTCCCTGCACTGTGTTCGGTCCGGGACTTGCGGCCGAAATACGTTCCGTCCATTACGGACGTAACATGGTCGTGTGAACCCAGCCTTATACTTACATAGCAGCTCACCTCAGTCTTCTCTGTGGAATTTTGCTGCTGCTCAAGGACCGGCGGTCATGTGACCAGCAGGTCTCTAAACAGTAGTAAGAACTTCAGAGATGAGGTCATGTGACCTTATGTCTAAGGGTCCTTTTGCAGGATATATACAATGCCGTTTCGTCGCAGTTTATGCCGCGGTTCGTGAAAAAAAACTATATTGTACTTTTGGCGGCCATGGGCTACACCATTCAAAGACATTTACACAATTGTATACTTCCAACTTTGTGGCAACAGTTTGGGCTATTTAGTATTATGATTATTTATATCATCCTTTATTATATATAATTAATTGATACTCTATTAGTAATATTTATGATATACATGATTGTTTGTATTTTTGCACAATGGAGTCATTTCATGAAATGTACACATATTTTATATATACACATATATATAGTATATGTTCTGTATTTATATTATTAGTCGATTGTCATTATCTGTTTGAACAATTACTTTTTATGATTAAATGTTTTTTGAGCACTATATTTTTCATGTCACTTTTTGTTTATTTTTTTGTCACGTTTTATTCACTATATCATATCATAGTTGGTTATTTTGCACTATTACATTTGTACATTATTCACCATGTTTACACTTATATGTATATTTTATATTTGGTTTTTATTATATATACATTCTTCATATATATATATATATATATATATATATATATATGTTTTTGGGTTTTTTCACTTCACTTTTTTATTATTTTCACTTTTTATTATGTATTCATATATGTTGGTTATACTTTACTTTTTTATATTTTTAGTTATTTGTATGGGTACATATATACAACGTTCATTATTTCTTTATTATTTAGTGCCATTTCTCCACATCTCTGCTTCAGCTCCATAGTTAGATCGTACATACATTTTGTCCGTCTCCTTCTGTTCTCTCGACTCTTGTTTGCGCACAGAGGCTGGTACACGCATGCGCTGTGGGAACCACATCCAGGAGTGCGCTTAGCGTCGTCGTTACTATGGTGACCCCTGTGCGGTGTCATCATGTCGCGCCTTACCATTCTGAAGTGAGGCGCTTCCCGTGATGTGTGAGTCTCTCGACGGGCGTGTTTAGCACCGATTTGCGCTCACCACAGGTGAGAACAAACCTTTTTTTCCCTATTTAAACCCCTCCAGTTTTAATCTATTTAGCCTCCTGACAGAGCCGGTCTGTTTGGCGAGGTGTTTTTCAGTCCCCAGGGTGCCGGTCTCACTCCCCACAATGTCTCATGGTATGTGCTAATTGTTTATCTATGCATTGTTTATGATCTGATATATCTTTTACTCTTTTGGACTCATGACCCATAGATTTTATGCTGATAGTTGGGACATGTTCTACCATGCATTACTTGTTCTCTAGCTACTGGCATATCTATTTAAGTAAATTCATGTATTGTGCTATATCTGTCACGGGCACAGGGTATGTGGACCCACTAGGCCGCTCCGCCGTAGTGGGGAGGCAGCTGACCAGGTCACAGTCTAAGCAGAAGTAAATGGTAGACAGTATGCTTGGGTACCTGAAATAGTCCGGGCGGTGGCTGTGGCTTCAGCACGGATGGAGGCAGGTGCGGCAAGTGGCGCCAGACGTGGCGGGCAGTATCCGATGGCACTTGACGTGGCAGATGGAACTTGACGTGGCAGGCACAGGAACAATACGGAATACAGGAATGGTAACAGGGCACGGGTAACAGCTGGAACGGGAGACACTAAGGAACCATTTGCGAGACAGACTGGGAAAGACTAACAACGCTCAGGCAAGGATTAGAAGGCCAGGGGCCTTCTTATAGACCAGGAAATCGTGGCAGTTGATGGTGATGACGATTTCCTAATTGTGCGCGCTGGCCCTTTAAGGCCGGGCGCGAGCGTGCACCCTACGGGATCCAGCCGAACGGAGCGGAAGTGAGCACTGGCATCTCCTAGGAGGGAGACGGAGGCCAGCGCTCACAGATCAATGGCTGCGGGCGTCGGGAGGTGAGTAAACCCGACGGCCCGCGGCCATGGGCGCTACAGTATCCCCCCTCTTACGCCCCCTCTTCTTGGGGCCAGAGTGAGAGAGGAACTTTTTAATAAGAGCAGGAGCACTGAGGTTCTCTTCTGGCTCCCAGGACCAAACCCTCTCCAGTCCACCAAATAGAAAGTCCTTCCTCCTACTCTCTTGTGGTCCAGGATCTCCTTTACCTCAAATACATCAGAAGGACTGCTGGGAGCAACTGTGGGACTGGAGGTCTTGCTGTAGCGGTTCAGGACCACTGGTTTCAGGAGGGACACATGGAAGGAGTTAGGAATTCTGAGGGTAGGAGGCAGCCGCAGCTTATAGGAGACAGGGTTAATTTGTTGCATGATCTCGAAAGGACCAAGGAACCTGGGAGCGAACTTGTATGAAGGCACCCTCAAGCGAATGTTCCGAGAGGACAGCCAGACTTTAGTCCCCGGAAGATACTGAGGCGGCTCTCTTCTCTTAGTAACTGCCTTTCGCTTCATGCGTTCGACCGCCAGCAAAATAGAGGACCGGGTCTGTTGCCAGATTTGCAGGAAGTCCCCATATGCAGAGTCAGCAGCGGGTACCTGAGATGAAGTCGACACAGGAAGAGGGACTCTGGGATGTTGACTGTACACGATGTGAAACGGAGTGGAAGTGGTGGACTCACTTGTGTGGTTGTTGTACGAGAACTCGGCCCATGGAAGAAGCTGTACCCAGTTATCGTGCTGCGAAGAGATGAAGTGGCGGAGATAATTTTCCATGATCTGGTTGATCCTCTCAACTTGCCCATTGGACTGGGGGTGATAGGCAGAGGAAAAGTCCAAACTCACATGCAGGAGTTTACAGAGGGCTCTCCAGAACTTGGAGGTAAACTGAACCCCCCGGTCGGACACAATGTGAAGAGGCAAGCCATGCAAGCGGAAGATGTGCAGAATGAAGATACTTGCCAGTCGAGGAGCAGAGGGTAGGCCGGTCAGCGGGATAAAATGTGCCATCTTAGAGAACCGGTCCACCACCACCCAGATGGTGTTGCATCCTGCTGAGAGAGGAAAGTCCGTGACGAAGTCCATAGCAATGTGCTGCCAGGGAGCACTGGGTACAGGCAGGGGATGAAGCAGGCCGGCAGGCTTGCTGTGAGTCACTTTGTTGGAGGCATACACCGTGCAAGCAGAGACAAAGTCCAGAACATCCTTAGGTAGCGTGGGCCACCAGAAGTGACGAGCGACCAGGGCTTGGGTTTTACGGACACTGGCGTGCCCAGCCAGTTTAGAACTGTGTCCCCAGCGGAGAATCCTTTTTCTGTCTGCCAACCGAACAAAAGATCTCCCCGGAGGGATATTTCTAAGCTGCAGAGGATTGGCGGTGACAACGCAGGATGGGTCTATGATCGTCTGAAGGGACTCCACCGTGTCTTCCGTTTCAAATGATCTGGACAGGGCATCGGCCCTCACGTTCTTGTCAGCGGGACGGTAGTGGAGCAGAAATTGGAAACGGGTGAAGAACAGTGACCACCTGGCTAGACGAGGATTCAGTCTTTGAGCGGACTGAAGGTAAGTAAGATTCTTGTGGTCGGTGAAGATCAGGATGGGGTGAGCAGCGCCCTCCAGAAGATGTCTCCACTCCTCCAGGGCCAATTTGATAGCCAGTAGCTCCCGATCTCCAATGGAATAATTGTGCTCAGCAGAGGAAAACAGTCTTGAGTAGTAGCCACATACTACTGCCTTTCCTTTGGAGTTCCTCTGGAACAGAAGTGCGCCTGCACCAACAGAGGAAGCGTCCACTTCCAGTGAGAACTGCCGAGATACGTCAGGGTGATGGAGGATTGAAGCTGAAGTGAAGGCTTTCTTGAGGCTAATGAATGCGGACTCTGCCTCTGGAGTCCACACCTTGGCGTTCACACCCTTCTTGGTAAGGGTAGAGATGGGGGCCATCAGAGAAGAAAAGTTCGGAATAAACTGCCAGTAGAAATTGGCGAAACCCAGGAACCGCTGTATGGCCCTTAGGCCTTGAGGACGTGGCCATTCCAGGACAGACTTTAGCTTCTCAGGGTCCATCTTAAGGCCTTTATCCGAGATGACATAGCCCAGGAAGGGCAAAGACCTCTATTCAAAGGTGCATTTCTCTAACTTGGCATACAAGCTATTCTCTCTTAGTCGCAGAAGAACTTGACGAACATGCCTCCAATGGGTCATCAGATCTGGGGAGAAGATTAGAATATCATCGAGATAAACTACAACGCACATATAGAGGAGATCTCGGAAGATGTAATTAACGAACTCCTGAAATACTGCGGGAGCATTACACAGTCCGAAGGGCATCACTAGGTATTCGTAGTGCCCATCGCGGGTGTTAAATGCCGTCTTCCATTCGTCACCCCGGCGAATCCGGATTAGTTAGATTATAGGCCCCCCGCAGATCTAGCTTGGAAAAAATTTTGGCTCCTCGTATGCGATCAAACAGCTCGGAAATGAGTGGCAACGGGTATTTGTTCTTGACCGTGATCTGATTGAGACCACGGTAGTCAATGCTGGGTCGCAGAGATCCATCTCTCTTTTTAACCAAAAAGAATTCTGCCCCGGTCGGGGAAGAAGATTTTCAAATAAAACCCCTCTCCAAGTTCTCCTTCATATAGGCTGACATCGATAACGTCTCTGGCAAGGAGAGAGGATATACTCGTCCACGGGGAAGAGAAGCATTGGGAACCAGTTCAATGGGACAGTCATAATTCCGATGTGGAGGCAACGTCTCAGCCTCTCATTTGCAAAAGACATCCGCAAAACTGGCATACTGAGAAGGTAGATCGGAGAGTGACTGAGGCAGAGGGGGCACAACAGGACGGACTTGTGACATGCAATGGCTATGGCATCTGGAACCCCATTGAAGAACTTCTCCAGAACTCCAGTCGAGTGTCGGGGCGTGTAGACGGAGCCATGGCAGACCCAGCAGGATAGGATTGATAGCCTTGGGTAGTACCAGGAAGGAGATCTGTTCCGAGTGAAGAGCTCCGACCCGTAATGTCAACGGCTCAGTGATGAGCATGATCGGATCAGGCAACGGTAGACCATTCACAGAAGCAACTGCCAGGGGGTCTCTCCAGACGGACTGTGGGTAGTTGAAACCGATCCACTAGATCCTGGTGGATAAAATTAGCAGCCGCTCCAGAGTCAAGATAGGAAGGATGTCTGTCCGGTGACGATGGCCACAAGTATCGACAATTTTGAAGAGGTTTTAAGGTTTGGAGACGTTCCACCTAGAGTTGCCTCTCCAACCAACCCTAGGTACTGGAGTTTCCCGGTTTCTGTGGGCATTGGCGCACAAAATGACCCTTGAGGCCACAATACATACAAAGTCCAGAGGAGCGTCTGCGCTGCCTCTCCTGTTCAGATAACCGGACTCTGTCTACCTGCATGGGTTCCTCAGGTAGCGCACTAGGAGTGGACAATAGTGGTCTCTGGGCAGAGGGTGCTGGTCTGTGGGCCCGGCTCTCCTGACGAACCTCTAGAGAGCACTCCCGGATTCTCATATCAACCCGGGTGGCTAACAGGATGAGGGCATCCAAGGTAGAAGGAAGGTCGCGGGCTGCCAGTTCGTCCTTGATGTGAGAGGATAGTCCCTGCCAGAAGGTCGCCACCAGTGCCTCATTGTTCCATGCCAGCTCGGCTGCTAGGGTACGGAAGGAGATAGCCTACTCCCCTACAGTGGAGCCTTCTTGCTTGAGGGTCAGAGTGGCTGCGGCAGAGGATGTTCGACCCGGCTCCTCGAACACGGCACGAAAGGACTGCAGGAACAAGGCTAGGTCCGCGGATACAGGTCCTTGTTGCTCCAAGATTGGGTTCGCCCATGCGAGGGCCTTGCCAGCGAGGAGGGAGATAATAAATGCCACTTTGGCCTCCTCGGAGGGGAAGAGATGAGGCCGTAGCCTAAAATGCACCGTGCATTGATTGAGAAATCCTCTACATGCTCTGGGGTTACCGTTGTAGCGAGGAGGAAGAGGCAGAGGAACTGAGGATCTGGAACAAACAGGGGGAGCAACAGGCAGTGGCACGGCAACAGCTTCAGGGGGAAGAACCGGGGGTGGAACAGCGAGTAGATCCAGGCGGACCAGGATAGAATTCACCGCCTCAAGGAGTTGATCCTGACGTGTGCGTAGGTCCTGCATCTCTGTCTGAATCTTCTGTACTGGGGTCTTGGGCTGGCCAGCGGGTTCCATGGCCTGAGCGTACTGTCACGGGCACAGGGTATGTGGACCCACTAGGCCGCTCCGCCGTAGTGGGGAGGCAGCTGACCAGGTCACAGTCTAAGCAGAAGTAAATGGTAGACAGTATGCTTGGGTACCTGAAATAGTCCGGGCGGTGGCTGTGGCTTCAGCACGGATGGAGGCAGGTGCGGCAAGTGGCGCCAGACGTGGCGGGCAGTATCCAATGGCACTTGACGTGGCAGGCACAGGAACAATACGGAATACAGGAATGGTAACAGGGCACGGGTAACAGCTGGAACGGGAGACACTAAGGAACCATTTGCGAGACAGACTGGGAAAGACTAACAATGCTCAGGCAAGGATTAGAAGGCCAGGGACCTTCTTATAGACCAGGAAATCGTGGCAGTTGATGGTGATGACGATTTCCTAATTGCGCGCGCTGGCCCTTTAAGGCCGGGCGCGAGCGTGCGCGCGCACCCTACGGGATCCAGCCGAACTGAGCGGAAGTGAGCACTGGCATCTCCTAGGAGGGAGACGGAGGCCAGCGCTCACAGATCCATGGCTGCGGGCGTCGGGAGGTGAGTAAACCCGACGGCCCGCGGCCATGGGCGCTACATTATCTATGTCCTATTGTGGGTAATTGAGTGTATTTCCGTCTGCCTTAGGTGACTGTTTCTGTAGGTCATTGGTCTATTTCATCTGATCACTCTTTCTTCGTGTATAGTCCATTATTTTATTCTGCATTGTACTACTGTTTATTCTATCTAATAAAGATTTTCTATTTTTGTACAAATATTGTGCATGTTTCTTTGAGGTTTTTTTTTTTCCCCCTATGGTTCGTGTTTAGGTTGTCAACAGTTTGGGCTAGGCCATTTTACTGTTCCTGCATGATGGTGCCCCTGTATACATAAGTGCGGTCCATAAAGGCATGGTTTGATGAGTTTGCTGTGGAGGAACTGGAGTGACTTGCAGTCCTGAACTCAACCCCATCGAACACCCTTGGAATGAACCGGAACAGATCTGTGATATACCTTGCGATACAGATCTTCTTGCCAACATCAGTGTCTGACCTCACAAATTTTCTTTTGGCTGAATGGGCACAAATTCCCACAGACATGCTCTAAATTCTTGTGGAAAGCGTTACCAGAAGAGTGAATTCTGTTATATCTGCAGAAGGGAGCCTGACTCCATAACACTGTGACTCACCTTTCACAAAATATAGCGCCATGTTCAGGCTACTGCTGACGACCACCTTTTTTCCATGCTCTGGCTTCTGGTCTTTAACCCAGCCCTGTAGGTTCGGGCCGCAGATCAGTTGCTGTAGATACTCGGCAGGGTCTGTTGCAAACGAAACCATTGTTCGAAGATGACCTTGGGCCTTGTGGACTACTTGAAGGGGGAATTGTCCTGCCATGCCTTGCCTGCTGTTTGAGCTTCAATCTTGCCCTGGCTATCTTCTCCTGTGCTATTGTTTAGGATTTCATTCTTGTTTAGACTGTGAACCTCACCTCGGTTTTGTTCTTGGATATGGCCTCTATCTCGCCCTTTAGATAGTTTTCCTGGTACCTGTTATGTTCCTGACTGATTCTTGTCTCCATTCCTGACTACGCTCTAGTCTCTATCTCTGGAATGTCGCCTTCCTGTCTACTCTCCTGGTGACTCCTCTTGGCTCTATTCTTGACCTTGCTACTACTATATAAGCGCTACTGCCGCCAAACCGTGACTATTTTGGAGACTGCGACCTGGAGATCTTCCTGCGGCAAAGTTCACACCTTCTTGTAGGGATTAAGGTTAAAAAAAAACAGGGGATCCTCTAGACTCCGCACCCTATGTCTGGCAAGCATCAATCAGATTGCAATTTAGAAAATCTACATTTCAGCACGTGGCAGTAACAAACGCCCATGGTTTTAGAATGGGATGTCCAACAAGGTCATACTGGTATGACTGTCAGGTGTTCACATACTTTTGGCCATATAGTGTACCTATGGTAGTTCTGGAGGCCTTCGTTAGGCCCCCAGCTACCATGGTAATCCATTGGCAGCCTGCGATCATGTTGCGGGGGTGGCTAAGGGCTAACAGAGGAAGACCCCTCCCTCTATCAAACTCCTGAGATGCCACGGTCGATATTAACCACGAAATATAAGGGGTTGAACAGTCGGGATTCGATGTGTCAATCACAGTTTTTGTACCCACACGGTCACCAGGATGTACTGTACTATTTCGTTCTATTTTTCGTAAAGGAGCCACCAATTAGGATGTAGTAGTATGTCCTTTTTGCAGAAAAGGACATGAAAAGAGGTATGATTTTGATATGCTTCATCATTTTGTGCATTTATTCATGCAGTCTATATGTTTGCTGACTACACCAAATGCTTTACCCAGCATTATATATATATTGATTTTTGAGAAGATAACCCCTATAGAAGACCATTTCTCACTGCAATTTTGTGTGGTCATCTCAAATCTTTCACTGTATATCTATATTAATCATGTTAAAAACAATATTAAGGGCATAAGAGCTATGCTGCAAATCAAGCGGATGATTAATGTGGACAGCTACATGTTAATCCATAGTGTTACAAGTGTGTCCTTTTGGATACTGCCTCAATGGTATACGTCAGTATACCACAAAAAAAGAAACAGTTTGGAATAACGCAGTAAACTATTCTATTCCATACAACGGTATCCAGTATATATTAAACGTAAAAAAAATAATTCCTATGGGAACTACTGTATCCGTCAGAGGTCTACGTTTAACGTATACGCTGGGAATCTCTAGTGACAACTTTTCATGTATGGACAGTTATCATTACAGCTTCCCGAGGTCCCCCGAACTTGAGAATGTGCTCATTTTGAAGCTACGTTTAAGCAGAGTTGTATTGTTCAACTGAGGGAGGGGAAGCTTTTTCAGTAGGGATCATCTGACCTGTGCCGGGGGTCTGGGATACTCCTGGGATCAGCTGCGCAGTTATTTTCCAAGTTTGACATTGGGTAGGGAAATGACAGTAACTCAGCTCCTTTTCTGCAATGTGCTCAAGTTCCTTTGCCCAGCAGTTGTTTTTGTGCTGGAAAGTGGAGCTAAAGGTCACTAAACTACAGGGGGCCTAGACTATTACCCCTAAAGAGAACAAGACATTTCCCACACTCTACTTTGCATCTTGTCCGTTGGCAACCCCAACACTTCAATATGTATTGATGGCTCTTCTCATGGGAACAGGCTCTGGTCAGCCATGTCACTGATCTCTGCCTTCTTACTCACTTGCATCTCTGTCAAGACACAGATCAAAGCCTGCTCCTTGGTCCCCAGCACCCACGACCCTCCAGCCCCATTGGGGGCAGTTATTCGAATGCAAGTAAACTAAGGCCAGGTGTTTGGAATATGCACATGGTGACAGTGCTTTGGCTTTGTAGTTGAAAGTACATATATGTGTTTAGATCAGGCTGCTTGGGATATGCCTATACAGTGGGATATGTTGCAGCATTCTATACAGTGGAATATGTTGCAGCATTCTATACAGTGGGATATCTTGCAGCATTCTATACAGTGGGATATCTTGCAGCATTCTATACAGTGGGATATGTTGCAGCATTCTATACAGTGGGATATCTTGCAGCATTCTATACAGTGGGATATCTTGCAGCATTCTATACAGTGGGATATGTTGCAGCATTCTATACAGTGGGATATGTTGCAGCATTCTATACAGTGGGATATCTTGCAGCATTCTATACAGTGGGATATCTTGCAGCATTCTATACAGTGGGATATGTTGCAGCATTCTATACAGTGGGATATCTTGCAGCATTCTATACAGTGGGATATCTTGCAGCATTCTATACAGTGGGATATGTTGCAGCATTCTATACAGTGGGATATGTTGCAGCATTCTATACAGTGGGATATCTTGCAGCATTCTATACCGTGGGATATCTTGCAGCATTCTATACCGTGGGATATCTTGCAGAATTCTATACCGTGGGATATCTTGCAGCATTCTATACAGTGGGATATCTTGCAGTATTCTGTCAGAGGTGTAAGTCGTGAGTCCTCCTGATATATACCTCTGACATTTACCTTAAAACTTGTTGTGATCAGGTCATAAGTAATGATTGTCTAAGTAGTCTTGCAATGTTATTTATCTTAGTTATAGTACAGCTCTAAAGGTCAATAACATTCCATCATCGTGTCCTTACATTACTTTTCATTATATTACACCTATATGGGATGCAATTTGATTTACATGTATATATATATATATATATATATATATATATATATATATATATATATATATATATATATATACGAGAAAATAGACGCAGCATTCCAGGAGTAGTTGGCTTGACAAAGGTTCTGCTGAGAGGACTGAAACATAGCTATTTCTGTACATGGGTGAATAAAGCACTATCTTTGCAACTACTCCTGGAGTACTGCGACTATTTCCTCATTTGTGTATCCAATTCAGGACCGTGTGGATGACGGTCAAGGATGCATAGCACCGTGATACTTGAACTCTCTGAAGTGCTGCTTTTTTCTACCTACTATATATATATATATATATAATGCAGTCTTTAGCATATCTAACAAGTTATCTTTGTGGGTGTTTCATTGCAAATTTAGCACACACGCGTGTCATGCCTGCAGTATAATTATACAGGTATGCAGCATGCATGTGAACTAAATTCATTGCATGGTAAGGTTGGGATATTTAAGTATGACAGAATGGGCAAAGCTTTTCTTGTAATCCTGTCCACATATAGAAGAGAATTAGCCTGATGTTGTTGGATGAATAATTGTTACCTGTACATTTTTCAATAAACTTGCAACAGGTTCTAAATAATATGAAGTGTGCCTTGTTATGTGTCATAATAAAACAAGTTTAATTCTTTTCTGTGACAGAGATTTTTTACAACTTATCCACAGTTTTATGTCTTCCTGCATACTCATGTGAATTGGTGTGTGTATCTGCCATTGTGAGCAAGTTTGCCTTTTTTCAGTGATTTTAACCCCTTCCCCCTGCTGGCATTCTGGGCCCTAATGTCCAAGCCATTTTTTAGATTTTTCCATTGTCACATTCGAAGAGCTGTAACTTTTTTATTTTTGCGTCGGCATAGCTGTATAAGGTCTTGTTTTTTGCGGGACGACTTGCAGTTTTTATTGGTACCATTTGAGAGTAGATGCGACTTTTTGATCACTTTCTATCACATTTTTTTTAAGTCAGGATTAACAGAAAACAGCAATTTTTCCATTGTTTTTTATTTTATTTTTTACGGCGTTCACAGTGCGGGTTAAATAATGTAACAGCTTTATAGTCGGGGTCGTTACGGACGCGGCGATACCAAATATGTGTAACTTTTTTGCTTTATTGTAGTTTTTTTTAATAGTAAAGCATTTTGTAAGGGGAAAAGCTGGGTTTTTCATTTTTTTTTTTTCACTTTTTTTTTTAATTAACTTTATTAAACTTTTTTTACTTTTTTACTAGTCCCACTAGGGGACTTCACTATCCTCCGATCGCTATTATAATACACTGCAATACTTTTGTATTGCAGTGTATTACTGCCTGTCCGTTTAAAACGGACAGGCATCTGCTAGGTCATGCCTGCGGCATGATCTAGCAGGCATTCGCTGCAGGCAGACCTGGGGGTCTTTATTAGACCCCCGGCTGCCATAGAAGACACAGACACTCGGCGATTTTATCGCCGGGTGTCAGTGAGATGAGAGGGAGCTCCCTCCCTCACTCCAAAACCATTCAGATGCGGTGCTCGCTATTGTGCACCGCATCTGAAGGGTTAAACAGGTGAGATCGATACTAATATCGATCTCACCCGGCAGAGCAGGGACACCCCCAGCCCTCAGCTGCTTCTGGCAGCTGAAAGCAGGGAGATTTCACGGCTCCCTGCTGTGTTTACTTTATTCTACAGCGACGTAGTTTGGCGGCGCTCTAGAATAAAGCCCACTAATGACCGCCGTAAAAAGACGTATCGGCGGTCATTAAGGGGTTAAATTAATATTGCAAATTTTTGTGATTTGTGTGTAATAGGAGTGTAGGGACTCGAAATACGATGGGGACCATTGATGTGGGTTGCAAGCTTGCGTATTTAGGCCAAAATATCAACTAATACCTCATGTTTATCATGAATATTTATAATTTATCATGGATATCTTTTCAGGATGCAGCCAGGCCTTGTAATGCTGGGGGAGAATAGGGTGTCAGTACTTTGTGTGGTACACTTAGGCCGGATTTACACGAGCGTGTGCGTTTTGCGCACGCAAAAGGCACTTAACAGCTCCGTGTGTCATCACCATATATGATGCGTGGCTGCGTGATTTTCGCGCAGCCGCCATCATTATGACACTCTGTTTGTATGTTTGTAAACAGAAAAGCATGTGGTGCTTTTCTGTTTTCATTCATACTTTTTACTGCTCATGCGCGAATCACGCGTGTCACACAGAAGTGCTTCCGTGTGCTGCGCGTGATTTTCACGCACCCATTGACTTCAATGGGTGCGTGATGCGCGAGAAACGCACAAATATAGGACATGTCGTGCATTTCATGCAGTGGACATACGCTGCATGAAAATCAAGGACTGTCTGCATAGACTAATAAACATCACGTCCTGGCTGGAGGTAATGTATATTCATTATCAGGACACTACAGTAATGTTGGTGTTTGTGTATGTAGCTGCACATAGTGATATAACTATATCGCTAGTGCAGTGTAAATGAATGGAGAGAAGTGCATGACGCTGATTGGTCAGCGTCATACACTCCTCTGTACAACGACCACTTTGTCTAAAGTAAAACACGCCCACTTGAGCGTTAAGAAACTCATTAGCATAAAGCTAAAAATCGCTCATAAAGTGGTTTAAAATAGATCATTTTTCGAAATAAAAAGCATTACTGTCACCTACATTACAGCGCCGATCTCCTTATATAGGAAATAGGGCACTTAAAATGTGGTGACAGAGCCTCTTTAAGATAATCTAGTTATAAATCTGGTCAATAACTTATTTCAATGTGTGTAATCCTCTAAGGCCTCGTGCACACTTCCGACACCGTTTTCACGGCCGTTTTTGAAGGATCTGTGTACCCGTTTTAGCGGCCGTGTTCACTCCAGTGTGCACTCTGTGTTTCCGTTTCCGAGCACGGTACTGTCCAGGGTGCTGAAAGAGTTAATGGGCTGCACTGATCGGCGGTAACTCTTTCAGCACCCTGGCCAGTACCATTCTCGGCGCTCGGAAATTACAATTTTAATGAAATAAAAAAATAAAAAAAATAAGTTCATACTTACTTTCCTCCTGTCCGGCCTCCAGCGATGACGTTTCATCCATGTCACCGCTGCAGCCAATCACAGGCTGTAGTGGCGGTCACGCACGTCTGGATGACATCAGAAGGCCGCCCTCCAGGGATGATGCTTCATCCCACGTGACCGCCTCTGCAGCCAATCACAGGCTGCCGCGTCACAAAGGAAGGTCGGACTGGAGGAAGAAGAGGGACTCGTCACCAAGACAACGAATGGGTACGTATAAACTGCTTTTTATTTTATTTTTAATCAGCAGCCTCTTTTCTCTATCAGTGATTGATAGAGACAAGTGGCTGCCGATTAGTGTAATATTTCTGTAATGTATTTCTGCCCGCCCGGCCGTTGCTAGGCAACGGCTCCGTCACACGCGGACGGCACACGGCCCCATTGACTTGCATGGGCCTCACGGTCACGGAATCTCGGACCAAAGTAGGACATGCTCTACTTTGCATCGGAACGGAGCAACAGGACCATCAACAAAACTGAAGTGTGCATGGCCCCATTGAAATGAATGGGTCAGGGTGCTAGCCGTCAGAAAAACGGCTAGCACCCTGAAGAAAAACACTGAAGTGGGCATGAAGAGGAAGACATTAATTAGATAGGAGAAGTGAATGAGAAACCATACACTTTATAAAGAATATGTGATTTAGATATGATACGCTGAAGTTACCAGGCGACTACAGTTTTTTATTTTATATATATATATATATATATATATATATTTATTATATTCTTCACTCGTACTTCTTTCTTTTCCTGGTTTAAAGGGATAAGGGGATTGAGGCGATGGGTCTGGGGTAATGAAATAGAAGCAATATTTTTTGTATGAGCTGAAATACTTAAAATCATAAAAAAAATGTTGCTACTGCTGATCAGGGCCACAAAATTGTGTAAAAATAGCAACTAGATCACAATCATCCCTCCCATTCTCAATGTCAGTGATTATACCAATGGGGATAACTAATGTAATAAGGTTTTATAGTTTTTATTCTCTGTGGAAACCTGTGTTATTTTATGCTGCGCATGGCTTGGCCAGGTACGTTTAGAAGGAAACCTCTGTGAAAACCTGATTTTCACAATGTATTCATTAGGGACTCACTAACTTATTTTTTCTCCAAGCAAAGAGCCCACTGGGCAGCGCCCAAATGAGATCAAGTAGCAGCCTAGTGAAAGGTAGAAGTACATATGCCGGACCTGGGTGTGCAGATCAGTGAGGTCTCCTACTGTTCTGCAGGAGAAGACGGCCAGTGGTCCTCAGCACTGGGGGAGAAAGCATACGTTTTGTTTTGGAAGGGGATGTTTAATGTCATCCTGCCAAAATTTTCTTCAAGTAAAAATGATGGTTACCTTACAATTCACAAGATGCTGGAGTATGTTCTAATATATAGTAATGTTGCGGTACCGCATGCAGGCTGTGAATGCTGACATATTTGCATTGGTCATGTCTAGTGCTGAGCATACTTTTTCTATATGAAGGAACCAATGAATAGTCAGATTACCAATAATAACCCTGAAAGATTTAACTATAGTCTTATACCACAGAAATACGTACCTACCCTTTGAGGCATTATAAACTTACCTGAATACAGATATTGTGGCCGCATATATCTCTTGTCAAATTGAGGGCTACGTAACCTGATGCTCCCTATAGACAAGAAAGAGATTTATTTGCACCTAGAGTGACCAGGATAGTTATATATATATATATATATATGACCAATCATAAAAATTAATGGTTGATCATGACAGTTGAAAATGAAGTGAGACCAGTCTGACGAAAGTACTATTTCTTACTGAATTGGCTATCATATTTTAAAAGTATGAGTAAAATTAATGATGCCACTACATGTTATGCCATGGCTCCAGGTGCATCCAAGCCCTCTACCACAAAAGGGGACGGCATATACAATATAAATGGGTAGCACAGCGGTGTGATGCCTATCATAATAAATATATATATATATATATATAAATAAAACAACACAAAAGTTTGAACAGCACATTCCAAGAAAGTGATATAAAATGTGTATGCAGATGCAAGAACACCTGTGACTGCAAACATACAGCAGACAAAGAATGGCGACAGCACACTGCGAACACCAATGTTACCTAAACTGCTAAATATAAATAAATATGCATTACTGCTAAATCTACTTACAATAGGGAGGTTCTTAGTGCACATTTTGATCAAAAAGTGTTTGCCCACCTGCCACGATAAGGCGACCTCTGTAAGGTGGGGAACTACTCAGAACAGAACTTTTGTGTTTTTTATGGGATCCATATATGTGGGGTTAGCGACTGCCTCCATTTTTTGTTCTTGCACTCCTCCCATTCTGCCCTGGGTGATTTTAATTAGTTTAGTGCTGGTTGTGCAGAGTAGGTCCCCACCTTACAGAGGTCGCCTTGTCGTGGCAGGTGGGCACAATTTGATCAAAATGTGCACTAAGAACCTCCCTATTGTAAGTAGATTTAGCAGTAATGCATATTTATTTATATTTAGTGGTTTAGGTTGCATTGGTGTTCGCAGTGTGCTGTCACCATTTTTTGTCTGCTGTGTGTATATATATATATATATATATATATATCGATTGATTCTATACAGCCCACATAAGCAACCCATCAATCGAGATCTACCAGTAGACTGTGGATGGTTGCAGAGTAGATTGAGGCTAAGCTGCCTTTTATTTCATGCTGCAGAGAATTCAGTCCAGAGATGTAAACTAATACACAGAACACTGGGGTTCAGGAGAACATTATGGAGGACAGATTGCACTGAGCGACACTAAGATCACACAGATTGTACTTCAGGAAACTAAATCTGCAAACTCACCACATAGACTAAGGCATGCCTTTGAAGAATGTCATAAGAATTGTGTTTTGTTCGGTTGCAAATAAAAACAGAAAACTGTGCTTTAGCTGAAGACGTGAATCTGATTTGTAGCATTTCATCCATGAAAAATGTTTTCATTTCCCAAGCTGAAATAGAAACTAAAGTGAGTAACTCTCATGCTCATCCTATAATTTAGGGCTTATTCAGACGAACGGGATATACGTCCGTGCAACGCGCGTGAACTGTGCTCTGTTTAGATACATTTGTGTATGTTCATGTTATTTCTGATGAAAATAACATTAAGGGTATGTGCACACACACTAATTACATCCGTAATTGACGGACGTAGTTCGGCCGCAAGTACCGGACCGAACACAGTGCAGGGAGCCGGGCTCCTAGCATCATACTTATGTACGATGCTAGGAGTCCATGCCTCGCTGCAGGACAACTGTCCCGTACTGAAAACCTGATTACAGTACGGGACAGTTGTCCTGCAGCGAGGCAGGGACTCCTAGCATCGTACATAACTATGATGCTAGGAGCCCGGCTCCCTGCACTGTGTTCCGTCCGGTACTTGCGGCCGAAATACGTCCGTCAATTACGGACGTAATTAGTGTGTGTGCACATACCCTAAGGGTATGTGCACACACAAAATCCAAAACTTCTGAAAATACAGAGCTGTTTTCAAGGGAAAACAGCTCCTGATTTTCAGAGGTTTTTAAAGCCACTTGCGATTTTCGCTGCGTTTTTTACAGCTGTTTTTGGAGCTGTTTTTCTATAGAGCTTATGAAAAACGGCTCCAAAAACGGCTGAAGAAGTGACATGCACTTCTTTTTCGCGGGCATCTATTTACATGCCGTTTTTTAAAAAACGAGGCATAAAAAAACGACCCGTCGGAACAGAACGACATATTTCCCATTGAAATCAATGGGCAGATGTGTGGAGGCGTTCTGCTTCCGTTTTTCCAGGCGTTTTTCTAGGTGTAAACGCCCCGAAATATGCCTGAAAACACTCCGTGTGAACATACACTAAGGGTTTACATTTGTTTTGTGCTTGTGTTTCTTACCTGGAAAGGCTCCAGACGCAAATGGGCATCTCACCCAGGAGCCCTTCGCTGTTGTAAACTAAAAATAAAAATGATCAATTACTAAATAAATATTCAAAACATGAATAATTTATGCAAATATGTCGTTCATGTCTAGTGATTAAGATACCAAACATTTCCAATGTTCGCTGTTCAGATGCGTTTGTTAAAAAAATAATAATTTTAGTGCTATGTATAGCACGAGGGAAAGTTAAAATGTAATATTTTCTTATATTTATGTTTTAATATGACCAAGTTACTTGGAATTGTTTATTTAAAAACATATCTAGTCTATTTTTCATTATAATCACCTTTCCTGCTAAAACACTTGTCTAACTACAACTGCTTAAAGAGGCTCTGTCACCAGATTTTGCAACCCCTACCTGCTATTGCAGCAGATCGGCGCTGCAATGTAGATAAGAGTAAGGGTATGTTCACACGGCCTATTTACGGACGTAAATCGGGCGTTTTTGGCCCGAATTACGCCCGAAAATAGCGCCTCAATAGCGCTGACAAACATCTGCCCATTGAAAGCAAAGAGCAGACGTTTGTCTGTTCACACGAGGCGTATATTTACGCGCCGCTGTCAAATGACGGCGCGTAAATAGACGCCCGCGTCAAAGAAGTGACCTGTCACTTCTTTGGCCGTAATTGGAGCCGTTATTCATTGACTCCAATGAATAGCAGCGCTAATTACGCCCGTAATTGACGCGGCGTTCAAGCGCCTGCACATGCCGGTACGGCTGAAATTACGGGGATGTTTTCAGGCTGACACATCCCCGTAATTTCAGCCGTTACGGACCCCCGCCGTGTGAACATACCCTTAAGTTGTTTTTTCTTTTAAAACGAGCATTTTTGGCCAAGTTATGACCATTTTTATATTTATGTAAATGAGGCTTTCTAAAGTACAACTGGGCGTGTTTAAAGTAAAAGTACAACTGGGCGTGTATTGTGTTCGTTACATCTGGGCGTTTTTACTTCTTTTACTAGCTGGGCGTTGTGTATAGAAGTATCATCCACTTCTCTTCACAAAGCCCAGCTTCTGGCAGATCACGCTGTGACGTCACTCACTTCCTGCCCCAGGTCCTGCATCGTAAAAACGCCCTGATGTAACGAACACAATACACGCCCAGTTGTACTTTTACTTTAAACACGCCCAGTTGTACTTTAGAAAGCCTCATTTACATAAATATAAAAATGGTCATAACTTGGCCAAAAATGCTTGTTTTAAAAAAAACAAAAAACGTTACTCTTATCTACATTGCAGCGCCTATCTGCTGCAATAGGAGATAGGGGTTGCAAAATCTGGTGACAGAGCCTCTTTAAGGCCTCATGCCCACTTCGGTTTTTTCATTCAGGGTGCTATCCGTTTTTGTCACTGATAGCACCCTGGACCCATTCATTTCAATTGGGCCATGCATACTTCCGTTGTTTTAATGGAACCGTGCAGCCGTTCCGTCAAAAGTAGTGCAGGTCCTAATCCTGCCCGTTTTTGACGGAACAGTCTCTGCCTTTGGATTGAATTTGGTCCGTGAAACAACGGGCTACAAACGGAAGCCATACGTGTGCAGCCCCTTGTGTGACGGGACCGTCATTAACGGCCGTACAACGGCCGATGGAAGTGTGCATGAGCCCTAAGGGTAAGGCTATGTACACACGTAATGTTTTCAGCCGTTTTTCAGGCCGTAAATGACACGAAAAACGGCTGAAAAATCGGAAGCAGAACACCTCCAAACATCTGCCCATTGATTTCAATGGAAAAAACGGCGTTCTGTTCCGACGAGCCATTTTTTTCACGGGCCGTTTTTCAAAACGGCCTCGTAAAAAACCGGCCGCGAAAACGAGGTGCATGTCACTTCAGCCGTTTTTTAAGCCGTTTTTCAGAGACTCTATAGAAAAACAACTCCAAAAAACGTCCACAAAAAACGCAGCGAAAATCGCGAGTGGCTTAAAAAACGTCTGAAAATCAGGAGTTGTTTTGCCATTGAAAACAGCTCCGTATTTTCAGAAAATTTTGAGTTTGCGTGTGAATATATGTCTGAAAATACGGAACTGTTTTCAAGGGAAAACAGCTCCCTGATTTTCAGACTTTTTTTAGCCACTTGAGTTTTTCGCTGCGTTTTTCACAGCCGTTTTTGGAGTTGTTTTTCTATAGAGTCTATGTAAAAACTGCTCCAAAAACGGCTGAAGAAGTGACATGCACTTCTTTATGGTGGCTGTCTTTATACGCGGCCATTTTGAAAAACGGCCGCGAAAAAAACGGCCCGTCGGAACAGAACGCCGTTTTTCCATTGCGATCAATGGGCAGATGTTTGGAGGCGTTCTGCTTCCGATTTATCGACCGTTTTTCGGCCGTTTACGGCCCGAAAAATGGCAGAAAATAAGCCGTGTGAACGTACCCTTTTGGGTAACGTTTACACACTTAACCAAAAACTTCTGAAAATATGGAGCTGTTTTCAAGAGAAAACAACTCCTGATTTTCAGCGTTTTTTTTAGCAACTCGCGTTTTTCACAGCGTTTTTTACTGCTGTTTTTGGAGCTGTTTTTCTAGTTATGGAGTCAATGAAAAATGGCTCCCAAAACAGCTCAAGAAGTGACATGCACTTCTTTTTCGCGGACGTCTTTTGACAAACCGTTTTTCTAAAATGAGGTGTAAAAAAACGCCCGTCGGAACAGAACGCCGTATTTCCCATTGAAATCAATGGGCAGATGTTTGTAGGCGTTCCGCTTCCGTTTTTTCAGGTGTCTTTTGAGGTGTAAACGCCCCGAAATACGCCTGAAAACACTACATGTGCACATACCCTAAGTCCACACACGTTTACACAGTGTAGATTTACTGCAAATTTTGTCTTTTTCTAGCCAAAACCAGAATTAGATTCAGGAGAGCAGACCTACATGACATTTCTTTATATATTTCTTCTGTTTAGATTATGTTCCTGGTTTTGGCTTAAAAAATACAAGCTGCAGCAAATCTGCAATGTGTGAACAAGGCCTTAGGCTAGATTCACACAGGATGGAAAGGCTGCATATTTTCCATGCAGAAAATGGATTACAGTCGCTGCCATGTGGATGAGATTTGAACAAATTGCTCATTTTGCTCTGGTTGCTCACTGCAGATTTCACCCTTTTAAATGTATAAGGGGTAAAATCCACAGCAAAATCTGCACGTAACACGTGTAGACTTTGCTGCAGAAACGCTACTTAAAGGCTATGGATACACTGTGGAAGATCCACAGAATTTCCGTCCCATGTGAATCCAGCTTCAAGGGGTTGTTTATAATTAGAAAAACATGCCTACTTTCTTCCAAAAACAGAGTTAGGGTATGTTCACATGGCTTATTTACGGACGTAATTCGGGCGTTTTACACCTCGATTTACGTCCGAAAATGGGTCTTACGATGTTCTGTGCACACGATCATTTTTTTTACGCCCCGCTGTCAAAAGGCGGGGCGTAAAAAATACACCCACGTCAAAGAAGTGCCTGTCACTTCTTCAGACGTAAATGGAGCCGTTTCCCATGGACTCCATGGAAAACCAGCTCCATTTAAAGTCCGTAATGGACGCAGCAAAAAGCGCCTCAACATGCCATTACGGCTGAAATGACGGTGCTGTTTTCTCCTGAAAACAGCCCCGTAATTTCAGCCGTTACGGACACTGCCGTGTGAACATACCCTTACACCTGTCCATGGGTTGTGTCTGGTATTGCAGCTCAGCTCCATTGAAGTGAATGAGGTTGAGCTCCAATATCAAACACAACCTGTGGACAGGTACGGTTCTGTTTCTGGAAGAAAGCAGCCATGTTTTTCTAATCCTGCACAATCCCTTTAAGGGCTCATTCACACGACCGTAATATACATCCGTGTTAAAACAATGGCCATCACACGGATGCAAGTATTTCAATGGGGCCATTGATTTAACGGACTATGTGAAGGGTCTGTTCGAAAAATAGGACATTTCCTATTTTCTTCAGTTTTCACGTAATCCCTAAAAAGACTCGTCTATGAGGGATCCATAAAAACAGGTCCCGCACGGGTGCAACACGGACGTGAAAAACGACACTCGGTGTTCGGTCCGTGATATACGGTCCGTGTATCGGCCGCATTTCCCGGACCGAACACACTGCAGGGAGTCGGGCTCCTAGATCATAGTTCTCTATGACGCTAGGTGTCACTGCCTCGCTGTGGGACAACTGTCCCGCACTGTAATCATGTTTTCAGTACGGGACAGTAGTTCCGCGGGGAGGCAGGGACACCTAGCGTCATAGATAACTATGATGCTAGGAGCCCGGCTCCCTGTAGTGTGTTCGGTCCGGGAAATGCGGCCGACACACGGACCGTATATCACGGACCGAACACCGAGTGTGAATTAGGCCTACAAAAGACTCGTTTATTTTCTCGCACACCTGATTTCATTTCTTGAACATGATCAGCTGATGTAATTGGATTCCCACTTCCCTGTTAATTCATTAAACTTACTCGGCCTTCATAATATTCACAGCACCATTTCCCAAATTGTTACAGTAATAACAGGATCGTATAACGTAACCAGGTCATGAGCTTTATTTGCCTCAGTGTTTTTTTTTGTTTTTTTTCCAAATTAGACCTGTTTTGTCAACTCACACAGCACTGGTGCTAAACTGGCTGTATCAACACATGGTGTAATGCTCTGTATTTGAATATAAGCCAAAGACTGCACGTAGATGCTGGTCCCAGGTAACATAGTCGGAACTTTGAAGACGTCTCAAAGATGACGAAGCAGAGTAGCACAGTGTAGCAAGACATCTTATGGACAGTGAATTAGAGTAGAACAGCATTGTGGAAACAGACTTCAGTGGCACCATGTAGACCTGGAGGAGTAGCGCACAGTGCAGGAGTAGTTTGGTAGCTGGCCAGCAGAAACAATGAATGACTGAGACAATTATTCAATTGGAACAAGCTATTCTAGGGTGTGTAATCTAAGGACTTCCTGTTCTTCACCCATAATCCCCACAAGGAGCTATGAACTATTCCTATTAGATCCCCAGGTTGCGGTCCCCAGGATAGTCCTCAATGGACAGTCGGGCTGCAGATGGCAGGTGAGAATTGTTTGGAAGTCAAACTGGATCCGGGTCGGTAACAAGTGAGCAGCATCAGGTCCACTAATCAGAATCAGGAGGCAAAGTCAGGGATAGGCCAGAGAAAGTACAAGGATTAGTCAGCTCAAGCAGAGTCAAGGCAAAAGCTGTGTCTAACACAGGGAAATCACAGGGATCAACAGGAACAAATGCCAGAAAACACACCACCAGGGCTAATAACCAAGCACTGCAACACTGGAACGGTTCCCCTTTAAGGTCCAGGAGGAGTGACATCACACTCTCCATCTGTATCCTGTGACTAGAGTCATGCAGCGCAAGCAGAGGAGAACTGTGGTGTCCTGTCATCATGGTGACGCCAAGCCCCTGGACGGACCAACAAACCCGGAGTACACCATGTCGGCCCGTGTTGGCCTGTGTCGGCCTGTGGCTGACACATGGCCTGAGCATTAGGATGTCTATTCCATCTAGTGACAAAGTATCAAACTACATGACATCACAGTTCAAATCCAGCAACAAGCAATGCATGTATGGGGATAAACTAGGGAACTTTTTTTTTTTTTACGACTTTCCCTCATATATAACTACAGATAAGGTTGATGAACAGGAAACGTATCAAGCATTTGCTGATTCCAACTAACATTTTTATGAATATATCAAACTTTATACAGTAAAGAAGATAAGATAAACAGAAATGAAAAAAGTAAAGTAGATCCTTAAACAAATGATGTTGTTGTCTGGATACTCTAGTTTCCTCCAACACTCTCAGAATGAAATGTTAAATACTTTTGTGTCAAAAAAGACAAAAGTATAATAGGTATGATACCTTTATTGGCTAACCATAAAAGTTGTATATGCGGCTTTCAGAGCACAGAGGCCCCTTCTTCAGGCAGTTTACAAATGAATGACTTAGAAAAAAGCACTCTCAACACTCTCAAAACATTCTGATACTTTAGCTGTATTAGATTCATATGAATTTAGTCCTAGTGTGTACACTCATGGGAGAAAAAGTACACCCTCCTTCAATCCTATGTTTTTATTTATCAGGGACTAAATAGTAACTGTAAAAAAAAATGGTACCAGCATCACACAAAATATATCAAATATAAAAAAAAATTATTAGTATAAAATAGATAAGAGCAAATAGACCAATAATCAAATATATGAAATAATGATACAATGGTCAATTTGATTGGTTAGTATTCAATCCAAACTATGTATCGTGATAAAATAATACTAGACGCACACTATAGTTATTAGAAGGTTCGCACTAGAGTACAATACGGACAAAACAGCAATTTAAAAAAAATTCTGATGATGTGTACACCGCAGGGCCCTTGCGGTATGAACTTAAGATTGACTGAAAAAATCTACCAATCAAGCAAACAGCATATGTAGTACGGCGAAAAATAGCCACAAAATTTAAAAATTTCAAGTAAATAATACCTACACATATAAATATAGGAGCTATATGGCTGTGTAGCGCTATATACAAGGGGGAGAGGGGGCTGTGTAGCGCTATATACAAGGGGAAGAGGGGAGCTGTGTAGCGCTATATACAAGGGGAGAGGGGGGCTGTGTAGCGCTATGTACAAGGGGAGGAGGGGGCTGTGTAGCGCTATGTACAAGGGGAGGAGGGGGCTGTGTAGCGCTATATACAAGGGGAGGAGAGGGGCTGTGTAGCGCTATATACAAGGGGAGTGGGGGACTGTGTAGCGCTATATACAAGGGGAGAAGGGGGGGCTGTGTAGCGCTATATACCATCGGAGGAGGGTGGCTGTATAGCGCTATATATAAGGGGAGGAGGGGGGCTGTGTAGCGCTATATACAGGGGGAGGGGGCTGTGTAGCGCTATATACATGGGGAGGAGGGGGGCTGTGTAGCACTATATACAAGGGGGAGGGGGCTGTGTAGCGCTATATACAGGGGGGAATTGCTGTGTAGCACTACATACAAGGGGAGGGGGGCTGTGTAGAGCTATATACAAGGGGAGGGGGGCTGTGTAGCATTATATACACAAGGGGAAGAGGGGGGAAATGTAGCACTATATACAGCGGGGAATTGCTGTGTAGCACTATGTACAAGGGGCTGTGTGGCAGTATCTACAGGGTGCTGTGTGGCACTATCTATAGGGGGCTGTGTGGCAGCATCTACATGGGGATGTGTGTGACTCTATCTACAGGAAGGGCTGTGTGTGTCGCTATCTACAGGGGGTTGAAGCTGTCTACAGGGGATGTGTTTGGAGCTATCTACAGAGGCTGTGTGGCACTATCTACATGGGCTGTGTGGCGCTCTCTACAGGTGGTCTGTGGTACTATCTACAGGGTGTGTGTGTGCGTTGCTATCTACAGGAGGTCTGTGGCACTATCTATAGGGGCAGTGGTGTAATGAGGGATTCTTTCATTGATGCCTATAATTGGTGTTTATAACTGTCTATTTTACTGCTGTACTAATAATAGTAATAGTAATAATATTATGGTATTTAAAAAAGTAATTTAAAACCAATTTAAAATAAGTTTAACACTATATACAAGGAGAGGGGGGCTGTGTAGCGCTATTTACAAGGGGAGGGGGCTGTGTAGCACTATATACACAAGGGGAAGAGGGGGGCTTTGTAGCAGGGGGGAATTGCTGTGTAGCACTATATAAAGGGGTCTCTGTGGCAGTATTTACAGGGGTCTGTGTGGCACTATCTAGAGGGGGGTCTGTGTGGCACTATCCAGAGGGGGGTCTGTGTGGCACTATCTACAGGGGGGTCCGTGTGGCACTATCTACAGGGGGGCTGTGTGGCAGTATCTACATGGGGATGTGTGTGAAGCTGTCTACAGGGGGATGTGTTTGGCGCTATCTACAGAGGCTGTGTGGCACTATCTACATGGGCTGTGTGGCGCTCTCTACAGGTGGTCTGTGGCACTATCTACAGGGTGTGTGTGTGCGTTGCAATCTACAAGGGGTCTGTGTGACGCTATCTATAGGGACAGTGGTGTAATGAGGGATTATTTCATTGATGCCTATAATTGGTGTTTATAACTGTCTATTTTACTGCTGTACTAATAATAGTAATAGTACTAATATATAGTATTTAAAAAAGTAATTTAAAACCAATTTAAAATAAGTTCTCTTATTCTCTTATTTAGTCGCTATATTAGCGTTTACTGGAGGTATTACTTTTGGTAATAAGATCGCCCACCATTGATGGAGACTTGCCCTGCTCCCAAACTGCCCAGCTCAGGAGCTGCAAAGACTTAGAGGGAACATTGGTCACCAGTCCCTGCACTAAATGCAGCCTGACAATAGATGCATTAGTGTTTTGCCAGACACTTAGGACAGTCAGCGGTGGGGTGGCGATTGAGTCCCTTTTTTACTTGGACGTTGGTGAGGTAGAAATGAAGTATGGCCGCATGGCTGCACACTGAAATTTCCAAAACGCCAAGATGTCCCGTTCAGCTGTTTGGTGGGATAGAGTGTATCGACGAAACTGCGGAGTATGGAATCCAAGATGCTGAGTTATCTCCGTCAGCTGGCACGTTGTTTATAGTTGGCCAGGATGCTCACTTTTCCAGCTTAAGTGACAGCGAAAGGTTGTGGCTTGTGTTCAATATCATTTTTAATAATAGTAAGGTCGGTATCTTAGTCAAAGGTTGACACCCATTTGCGAAACACTTTTCAAAGCTACCTAAGCTAATGAAGAAGAATCTTAGGTAGCTTTAAAACACATTTAGCGATATGGTTGTCACCCTCTGACTGAGATCGACTTTATTATTATTTATTTATCATCATTAACTGAGGTTTTCTTTATATCTTGGAGCTTGCTGAGACTCCTACAGAATGCTCGATCCCGATCATTGCCCTGTGTAAACAGGGCAACGATCAGCCGATGAACAAGCTAGTTCATCGGCTTATTGTATCGTTTATGCAACAACAAAATATTATCGTTATCGGCAGCACATCGTTCTGTGCAAACAGGAAGGTGTGCAGCCGACATGATAGAAATGTATGGGGACGAGTGATCGTAGTAACCAGCGCTCACCCTCATAATAGCTTCTTGTGAAAGGAGGAAAAGAGCGGCGATCAATGAGCTGGCTCATTGATCGCGCTTGTTTATACGGCCCATGTAGGGCCATCTAAGAGGACCTCTGTAGAATGGGGAAATTCAAATTGTTTAGGGATGGCCTTAAAACCCTTCTCAGATTGATGAGCAGCAACAATTGCTTTTCTGAGTTCATGGCAGATATTCTATATCGTGATATTATGTAGACACACAACTGAGGACTCCAGAACACCAAACTGCTAAAAGTTCTGCTCTTAGAGAGGTAGTCACATTTCTTTATGATTAACTAGTCCTTGTTTACACCTGCCTGCTTGTTACTCTTCCAATAATTGTGGAAGTAGGAAGGGTGGACTTAATATTCTCACCAGACTTCTGAATGTTGGCTGACTTTTTGGAAACAATGACTACATATTGAAATCAGGTTTTTTTTGGCAGTTTTTTGTTACCAGAGGTTATTATATTGTTCATAGAAGTTGGTGAGTACCACACAATTGTTAGTTAGGCCCTGATAAATAAAAACATACTGTCTTTTTCCCATGACACTATTCGTATGGTAAGTAATAATTACAATAAATTAATAACAAATAATAGAGAAAATATAAAACTTTTTACTTGAGTCCTTGAATAAGCAGAGTATAAATCTGCCCTTTTGATAAACATATTTGTATTGGAAAAAGTAAGAACATGATAAGAAGATAGAAATGTAACAAAATTTGCGTAATGCTTAGCAATGGGAAATGAGGTGGTTACAGTAGCCACCGTAGTAGTGTCTGGGTATTCCTCAAGTCCAGTCTGTTTTAGACTGCAAGAAGGGTTGTCTGCTATGCTCCGCTTACTAAACTGCCTGTGTTCTAGAGACTCCCAAGCAAACACTGCAGAAAGCCTCCACTGATAAAACACTCCACGTGTGAAACCTTCTTTATCTTTATTACAGATGTTTCGTATCTCTTTTTTAAATCTGCACAGATGCTTCTTTTTAGCCATTCAATAATTATGGGATTTTGACTGTTTGCAGCTGACACATTTTATCCAGTCCTTGCTGATCAAAGTAACTACAATGACATGGAACTGGACTCTTTATCTTCTCTTATCTAGATTTACTTTTGTATAGACACCTTCTTTTGTTATGTAGATACATTGATAAAAAACCAATTCGATATGTGAGTCCACAGGACCAACAAATTGTATCTGTGTGTTCGCTTTTCCAGCTCGTGTGTAACTGAACGGAATGTGAGGCCCACTGTTGGAGTTAAGGTCATTTGGCTCTCAAAATGAGATGGGTTGAGCACCACTGATTTAGACTATTCTTTTACCAACATATGCAGCAATAATGGTAATGTTCTGTACCTTATATTACCACAATTTAAAGTACTGATTAACATCCTAGGGTCCCATGCACACGACCGTGCCCCTAATTACGGCCGTTTTTAAGAGCCGTGCTCCCATAATAAAGTATAGGAGCACGGTTCGTAAAATGAAAAAATAGGACATGTCCTATTTTTTTCGCCAGGTTTCTACGGCACGGACACCCTCCTGTAGACATACAGGAAGGTGTCCATCGGCCATAGAAATGAATGGGCTCATAATTACAAGCGATTTTACAGTCGTGTGCATGGGGCCTTAACCTGTAGTGATATTAATATTGCGAAGTTGATATTTCTAAACCAGGAATAAAAAAAGAATACAATCACCACAAACTAGTCGGAATTCTATGAGATAAAAGTTAATATATCATGAAGACTGAACTCAGGCACATAAAATCTGGTCAGGGTACTTGCCTTCATACAAAGTCTGGGATGAGTGTCCACTTGATTGTACAAAGCCTAAATTATAAAAAGAGTAAAGTTTTAAAGCAAATTGTTTTACTTTCTTTCATTCCGTTACTTATTAAACTCTATTTAAAAAGAAAACATTCAATTCGTTATTTCATTTATATTTCTGCATTCTCTTGTAGAGACCTATGGTTCAAAAAGATTTTATGTTCCAACACACTCTTTCTTTACAAATTAAAGGAAGAAGCAAACTCAAGTAAATCGATGTATGTTATGCAAGTTTTACATCTAAAGTATTTGTAATTAGTATTACTAAAATTAAATATATCAAATGAACCTCAGATTGTTGAAAAATCTACATTTGCTAGTAAAGTTTGAGGTTCAAAATAAGGGTTTGACATAAATGTAAATGTCTTCTACCAGTATAATGCAGGGACTTAGTTCTCCCACACCTCCGGTCCCTCCCTAACTACAGTTGGTTACATTTGTGAGCACAACAAACTAATGGGCTTTCAGTAGTAGAATGTAATGACCTTTGTGTCTGTAGTTGGATGAAAAGCAGTGCATGAAAGTTAAAAATCTTATAGCCACAAGAGCAATGATTTGACAGCGCTCCATTTCTAAAATGGATAATTTTCAGATATAACAGTATATTAAGGAATTTCTCCTGGCTCCCTAATAATTGGTGAAAAGTGTATTGCTAATGTAGAGCCACACTGACGGCATGAATGATATGATACAATGATATATTGTAGCTTTAAAAGTGTCAATGAGACTCTATTGGCTACTGGAGAGGTCAACAATATGGTGAAAAGCTGGGTGGCCGTCACTTTTTCATACCACTGACGACCTTTCAAAGGGAATCAGTCAGCAGAGATCCCTTACTTACAGTGCATTAAATCAAACACATGATTTGGCTTTAGACTCTAAACTTGGAACCAATAGAGCAGCAGTCCTCAACTAGTGGTCCATGGTCCAAATCCTGACCAGGGACAACAGCTGTTTGGACCGGAAAGACCTACCATCATAGAGCATGTTCTCCTCCAATGCATCTATGACAGCAGGTCTGTCATCCGGAGCGGAACTACTGCCAAGGCCTGGCAAAAGAGGTTCCGACAATGGCCAGCATCAGGATGTTGTATGGGGGGGGGGGGGGCCTGGAAGTGAAGAGTACACAAGAGCAGTAAATATAAATATATATATATATATATATATATATATAAATCCAAAAAATGAGCAGCAACTCCAATATAAAGGGTTAAAAAAGTGGGTACTTTATTGCCCGTGCAAAGTACCCACTTTTTTCACCCTTTATATTGGAGTTGCTGCTCATTTTTTGGATTTCTGTGTATCTGGGACTTGGTCTGTCCCTCTGAGCTTGCACCCACACGCTGCTGGTGCTGCTGGACTTTGTATATATCTGTGTGTATATATATATATATATATATATATATATATATAAATAAAAAATTGTCTGGTCTGGGGTATGAATCTCTTTAGGGGGCTGATCTGGTGCCTGAACTAATTTTAGGGGCTGGACTGGGGTCTAAATTAATTTTAGTGACTGATCTGGGGTCTGATTAATTGCAGGGGTCTGGTTCTCAATTAATTTAAGAGGTCTGGTCTGGGGTTTGAATTAATTTTAGGGGTCTGGTTTGGGGTCTGATCTGGGCTCTGAATGAGTTTATGGGTCTGGGGTCTTAATCTATTTTGGGGTCAGGTTTGATTTTCCCACCAACAATAATAATATGTTTTGATGTAAATAGTTCTACAAAGTTTGCAAAATGTAACAAGATAATTGTTTGTGTTCAACTTGGACCTTATCTGGCCACAGACACAGGTAAGTGGACCTTTACTAAAGCTAATTGAGTACCACTGCAGTAGACTATTGCACTCACTTGGTCTTGTTTAACACTTTTTGAATCTGGGATATTTAGGCATTTTTCATCTTTCAACCTGCATAGATTGATGGTGGCATCCACAGGACATATTGACTTCCAGGCAAGCTCATAGGTTATAGGATTATATGTAATGCGGTCCCAAAGACTGCCAATATCTGTGAAAAAGCATAGTTAATTTGGTATTGAATTTCAACATTGTCATTGTACCCCATTTATCAAAAAACAAATGGCTTGTGCGTGTTGAGTTTCCATGCTATGTATATTATGTAACTTCACTTTAGAAGACGCGGCAGTATTACAGCTTAGTAGAACCTCTATGTTGTACGGAGCCATGATACGGCATCAATAGACGTCTATAGGGTTGCACTAGTGTACCATGTAAGCCACAAATGAAAGTGGACGCTTTGTCATTATAATTATACCTTTTTTTTTGGCAACTGGATCGACTGAGATTGCAAGATTAACAACTATTTCAGTAATACAATGCTATACAGAGGCACCATATGGTCAGTGGCCCCATAGATTGTAGCCATAGGGACTACATATGCCCCAAACAGGCTCCGTCCACACTACTCTTCCATGTGCATGAGGCCTAAAAACCTAGGACATTAGTATTACCTATTCTGTATAATATGTTCTAAAATGCTACTCTTTACAGTCTTCGTGCTTTTCTGTTTATAAACATAAAAACAGAGTGTCATAATGATGCCAGCTGCACGAAAATCACACAGTCACACACCATATGCTGATGCCACACTGACCTTTTGCGCGCGCAAAACTCAGCGTTTTTTGCGAGTGCAAAACGGACATGTCCGTGTGAATAAGGCCTAAAAGTTCATGACAGATGCGAAATGCCAAATGGGAAAATTGTTGCATATCTTTAGGTCATAAATTGGATGCCCACACTGCATGTTGATGACAGATCTATTTTAAAGATGATTTTTAGGCAGGAGTATATTTAAGATTTCCTGCAGGAAGAGAGGGGATAATTGTCTGCAAAAAAAAAATGCTTTATCTTAAAAGGGTTGTCCAAGAGTTAAAAAAAATTGATCTCGCTTCAGAATGTTTGGTAAAATAGTAAAAAAAAACTCATGCCAGTATGACACTTCAAAGCTGCTGTCATGTAAATTCAGACCGGCGGGATACCAAAGCGTTATCGGAATTTCTCCAAGTAGGCTTTCAGAAGGGTCTTAAATATAGCACTCTTAGGCCGGGTTCAGACGTAGTGTAAATACTGCAGATTTTCCACAACGTATTTCATTGTGGAAAAACACAGCATAATACAGTAGCAGCAGAGTGGATGAGATTTGAACAAATCTTATCCACATGCCTTGTGAAAAACCCGCCAAAAAAAGTTCATAAACTGATCTGCGGTGCAGTTTTTTTAATTCGCGGCATGTCAATTTATGCTGCGGAATCGCTGCTTTTCTGTTGCGAGTTTTCCCCATTGAATTCAATGGGGAGAATAATCCAAAACAAATAGCAGATGTTGCGATTTTTGTGGTGCCTGGAAAAATCCTAATAAAATGGAGGCCACAAAATGCACAAGGTGCTCCTTCATTTCTGAGACCTGTATTTAAGTCAAGAAGCACACTAGGGCCACATATGGAATATTTCTAAAAACAGAAGAATTAGGGCTTATTTAGAGAAACGTGTAATACGTCCGTGCAACGCGCGTGATTTTCAAGCGTGTCGCACGGACCTATGTTAGTCTATGGGGCAGTGCAGACTGTCAGTGATTTTTGCGCAGCGTAAGTCCGCTTCGTAAAACTCACGACAGGTCCTATATTTCTGCGTTTTTCGCGCATCACGCACCCATTGAAGTCAATGGGTGCGTGAAAATCACGTGCACCACACGGAAGCACTTCCGTGGGACGCGCGTTATTCGCGCAACAGCAGTCAAAAGTATGTTTGGAAACAGAAAAGCACCAGTGTCATAATGATGGCGGCTGCACGAAAATCACACAGCCGCACATCCTGTGTGATGCCACACGGAGCTGTTAAGTGCCTTTTGCGCATGCAAAATGCCGCGTTTTTTGCGTGCGCAAAACGCACACGCTCGTGTAAATCCCCCCTTAGGGTAATAAATATTGATAATAAATATTGAGTTGTGTTTCTCTGTTAACACCAGCTATGTTGCAGAAAAAAAAACCATTAAAATTCAATACATGCAAAAATATTTCATTTTTAAATCTACATCTTATTGGAAATAAAAATTTTATTTTTATTTTCACTGCCCAGTTCTAATAAAATCTATAAAATCACCTATGGGGTCAAAATGTGCACTAGGTACTCCTTTGCTTCTGAGGCCTGTGTTTCGGTGCATTAGCATACTAGGGCCACATGTGGGATAGTTCTAAAAACTACAGAATCCGGGCAATAAATATTGAGTTGTGTTTCTCTGGTAAAACCTTTTGTCTTACAGAAAAAAATTGATCAAAATGGAATTTCTGCACAAAAAAAATGAAATTTGTAAATTTCACCTCCACCTTGCTTTAATTCCTGTGAAACGCCTAAAGGGTTAAGAAACTTTCTAAATGCAGTTTTGAATACTTTGAGGGGTGCAGTTTTTTAAAATGGGGTGATTTATGGGGGTTTATAAAAGCCATTTCAGAACTGAAATGGTCCCTGAAAAAATAGCCTTTTGATATTTTCTTGAAAATGTGAGAAATTTCTTCAAAACTTATAAGTCTTGTTGAGCCCTATAAAAATAAAAGGATGTTCAAACAAAGCCAACATAAAGTAGACATATGGGAAATGTAAACTAGTAACTATTTGTGTGGTATAACTGCCTGCTTTACAAGCAGATATATTTAAATTTAGAAAAATGCTTTAATTTTGCACATTTTCTCTATATTTTGGTGTTTTCACCAAAAAACGCTGAATGTATCAACACAATTTTACGTCCGAAATAAAGTACAATATGTCACGAGAGAACATACTCAGAATTCGCTTGGATAGGTAAAAGCATTCCGATGTTATTATCACATAAATTGACACATGTCAGATTTGAGAAATGAGGCTCTGTCAGGAGGTCAAAAGTGGCTGCAGCGGGAAGCGGTTAAGTTTAGCATTAACTGTTATTTGTAGTAATGTTGATAATTAGTTTACAATTATACATCTTGATTAAACTACAACCTTTAGACAATTGACAAAACCATCAAATGTCAAATCTACCTCTGTGCAACATATTCACCACAGTTGATACTTGACATTTCCCTCATCTCTGTCATTAAAACTTTTTATTGTCAATTAAGCAAGTCATTTTTGAAGATTTTATCTGGAAAGGTATGTATGTGTCACGTAGGGTTCGTGGACCCACTGGGCCGTACCGCCTTGGCGGTATGGTAGCTGGCCAACAGGGAGCAGGTTAAAGTCTATAGTTCGTATAGGGTACCTGTGGCAGCTCGGACAGTAGCAAGGCAGGCTCGGCTGGGACTAAGCAGCAGGCAGACGTCAGGCATGGTGAAGCAGGACAGGCGTGGATACAGCACAGCACGACTCTGGCTCAGCACAGCACAGCACACGACCAGGCTAGCACGGGATACAGGGAACAGGAACACACTAGGGGACCATCGCATAGACAAACTTAGGGTACGACAACAATGGTCAAGCATAGTACCAAGGGGCTGAACCCCTCTTATAGTCTAGGGCACTCATGGGCTAATAGTTCATTAAAGTCCGGTGCATGCGCTGCCCCTTTAAGAGTGGGCATGAGCGTGCGCGCGCACCCTACGGGATCCGGCTGAGGTGAGTGAAAGTGAGCGCTTGCGTCGAGGAGACTGGGGCCAGCGCTCGCCGACCTATGGCTGCGGCTGTCAGGGGAGAGTGAACCTGACGGCCCGCAGCCACGGAGATGACAGTAGGAATGAATGGCCAGCCATTTTTGGTCCTGGGGACTGACAAGTTCTCACTGTTTTTATCAGATTAGAAGTATTATCCTATGCCATGACCCTAAGAGAACAAAGCTCCATAGCTGATACTAAATTGGATAAATGCCATTTCGTTCCATCTTGTAATCCATATGTCACTGGCCTAATATGGTTAAAAAAAGGTAGATTTAAATATTTAACTGGTAGGTTTTCTTATTCTTACCCAATGGCCAGTAGTAAATTTGATGACCGTTTAACGCTTTATCCTGTGGTTTTAAATGTATGAGTAGTATTGGAGGCACTTTTTCCGGAAATCAATGTTGCGGTGTACAGATTCAATAGAAAGTCTATAAGCCGGTACTCCGCTACATCGGCTTTCCGGAAAAAAACAAACAAAAACGAAGTACGAAGCGGCTGAGCACTCACACATACACTTCTGCTGCTTTGTTTTAGCGATTGGTGGGGGTCTCAGTGCTCGGACCCCCAACAATCAAAACTTCAGACATCTCACTATAATATGTCAGACGTATGTTAAACGTTTAGTTAACCTTTAAAGTTATATGGTGTTCGCCCTAATGTTTTATGCTTTTTTCTATAAACATTACAGTAAAATATTATACTGCAATTTTTGGCCGCATGGCTTGCACAGATGAAACATTTTGAAAAAAAATGTAGTAATTCTAGGTGATTCAATATAGTTTCTCACAAGCAAAACATGAGGCAAAATCTCAAGATGAAATACTAGGTAGGCAAAATACAAATTAATGTAACGCTGATTCCTGCCTTTAAAAAGGACTGGTCATGTCCCCACAAATCTTAATCTGAAGCCATACCTGCATTCCTCTTTTCTTCCTGATTCCATAGTCATTTATTGCTTGTTTGTAGCTGCCTCAATTTCCCTGCACTAGGCCTCCGTTCCCTCTGCATTCAGCCTGTTCATGATGGCGGCTGATATGCTAATTTATGGATAAATTCTCCACTGCCCAGCTTCAATCAGTCATGAACCTAAGCTGCTTAGGTTCACGCCCTGCTGACAACTGCAAAAAAGCATTGGTCCGTGACGAACCTCTTAACCACCAAAATTTCACAGCCAATCTCAAAAGTGACAAAATGGTTCACCTATCTCTAGATACAAAGTGGGAAAAGCAGGATACTTTCTGGGTAAATGCCCTATGGACAGATATAGAGCTCAAAATAAAGCTCGTAGACCAGCTTTATGTTTATAGACAAAGAAACAAAGCATATGAGGAGAAGTGCATCTCACCTACAGTAAAACATGATGAAGGATCTATAATGTACTGAAGCTGCTTTACTGCCTTTTGGACTGTAGGCATTGAAAACAGTATCATAGTATTAGGCTGGGTTCACACGGCCTATTTTCAGACGTAAAGGAGGCGTATTGTGCCTCGTTTTACGTCTGAAAATAGGGCTACAATACGTCGGCAAACATCTGCCCATTCATCTGAATGGATTTGCCGACGTTCTGTGCAGACGACCGGTAATTTACGCGTCGTCGTTTGACAGCTGTCAAACTACGACACGTAAATTGACTGCCTCGGCAAAGAAGTGCAGGACACTTCTTTGCAACGTAATTTGAGCCGTTCTTCATTGAAGTCAATGAACAGCAGCTCAAGATTTACTAGCGTCACAGACGCCTCGCAAAATACGAGGAGGAGCTTTTACGTCTGAAACGACGCAGCTGTTTTCTCCTAAAAACAGTCTGTCATTTCAGACGTAAAAGGCACTTCTCGTGTGCACATACCCTAAGGGTATGTGCACACAATAGCAGGCATTTACATCTGAAAAGACAGACTGTTTTCAGGAGAAAACAGCTGCCTCGTTTCAGCCGTAATTGCTCCTCCTCGCATTTTGCGAGGCTTCTCTGACAGCCGTAAATTTTGAGCTGTGCTTCATTGAGTTCAATGAAGAACGGCTCAAATTACGTCTGAAAGAAGTGTCCTGCACTTCTTTGGACGAGGCTGTATTTTTACACGTCATCGTTTGACAGATGTCAAACGACGACGCGTAAATGACAGGTTGTCTGCACAGTACGTCGGCAAACCCATTCAAATGAATGGGCAGATGTTTTCCGACGTATTGTAGCCCTATTTTCAGACGTAAAACGAAGCATAATACGCCTCGTTTACGTCTGAAAATAGGTCGTGTGAACCCAGCCTAATAGTTTGTTAGGCTGAATAAATACATACAGTGAAGGAAATAAGTATTTGATCCCTTGCTGATTTTGTAAGTTTGCCCACTGTCAAAGACATGAACAGTCTAGAATTTTTAGGATAGGTTAATTTTACCAGTGAGAGATAGATTATATTTAAAAAAAACTGAAAATCACATTGTCAAAATTATATATATTTATTTGCATTGTGCACAGAGAAATAAGTATTTGATCCCTTTGGCAAACAAGACTTAATACTTGGTGGCAAAACCCTTGTTGGCAAGCACAGCAGTCAGACGTATTTGTAGTTGATGATGAGGTTTGCACACATGTTAGATGGAATTTTGGCCCACTCGTCTTTGCAGATCATCTGTAAATCATTAAGATTTCGAGGCTGTCGCTTGGCAACGCGTATCTTCAGCTCCCTCCATAAGTTTTCGATGGGATTAAGGTCTGGAGACTGGCTAGGCTACTCCATGACCTTAATGTGCTTCTTTTTGAGCCACTCCTTTGTTGCCTTGGCTGTATGTTTCGGGTCATTGTCGTGGTGGAAGACCCAGCCACGAGCAATTTTTAATGTCCTGGTGGAGGGAAGGAGGTTGTCACTCAGGATTTGACGGTACGTGGCTCCATCCATAGTCCTGTGCCCTTAGCAGAGAAACACCCCAAAACATAATGTTTCCACCTCCATGCTTGACAGTGGGGACGGTGTTCTTTGGGTCATAGGCAGCATTTCTCTTCCTCCAAACACGGCGAGTTGCGTTAATGCCAAAGAGCTCAATTTTAGTCTCATCTGACCACAGCACCTTCTCCCAATCACTCTCAGAATCATCCAGATATTCATTTGCAAACTTCAGACGGGCCTGCACATGTGCCTTCTTGAGCAGGGGGACCTTGCGGGCACTGCAGGATTTTAATCCATTACGGCGTAATGTGTTACCAATGTTTTTTTGGGTGACTGTGGTCCCAGCTGCCTTGAGATCATTAACAAGTTCCCCCCGTGTGTAGTTTTCGGCTGAGCTCTCACCTTCCTCAGGATCAAGGATACCCCACGAGGTGAGATTTTGCATGGAGCCCCAGATCGATGTCGATTGACAGTCATTTTGTATGTCTTCCATTTTCTTACTATTGCACCAACAGTTGTCTCCTTCTCACCCAGCGTCTTACTTATGGTTTTGTAGCCCATTCCAGCCTTGTGCAGGTCTATGATCTTGTCCCTGACATCCTTAGAAAGCTCTTTGGTCTTGCCCATGTTGTAGAGGTTAGAGTCAGACTGATTAATTGAGTCTGTGGACAGGAGTCTTTTATACAGGTGACCATTTAAGACAGCTGTCTTTAATGCAGGCACCAAGTTGATTTGGAGCGTGCAGCTGGTCTGGAGGAGGCTGAACTCTTAATTGTTGGTAGGGGATCAAATACTTATTTCTCTGTGCACAATGCAAATAAATATATATAATTTTGACTATGTGATTTTCTGTTTTTTTTAATATAATCTATCTCTCACTGGTAAAATTAACCTAGCCTAAAAATTCTAGACTGTTCATGTCTTTGACAGTGGGCAAACTTACAAAATCAGCAAGGGATCAAATACTTATTTCCTTCACTGTATGTCCATCCAGTTCAGGATATTATTCTGCATTGTTGATCCAGAGAAAGGTAAAAGCCAATTATAATCTGTCACAATCTATTGGTATTTGGACCCACTAGGCCGCACTGCCATAGCGGGGAGGCAGCTGGCCAAACAGAGTACTCAATAATACAAAGTCCAGCACAAGGGTACCTGAATAGTTCAGACAGTCGCAGTGGCTAAGCACAGATGGTACTTCAGACGGCAGATGATGCAAAGCGGTGCAAATCACACCAGGCGTGATCTAACAGCAGGTGTGACCAGAGGCACAGCACGACTCCAACTTCTAAGGCACAGGAACAACGGTAGCACGGGATACAGGATACAGGTAGCAGGTACAGGAACACTGGGAACAGGATAACCCTAAGGGACCATTTGCAAGACTAACACGGGTAAACACAACAACGCTTAGGCAATGAAGGAAGGGGCAGAGCCCTTCTTATAGTCCAGGGTGAGTATTGGCTAATTAATGATTCTCTACATGTTCGCGGGCATGAGTGTGCACTCGCACCATACGAGACACAGCAGAACGAAGCGGAAGTGAGTGCTGGCGTCTCCTAAGGAGGAGATGCAGACCAGCGCTCATGGATCCATGGCTGCGGCCGTCGGGGGGTGAGTATCTCGACGGTCCGTGGCCATGGGCATTACAGTATCCCCCCTCATACGCCCCCTCTTCTTGGGGCCAGAGCGAGAGAGAAACTTTTTCACGAGGGTAGGAGCATTGAGGTTCTCCTTTCTTCTGGACCAAACCCCTTCCAATCCACCAAATAAAAAGTTCTTCCTCCTACCTTTTTGGTGTCCAAGATCTCCTTAGCCTCGAATGTATCTGATGCACTGCACGACTAGGAGTCTTGGTGTAGCGGTTCAGGACCACAGGCTTCAGGAGGGAGACATGAAAAGAGTTGGGGATCTTGAGGGTGGGAGGCATCCAAAGCTTGTAGGAGACAGGGTTGATCTGCTGTAGGATCTCGAAGGGTCCGAGGAACCTGGGGCAAACTTGTATGACGGCACCCTCAATCGAATATTCCTAGAGGACAGACAGACCTTGGTACCTGGAAGAAACTGAGGAGGCTCTCTACTCCTTGTGTCTGTCTTTCGTTTCATGCGGTCGACCGCCAGCAGAATAGAGGATCGGGTTTGCTGCCAAATCTGAAGGAGACCCTAAATGCAGAGTCAGCTGCTGGCACCTGGGTCGTAACTGACACCGGGAGAAGAATTTGTGGGTGTTGGCCATAGACGACGAAGAATGGTATGGCAGCAGTGGACTCTCTTGTGTGGTTATAAGAGAACTCGGCCCAAGGAAAGAAGCTGCACCCAGTCATCATGCTGCCTGAAGATGAAGTGTAGTAGATAGTTCTCCATGATCTGATTGATGCTCTCGACTTGACCATTGAACTGGGGATGGCAAGCAGTGGCGGATTAAGTGTACCATGGGCCCTGGGCTGTTGACACAACATGGGGCCCCTCCTTCCCACACGCAATCCAAACCCCCCAACCTACTGACACTGTACCCGTAAGTGCCACTGACCTGACAGATACAGGTTTTAGCACTAGATACAGCTGCTCTTTATTCAGGATATAAAGCAACTGTATCTCAAAAAGTTAAATCATTTTTAATAAAAAGTGTTTAGAAAGTTTCACAAGACACTGATAGACTGTTTTATTAAAGAAAAAGTAATAATAAATAATAATAATAATAATAATAATAATAATAATTGTAACACCTCTCTTTAAAGTGTAACTAAACTTTTAAACTTTTGACATGTCATACTGATATGCCAGAACTTTTAATCGGTTGGGGGTCCGAGCACTGAGACCCCACCGATTGCTAAAGTGAAGCAGCAGAAGTGCATGATTGAATGCTGCGCCGCTTCGTTTCTGATCGGTATTCCTCGGAGTGGTGTACGTCCTTACACCGTTTGCTCGGCTTTCGGAGAAAAGCAGATCAGAAAGGAAGCGTCACAGCGTCACTTGAGCGCTTCTGCCACTTTGTTTTAGCGATCCATGGTGGTCTCAGTGCTCGGACCCCCACCGATCAAAACTTCTGACATTTCACTATGACATGTCATAAGTATTTTAGAAGTTTAGTTACACTTTAAAGGGGTTTTCCCGTGAGGGATTTTTAGGACATATCCTGTGGACCCTGTCAGATAGATGTGAGTGCCACCTCTGGGACCCGCACCTATCTCTAGATCCCCTTGCAATATATTAGTAACTACTATGGGCTCTATGGAAAAGGAGGGATTATACTGAATGGGGGGTCTAACCATCTAAGTGACTGCAGAGGACTCTATGAAGGGGGAATAATCCCCCTCATCCCCCATAGAGCCCTCAGTTTTTCAGTATTTATTATACAGCATCAGGGGCTGAGCGTCTAACTGACTGCTGAGTGTCTATGGGGGAAATTATTATCCATCCATAGAGCCCTCTGCAATGAGTGAGACGCTCAACCAACCCCCGCTGTATAACTAATCCCCCCTTACCGTCTGCTGTCAGTCAATTGTTGCTTTGGGCAGGAGGCGAATAGCAGACTAACCTTCCTCATCGCTCGACCACCGCCCTGCTCTTCTGTTCCTCACTGGCGATACGTGCAGCATCAAAGAGTGGCGTGTTCTACCACGACTAGCAGATGCACGTCTGCTAATCCTATCCAGCCCCTGCTATTGCTGTTCCTCCCCCTCCTCCCCATCAACAGCGCCGGTGGCTCTATTCCGTCCCAGTCCGCCCCTCCCTCTCTAACTGCAGCAGCCATTAGCGGCACCAGCACGCTGCATAGGTGCATGATACTCTGAAGTGATTTTTAAAATTATGTGTGGATCGGGCAGCCGCCCGAACCGCCCATTTGATAATCTGCTACTGATGGTAGGCTGAGGAAAAGTCCAACTTCACATTTAGGAGTTTACAGATTGCTCTTTAGAATTTCGAGGTAAACTGAACCCCTCGATCAGACACGATATGAAGAGGCAAGCCATGCAAGCGGAAAATGTGTTGGATGAAGAGAATAGCCAGTCAAGAAGCAGAAGGTAGGCCGGTCAGCGGAAAAAAATGAGCCATTTTTGAGAATCGGTCCACCACCACCCAGACCGTACTGCATCCAGCAGAGGAAGGCAGGTCCGTGACAAGTCCATTGCTATATGCTGCCAGGGAGCATTGGGCACAGACAGCGGCTGGAGCAGACCAGCAGGCTTGAAGTGAGCAACCTTGTTAGCCACGCACACCGTGCAGGACGAGACAAAGTCCATGATGTCTTTGGGCAACGTGGGCCAACAAAAATGACGAGCAACAGGTCTCAGATTTTACGGGCACCCGCATGACCCGCTAGTTTGGAGCTGCGTCCCCAACGAAGAATTCTTCCTCTGTCTGCCATGCGTACAAAAGTCCTCCCTGAAGGGATGTCTCTAACTTGCAGGGGGTTGACAGAGACAATTCAGGACGGATCAATGATGTTTTGCGGAGACTCCATGGTGTCCTCTGTTTCGAACGACCTGGACAAGGCACCGGCCCTTACATTTTTGACGACAGGGCGGTAGTGGAGCTCAAACTGGAACCGGGCAAAGAACAGTGACCACCTGGCTTGACGGGGATTCTACCATTGGGCCGACTGGAGATAGGTGAGGTTCTTGTGGTCGGTAAATATCAGGAAGGGGTGAGCTGCGCCCTCCAGTAGATGTCTCCACTCCTCCAGAGCCAACTTGATGGCCAGTAACTCCCGATCTTCAATCGAGTAGTTGCGCTCTGCGGAAGAGAAAAGTTTAGAATAATAGCCACATACAACTGCCTTGCCTTTGGGACCTCTCTGGAACAGAAGTGCGCCTGCACCAACAAAGGAGGCATACACCTCCAACGAAAAGAGTCGAGACACATCAGGATGATGGAGGGTTGAGGCTGACGTGAAGGCACTCCTTAGGATATTAAAGAGGCTCTGTCAACACATTATAAGTGCCCTATCTCCTACATAATGTGATCGGCGCTGTAATGTAGATAACACTGTTTTTTTATTTTAAAAAAAAACATCATTTTTTTATGAAGTTTTGAGCAATTTTAGATTTATGCTAATTACTTTCTTAATGCCCAACTTGTCTTTTTTTAACTTTTGACCAAGCGGGCGTTGTAAAGAGGAGTATATCCGCGTCATACACTTCTCTCCATTCATACTCAGCACAGCATGATCTAGTGAGATCATGCTGTGCTGTCACATACACTCACATTAACTTTACTGAAGTGTTTTGACAGTGAATAGACATCACCTCCAGCCAGGAGGCGATGTCTATTCACAATCCCGAAACTTCGGTAAAGTTTGTGTGGGACTTAATCGCTGCACAGCGTGATCTCGCGAGATGACATTTGTATAAAACCCCTCTCCAAATTCTCCTTGATATAAGCGGACATAGACTGGGTCTCTGGCTATACCCGTCCTCGAGGAGGGGACGCATCAGGAACCAGTTCAATGGGGCAGTCATATGTGGGGGCAGCGTCTCAGCCTCCTTCTTGCTGAAAACATCCGCAAACTGTGAGTAGTGAGGGGGCAATCCTGCCAACGACCGAGGCAGGGGAGATTGGGCCAGATGGATCTGTCCCAGACAACGGTTGAGCCACTTGGGGCCCCACTGGAGAACCCCTCCGGAATTCCAGTCCAGGACTGGGGCATGTAGTCAAAGCCAAGGCAGACACAGCACAGCATTGATGACCTTGGACAGGATGAGGAAAAAAATTAGCTCTGAGTGAAGGGCTCCAACTTGGAACATCAGCGGTTTGGTCTTAGATACGACTGGATCAGGCAGAGGCAGACCTTTCACTGAGGCAACAGCCAAAGGCATCTCCAGAGGGACTGTGGGCAACTGGAGGAGATCCACTAAGTCTTTTTGGATAAAATTGGCTGCAGATCCAGAGTCCAGATAGGCAGAGACCCGGTGGGTCTTACCGCCGGACACTATGGTCACGGGTAGAGATGAGCGAACAAGGACAACCGAACCCGGTTTCGGTCCGAACATCAGGAAAAGTTCGGTTCGCAGCGAATCCGAACTTCACCGGGTTCGGCCGAACCCGTTTTGACCGAACTCGGTCAAAAATATTATACAAATCGGCAGCCACTTGTCTCTATCAATCACTGATAGAGAAAAGAGGCTGTTGATTAAAAATAAAATTAAAAGCATTTTATACGTACCCGGTCGTTGTCTTGGTGATGAGTCCCTCTTCTTCCTCACGTCCGCCCTTCTTTTCTGACACGGCAGCCTGTGATTGGCTGCAGAGGCCTCTGCAGCCTGTGATTGGCTGCAGCAGTCACATGGGCTGTAACGTCATCCAGGAAAGTCGGGCCGGATGTCGAGAGGGACGCGTCACCAAGGCAACGGCCAGGAGACCGGACTGGAGGAAGCAGAAAGTTCTCGGTAAGTATGAACGTCTTTTTTTTTTTACAGGTTACTCTATATTCTGATCGGAATTCACTGTCCAGGGTGCTGAAACAGTTACTGCCGATCAGTTAACTCTTTCAGCACCCTGGACAGTGACTATTTACTGACGTCGCCTAGCAATGCTGCCGTAATGACGGGTGCACACATGTAGCCACCCGTCATTACGGGGCCTCATGCACACGACCGTAAAAACACCCGTTATTACGGGTCGTAATTACGACCCGAAATAGCGGGCCCATAGACTTCTGTTAGCCACGGGTACCTTCCCGTTTTCTCACGGGAAGGTGCCCGTGCCGTTAAAAAGATAGAACATGTTCTATTTTTTTATTTTACGGGCCGTGCTCCTATACTTTATAATGGGAGCACAGCTCGGAAAAACGACCGGCTGCCCTTGGCCGGCCGTGCTCATCTCCTGAAATACTCTGTGCTGCCTTAAACTCTGTGGACAGGTCAGGATCCTGTTTATTTTAAATGCTGCACTGTAGCGCAGCCTTATATAGTGGATCGAGCGTGTTCCCCAGCAACATTTAAAAGAAACAGGATCCTGACCTGTCCACAGAGTTTAAGGTAGCGCAGCACAGAGTATTTCAGGAGAGGAGCGTGTGATTGGCTGCAGAGGCCGCTGCAGCCTGTGATTGGCTGCAGAGGCCGCTGCAGCCTGTGATTTGCTGCAGAGGCGGTCACGTGGGATGAAGCGTCATCCCTGGAGGCCGGCCTTCTGACGTCATCCAGACGTGCGTGACCGCCACTACAGCCTGTGATTGGCTGCAGCGGCGACATGGATGAAACGTCATCGCTGGAGGCTGGACAGGAGGAATGTAAGTATGAACGTATTTATTATTATTTTTTATTACATTAAAATTGTATTTTCCGTGCGCCGAGCATGTACTGTCAAGGTTGCTGAAAGAGTTAGTGCAGCCCATTAACTCTTTCAGCACCCTGGACAGTACCATGCTCGGCGCACGGAAATTACAACTTTTCATAAGTTCGCTCATCTCTAGTCACGGGGATGGACAGTTTTGAGGAGATTTTTTTTTATCCAGCGCTGTATCGCCTAAGGTTGTCTCCCCAACCAATCCTAGGCATTGGAGTTTTTTGGCTTTTGAGGGCACAGACACACAACATAGCCACCGAGGCCATAATATAGACAAAGTCCCAAAGTGCGTCTGCGTTGTTTCTCCTGGACGGATAACTTAAGCCACTCCACCTGCATAGGCTCCTCAGATGGGCCAACTGGCGAGGACAACAGGGATTGTTGGAAAGTGGGGGCCAGCCTAGGGAATCTACTCTGTCGACGAACCTCTTGTGATCGTTCCTGGAGCCTCATGTCAACCCGGGTGGCAAGCAAGATGAGGTCATCCAGGATAGATGGCAGATCACGAGCGGCAAGTTTGTCCTTGATCTCAGAATGACAGTCCCTGCCAGAATGTTGCCACCAAGGCCTCGTTCCAGGACAGCTGTCCCACCACGGTGCGGAAGTGAATGGCGTACTCACCAACGGAAGTCTCTCCCTGGCAAATGTTCTGCAGGGAGGCAGCTGCTGAAGAGACCCATCCAGGCTCCTCAAATACTGTGCGAAATGTCCGTAGGAACCCCTGGAAGTGACGGGTCTCTGGTCTTTGACGTTCCCAAATAGGATTCTCCCATGCTAGGGCCTTGCCAGTAAGAAGAGAGATAATGAAAGCGATCCTTGCACAATCAGAAGGGAACGCTCTGGCATGTCAAGTAAAGTGGATCTGGCACTGGTTCAGAAACCCCCTGCAGTTACTCGCGTCTCTGTTGTAACGAGGCGGTAGTGGCAGCGAGAATCGGGGAACAGTGTTGGTTCTGGCAAGAGGTGTAGCAGGAGGGACAGCCGAGGCAACTGGAACAGGAGCTGTGGAGACTGCAGCTTGCATATCCAGCCGCTGTGCAATGGAGCTCACTGCGAGGAGGAGTTGGTCCTGTTGTGACCGAAGATCTCGCAAGTCTGCTTGCATGGCTTGTGTTGGTCGTCGTCATGGTCTTGCGTTGACCAGCGGGGTCCATGGCCTGAGCGTAATGTCACGATCTGTGGGTATGTGGACCCACTAGGCCGCACCGCCGTAGTGGGGAGGCAGCTGGCCAAACAAGAGTACCAAATAATACAAAGTCCAGCACAAGGGTACCTGAATGGTCCAGACAGTCGCAGTGGGTAGGCGCAGATGGTACTTCAGACGGCAGATGATGCAAAGCGTGGCAGATGATACCAGGCATGGTGTAACACAGCAGGCGTGGCCAGAGGCACAACACAACTCCAACTTCTAAGGCACAGGAACAATGGTAGCACGGGATACAGGATACAGGTAGCAGGTGCAGGAACACTGGGAACAGGATAACACTAAGGGACCATTTGCAAGACTAACACAGGTAAACACAACAATGCTCAGGCAATGAAGGAAGGGGCAGGGCCCTTCCTATAGTCCAGGGTGAGTATGGGCTAATTAATGATTCTCTTCATGTGCACGCAGACCCTGCGGGACACAGCAGAAAGAAGCGGAAGTGAGCGCTGAGGAGGAGATGCAGACCATGGCTGCGGCCGTCAGGGGTAAGTAATCCCGACGGTCCGTGGCCATGGGCGTTACAATCTTCTTATGAAAATTTCCTTTCCAACTCCATATGGCAATCACTGGATCAACGACTCATCTACAGTAATTTAGCAACCATAACTTGTAATATTATTATACTCAAGGCATCAAGGCCCCTTTTGGACTCTTTCCGTAAATTCACCATGACAACTCTTCATAAGGCAGAGTTCCATAGTCTCACTTCTCTTACAGTAAAAAAAACCCTTCTATGTTTGTGTAGTAAACCTTGTTTCTTCTAGATGTAGAGGATGCCCCCTTGTTATAGTTACAGTTCTTGGTATGAAAAGATCATGAGAGAGATCGCTGCATTGACATAGTTATTCACCCCTCAGCCATTTTTTTTCTAAACCAAATAACCCTAATTTTGATCTTTCTGGGTACATTAGTCCACCTTTCCCACTTATTACTTAAGTTGCCCGCCTTTGAACCCGCTCAAGCTCTATTATGTCTTTCTTGCACACAGGTGCCCAAAACTGTATTCAATATTCTTACTAGAAATGTATAAACTGGTAGAACTATGTTATCGTCATGTGCATCTATGTCCCTTTTGATGGACCCCATGATCTTTTTTGTCTCGGCAGCAGCTGCCTGACACTGGTTGCTATACTCAAGTTTACTGTCAACTAAAATTCCTCAGCTGTTTTCCAGTCAGTTTTACCTGGTATTTTCCCATTTAGTATAATATTGTGACATCAATTTTCCCTTCCCAAGTGCATAACCTCGTACTTATTAGTATTAAACTTTATTTGCCACTTCTCTGCCCAAGACTCTACTTTTGCAGATCCATTTGTAATAGAATGCTGTCCTCCTTTCTGTTACGTACTTTGCACAGTTTAGTATCATCTGCAAAACTAGAAATGTTACTGTGCAATCCCTCTACAAAGTCATTAATAAATATATTAAACAGCATAGGGCCCAATACCAACCCCTGTGGTAGCACACTATTACTGGTTAATAAGCACCCTCTGTTTTCTATCACTGAGCCAGAAAGAGTTTCGGCATTCTAAGCAGAAACCACAAAGAATGCAGGACATTTCCTGGATTACAGGACTCTTCCGTGCTCATTTGCATACAGTGCCTGGAGGAATAAAAAGGGCTTTGTTATGGTTTATCTTTGAGTGACTTGGGTAAAATAGGTATATTTGAAAAACTATCATCCTACTCCATATAGTGGTATTAGCGGTTTGGGAGGCGAAAATGTGATGACAGACTCATTTTAAGCATAGTTGTACCCTTACTATTACTATAGCAATAATAATAATGCTAATTTACCGTATCTAGTCCTTTTTATAGTTGCACTAAAAGCATACTACTTCTATTATAATGCTTAGCTCTTCGTTCACATCTGCACATGGGTCCCGTTCCGACATTCTGTCTGAGCTTTCCGTCGGAACGGGAGCTTGACTGACACAAACGGAAACCAAAGGTTTCCGTTTCCATCACCATTGATTTCAATGGTGACGGATCCGGTGCCAATGTTTTCCGTTTGTGCAGGGGTTCCGTCGTTTTGACGGAATCAATAGCGTAGTCGACTACGCTATTGATTCCGTCACAACGATGAAAGCCTTACACAACTGAGACAAATGGTGAATGGCGTTAAAGAGCTTGAAAGTGGTTGGATACAGGGCTAAAAGACATTAGAGAGTCAGATTTTTCAGGCAGTCGGGTCATTGGTGATCGTGAAAAATTTCTTTTGGGTAGTTCGCTGATCTCTACTCACCACTCTTATTGTCTTTTATTGCAGCACAGCTCAGTGTATTGGATATAGCTGCAATACCACAGACAGTCAATGGATAACAATGGTGCTGGTTTTGGAGAAGAAAAAAGCATACTGTACCAATTTTTCTAATCTCATACAACCTCTTTAGAAAACCCATGTTGATATATCCTATTAGATATGGATCTCCTGTTCATCTCTTGGACAGACTGGAGAATGAGTAAAAGGGCATCTCTTGCTCATGAGGACCTGTCCTGTCCTGTCCTGCATTAGGGTATGTGCACACACACTAATTACGTCCGTAATTGACGGACGTATTTCGGCCGCAAGTAGTGGACCGAACACAGTGCAGGGAGCCGGGCTCCTAGCATCATACTTATGTACGATGCTAGGAGTCCCTGCCTCTCCGTGGAACTACTGTCCCGTACTGAAAACATGATTACAGTACGGGACAGTTGTCCTGCAGAGAGGCAGGGACTCCTAGCATCGTATATAACTATGATGCTAGGAGCCCGGCTCCCTGCACTGTGTTCGGTCCGGTACTTGCGGCCGAAATACGTCCGTCAATTACGGACGTAATTAGTGTGTGTGCACATACCCTTACACTGACAACCCATTGAATTTAATGGACACTGTTCAATGCTTAATTTCCCCTGTGGTGGTGCTGCAGGGAAATTGAAAACGTACTGCCAGCTTTCCCCACAGATTACAGCTGATCATTGGGGGTTCAAGCAGGAGGAAACTTTGTGATCATCTTAATGTCAATGCACCCTTCTAACAAATAGGTATTGTCCAAAGCGGAGAACCCCTTTTAGAGCACCTGTCATCTAGGTTATGCAGTGCTCACTGAGGGCAGCATGAAGTAGTGACAGACACGCTGATTTCAGTGGTCTGTCATTTATGTGCTAATGTGAAGTAGATTTGGATAACTTACATTCATTGCGTGGCCAGTGCCACCAGAGAATATCCACGCTTTCTCTCGACCTATTACTGTGCATAAAGGGGAATCTGTCAATCAACGGAGGAGGGAGCAGCAGCTCATGAATAAGCATTACTCTTCTCCTGTGGCGCTAAGTGTGCACTGCATGTAAAATCTCCGAACATTCTATGTCTGTCACTACTTTATGCTGCCCTTGTTGAGGGCAGCAAAACCTAGATTACATCGGCTGCTCATTTTGCACTATGTAATGGTTATACTTGGCTCTATCTGACACGAATGCATTAACTACATGGTATTTTTTTTTTTTTTTTTTTAAAGCACTGTATGGTGTTATTATTTGGGCTCAGTTTCACATAGGCACTATATCGAACAGTTATTTTAGCAGTGTTAGGTTCTGTTTACACCCCATCAGCGCCCTACGTAAGCTCCCAGTGCATAGGCTAAATGTATTCATAGGTCTCCATTCACCTGGCGTATGCCAAAAGTGTGTCATTAAGGCATACGCCGGGCCGGTAGACTTTTTTTGCATAGTAAATGACGCTATTCCTCATAAAAGTATACAGTGAAAAAAAACGCATATCACACAGTATACGTTTTTTTTTTACAATGAGGTCCTATGGGTGACATATCTCACTATACAGTGGGATACATCGCAGGATTCTGTCGGAGGTATTTGTTGGGAAATCCTTCTCATTTATACCATCAACATAGTGCTCTGATGTAGTGTGAACCGAGCCTTATAACGTATCCTGCATTTCCTGAATATATTGTTGTCAAAAGATTTGCACCTTCTTAAAGCAATCTGCGGCAAGGTAGCCACAGTCCTACTGGTAAGAACATAGTGGTGGTGTGATCGTGTGGGGATGCTCTTCTGCCTCAGAACCTGAACAACATGTCATTTACTTAGGTGTTCATGAATTTCTGCTTAGCATTAGAAAATTCTAAAGGGGAATGTCCTTAAACAAAAGCAGTCAAATTCTTGACATAAGCCCAACACAGAGGCATTACTTGAAGCTCCTGGGCACCAGTGCAAAATCTGTAACAGAGCCCCTACCTATGTGCCATTTATAATACTGGTGTCTTCTCATGTGGCAGAGAGGCCTTTCTGCCCCTGAATTATCAGGTCCTGGGTCCGACTGCTACCTCACAACCCTAGTTATTCCTAAGTCCCAACAGACATATACAGCAGAATCAGAGAAGTTCTTAGATGTAAATCCTATGCAGAGGGAAGCACACTTAAAATCCTGGACAGGGGTGTGGAGAATGATTCCAAATTATGGAAAACTTCTGGGTTAATTGTTTCTAAAAGTGGTGCAACCAGTTTTTAAGTTTAAAAGGTGTTATGGGTGTTGTATAACTTTTGCACTATTTGGGCATGCCCAGACGTGGCAGAGTTTTTCCGCCACTGTCCGTTGCAGATTCTGTTGCGGCTTTGCCTAAAATGGGCATTAAATTGATGCCGACTAGCCGTTACGTATTGAGGGGAAGAGGGCTTCCCTTCTCTCTATCAGTGCAGGATAGAGAGAAGGGACAGCCCTTTCCCTAGTAAAAGTAAAAAGAAATTCATACTTACCCGGCCGTTGTCTTGGTGACGCGTCCCTCTTTCGCCATCCAGTCCGACCTCCCTGGCTGACGCGGCAGTCCATGTGACCGCTGCAGCCTGTGATTGGCTGCAGCCGTCACTTGGACTGAAACGTCATCCTGGGAGGCCGGACTGGAGGAAGAAGCAGGGAGTTCTCGGTAAGTATGAACTTCTATTTTTTTTACAGGTTGATGTATATTGTGATCCGGAAGTCACTGTCCAGGGTCCTGAAACAGTTACTGCCGATCGCTTAACTCTTTCAGCACCCTGGACAGTGACTATTTACTGACATCGCCTAGCAACGCTCCCATAATTACGGGTGCACACACGTAGTCACCCGTAATTACGGGTGCACACACGTAGTCACCCGTAATTACGGGAGCCCCATTGATTTCCTCAGTCTGGCTGTAGACCTAGAAATACATAGGTCCAGCTAGAATGAAGAAATGTCATGTTAGTAAAACCAATACGCTCCGCAGCACAAATAACATCTGCGGACTTTTATTGCGGAATTTTGACTCTCCATTGAAGTCAATGGAGAAATTCCGCAATGAGTCCGCAACAAGTCCGCTACACGTCCGCAACAACCATTGTATGCTGCGGACACCAAATTCTGCACCGCAGCCTATGCTACGCAGCGGAATTGTCCGCAACATATAAACTACCCCAACCACAAAGCTGTGGAAGGCAATGGAGAAACGTGTACGCTGCGGATTTCCGCTGCGGACTGTCCCCAGCGGAATTCCAGAGCAATTTCGCCACGTCTGGTCATGCCCTTTGGGTATGTGCACACAACCTATTTTCAAACGAAATTCAGGCGTTTTACGCCTCGAATTACGCCTGAAAAGACGGCTCCAATACGTCTGCAAACATTTGCCTGTAATGGATTTTACGATGTTCTGTGCAGACGAGGTATAATTTTACGCATCGCTGTAAAAAGACGGCGCGTAAAATTACGCCGGTGTCAAAGAAGTGCAGGACACTTCTTGGGACATTTTTGGAGCCGTTTTTCATTGGCTCCAATGAAGAACAGCTCCAATTATGTCCGTAAAAGACGCCGCGAAAAACGCGAGTACATGCAAAAACTTCTGAAATTCAGGAGCTGTTTTCACCTGAAAACAGCTACGTAATTTCAGACATATTTTGCGTTGTCGTGTGCACATACCCTTATAATCATTTCTGCAATTATTTATGTAACAGTCTTATATGTATGCTCAGTTTTCCTTTGTCTCATTCATTTTTTTGATTGCCTTCTTTAGAGAATGATTCCACTCTCCCATGTACTGCCATCTGATCCTATTTTTTTGGTCTAAAAAGATGTATGGGAGAGCGATTCCCTCAAGCATGATGTGAAAGGGACCTTAATAACCTTAGGTCCCCAGATAACATGGAGTAAATTTATTGCAACAATGATCGTGTTGGATGATGCCACACAGACACATACACAATAATGTGAACACATCAAATATGTATTACTATGGAGGAGATTTACTTAGACTGGCATCTCATATCGCAGTTTGAAACCAAAACAGGTTGGAGTAAAATGCACCAAATTCATTAAGAGGCACACGCCTCTTAATAAAGTTTACACATCTTTGCCTTTGCGTGCATTAGAAATGAAAATCTAGGCCTGCTATGAGAAAGCGTAGATTTACTCTTTCGTTTATGGCAATTTTGGTGTAAATTATAATAAATCTATTGGTCCGTGGGAGGCCACGCCCCCTCATTCTAAACCCAGCCCACTTATCCCACCACTTTACAAAGTGACGAAAGAAGCAATAAAACGGCAAAAAAGTCACAAATTTTTGTGCAAATATAGCATACCACATTTGCGACTATATAATGCCACAAAAGTGTTGAAAAGCCATTAATAAATTGCCCCCTTAAGGCTTCGTTCACATCTGCATTGGGGTCCCATTCGGACGTTCCATCTGAGGTTTCCGTCAGAACGGGACCCTGAACAGACACAAACTGACACGAACGGAAACCAGAGGTTTCCGTTTCCATCACCATTGATTTCAATGGTGACGGATACGGCGCCCATGGTTTCCGATTGTGTCTGTTGTGCACCGGACCCGTCGTTTTGCCGGAAGCCATAGCGTAGTCGACTACGGACACCTCAGACGGAACATCAGAACGAGACCCCAATGCAGATGTGAAAGAAGCCTAATGTGTAGGGTATATTGTAATAGAGTAGAATGCTAAGAATAAAAAGAACTTTTGATAAAAAATACATTTGTATTGTAAGAATTTATTAAAAATATTTACTATACTTTGAAAGGCCTAATATTTACAGCTTTGTACAATGAAGGAAACAGCACAACAACTCCAATCAGATACACAGGTGGGATTCAGGGAGGATGAAATTCACAGGACCACTGAGTTTACTTCGACCTAAAATAAGAGGAAATATTACTCTACAGGTCATTGTTCTAATGTCTATTATCTATAGTGAGGAAACCCCATTACCACACCAAGTTTAAAAGAGTATTGAGGATAGTAACATAAATAAATAAATAAAATGAATAAATGTGTTTGCTAAATTTTTGCAACCCACTACACTATTACGCATGTAGGATCGGTCTCATGTATTTTGCAGTCTGGGGCACACAGAGGTACAGTACAGTACAGTATGGGTACATACATTTCTATTGGCACTGTATTGCATACTTCTCTATTACAAATCCGTAATACATCTGAGTGCATGAGCCCTGAGGAAAAGGACAGCATTTCTAGTATGGAGCAAGGAAGGGTATTTTTTTTTTGTTATCAAACAAGGAAGTTTACGTAGAAAGTCCATGTATTAATCTAGTCAGTAGGACACACAAACTAATCGACTGTATGAGAACATTGTTTAGTATTGCAAAATGAAAGGTTTATTTATTGCTGCCAATGTGGATTTTCCCTTCATGTTCTCTATGTAGGTCAGTAAATAAACCTTATTTTAGAGTCGCATGGAAAATATGTTGTAGAACTAGAAAAAAGGTATGTACTTGTGTGAAAAATGGCGTTAATGTTTTATATTTAGAATATAGACGTCACATTCTCTATTAATAGTAAAATACTAAATATATTCTATACATGTTCCTGTCTCTGTTCATAGCAGCAACGTTTCACCCTCTCAAGGAGGCCTTGAGAATGCCCTCATTGAGAGGGTGAAACGTTGCTGCCGTGAACACTGGGAGAATAAAATAATTTTATTGTTAGATATCCTTGGAGGGCTGCTTCCATCCTTGGTTTGAAGTTGTATGAAAATGTGAAGTGGTCATTTACCATGAAGATAAATGTCATTTAGGCTTCGTTCACATCTGCGTTGGGGTCCCGTTCTGACGTTCCGTAGTCGACTACGCTATTGCTTCTGGCAAAACGATGGGTCCGGTGCACAACAGACACAAACGGAAAACATGGGCACCAGATCCGTCACCATTGGAAAAGGAAACCTCTGTTTTCCGTTCGTGTCAGTTTGTGTCTGTTCAGGGTCCCGTTCTGACGGAAACCTCCGAAGGAACGTCAGAACGGGACCCCAACGCAGATGTGAACGAAGCTTAAGCATGGTGCATAATATAACTATTTTTTACATAAAATAAATCATACAGAATAATCCATAGCACTACCAAGACCAATGAATTTTAAATTATTGTGACATTAAATGCTATAAGATCAAAAGTGAGTCAAGTCCAAATGGACTCTGTGGATTAAGATCCGCATTGAAGATCACATGTTGTTATCAATTTATTTATTTCTCGTTGCATATATAGCTCCAACATACTCCGCAGCACTTTACAGAGATTGTGGCTATTCACATCAGTCCCTGTCTAAACTGGGGCTCACAATCTAATTTTCCTATCTTAGACACACATACACTAGAATCAATTTCACTTCCTGCAGTCTGTCTCTTCTGCTCTGTAATTAGGGACGGATTTTGCTTGACAACAGGGGGTTGACAACAGATTACAGGAGGGGAGACACCTAGTGGTGGTAACTTCATACAGAATGGGGCAAACGCATGTAGCTCACGGGAAGTTTTGTTGCTTCAGCATGTCATGTAAGCACAGAGACAGGAAAGTTTCCTATTACTTTTGCTTCTTCACAAACACACTATTGGATGCGACTGCAACTTCTGTACCCCATAGTTAAGCCCCTGGTTATGGTCTAAACAGAGATATAGCTAACAGAGACATAGAGATATTAACTAACAGGCAAAAAGCTTTAACTAGGCACACTACCTAACAAGTGGCCACCCCTATGTACATTGCCGGCAGTCAAATCTGTATGAAGTCTTGTTAAAGGACCAGTGTCACGAAAAAAATAATTTTTTAGACCAATTTGCTTTTAGTGTTTTATTAAACATTTTTGTATTTATTTGTGTGTTTGTGTTTTACTTTTTTTTATTTTTTCACTTTTTCTTGTCCATGGGGGCTGCCATTTTTTTTTCCATCTCTGCATGTGTCGATTAACGACACATACAGACATGGAATACGGCAGCTACAGTCCCATAGTGAATGCGAACGGGGCCCGTTCCATCCACTATGCTGTACGCCGTCTGTGTGGGAACGGCGCATGCGCCGCTCCCACACAGTCCAAATTGAACTGTGCGACGTCCGGCGCCATTTTCTTGTGGACCGGAAGTCGCGGCCGGACAGTAAGATTACTACTTCCGGTCGCGGTTTTCGGACTTGTGCACTTGGAGCGGAGGTAGCAGACGGAGCGGACGGAGCGGAGGGAGCGGCGGCGGCAGGAGCAGGTAAGTTAGGTCTATGTATGTACGTGTTTTACTGTGTGTTTGCTACTGTATGTTAACCTACTACACTGTGTGTTAGCTCAAAAAATGGCGACACACAGTGTAGGAGGTTTGACCGTTCAATCCCCTCGTTTCTCCCGGCACTAGCCAGGATAAAGGAGGGGGGATTCTGTGAGCTCACTAGAGCGAGTGAGTTTTCTCAAATTTTGCAGCATAAAGCAATGTGGTTGCTTTACCACATGCAATGCTGCAATTTTGGGAATTGCTCCATCTAGTGACCAGCGCTGGGAAATATTATAAATTAGAATCTAATTTATAATATTTCCTCACTTGTGAAAAATTGAAAAAAATGAGAACAATGTTTAATCATCTATACACTAACTGTTTAACTAAAAATTTTCTAGCGACACATTCCCTTTAAGTTCAGTAACTGCCGTAATTGGTAACATATTTACTAATACTGGCATACCAGCTCCCAGGCACGCCATTCAGAATTTGCAATATAGCATGTTTTGCCATTGTTGAGAAAAATGGCAGAAAACTTTGCTAAATAAATTGCATTCAGCATAACTGGAAGGCTATACCCCATTCTGCAAATCCAAAAGAAAATTGTGTCGGATTGGCATATTTATATTGTTACAAATAGCACACAACCATTAGCTTGCCGTTTCATAAATGCTAAAAGCAATTTTTTACTAGGCACTGGTATATGTTTAAAATTATTAGTTTAAAACTGCCCATACACATTAATGTCGTCTGACAACCAAATGGATATGAGTCATTCAAGTGTCTGACTGTCAGGAACCTCGCTGGATGTATGGGATTCCTTTTCAGCAGTTTAGTGTAAGCGCTGGCAGTGTTGAGTCTAATTGGACCCAAGGTTTTCAATAGGAACCACCGCCATCAGGGGGGTATTAGGGGTACTGATGTGAGGGGCCCGGCCAAACCTAATTGAAAGGGGGGCCCGGCAACTGCCGCGACTTGCCTTTGGTAGAAAAAAACAGGCCCCTGCAATGGGGCCCGTTTTTTTCACCAAAAGAATGCCGTGAGCTGCGGGCCCCCCCTCTCGTCATGGGGTCCTTCAAACACCACGCGCAGGGCCGATCGCGCGCACCCGCAAACACCCGCAAACTCCCGCAAAGGCGAATGCCCGGAAGCGCGCTTCCGCGACAGCCCGGGCAGTCGCAGCCGCGACAGCACGCGCGCACCCGCGAACGAAGCGCACGCAGCCGTGGACACACATGGACACAACTTACCTGGAGCCTGGCTGGAGGTGAAGGACTGGACGTCTGGACCGAAGACATCGCCTGGAAGACATCGCCTGAAGAGGACTGGAGTATTCCTTAAAGAATTTTGAGGCAGATTTTGACCTGCCCACACTATCTTGCCGCGTTTTTTTGCTGCGTTTTTTGCCCGCGGCGATTGAGGACAGCAGACAAAACGCAGCGAAAAATGCATTTTCTGCCTCCCATTGATTTCGATGGGAGGTCAGAAGCGGAACAGCGGCAAGAAAGGACGTGCTGCTTTTTCTTTTTTCCGCGACTGGCTCCCATTGATTTCAGATTAAGTCAATGGGAGGCGGTTTTGGAAGTTGTTTGGTGCTGATTCTGCCGCAGTGTCCGAGTCATTATCAAGGCCCAAAAACTCTGTGAACTGGGCCTTATTGTTAGGGCTTATTCAGACGAACGTGTAATACATCCGTGCAACGCGCGTGATTTTCACGTGCCTCGCACGGACCTATGTTCGTCTATGGGGCCGTTCACACTGTCAGTGATTTTCACGCAGCGTGTGTCCGCTGCGTAAAACTCACGACATGTCCTATATTTGCGCATTGTTCGCGCATCACGCACCCATTGAAGTCAATGGGTGCGTGAAAATCACGCCCAGCACTTCCGCAGCAGTATAAACTATGAATGAAAACAGAAAAGCACCACATGCTACAAACAGAGTGTCATAATGATGGCGGCTGCGCGAAAATCACGCAGCCACGCATCATACGCTGCTGACACACGGAGCTGTTACACCACGTTTTTTGTGCGCGCAAAAAGCACACGCTTGTGTAAATCCGGCCTTAGGGTAGGAACACACTAGGCATGAACACTGCGGATTTCCGCAGCACACGCTGCAAAAAAAATTGACCTGCAGTGTGGCTTTTAAGCCGCAGCATGTCAATTTATTCTGTGGAATCGCTGCTCCTCTGTTGCGGAAATGCTGCGGTTCTGCCGCAAAAATCACAAATGAGAGAAAAAAGGCACTTTTTTAAATTTATAAAAAAGTTTAGACTTACCCCGGCCGTAGTCCTGGTGACGCGATCCTCTATTCTTAGCGCAGCCCCGCCTCCTGTCATGACGTTTCATCCCATGTGACTGCTGCAGCGGTCACATGGTTTACAGCGTCATCCCAGGAGGCGGGGCTACGTTCAGAAGAGATAGATGCGTCACCAGGACTACAGCCGGGGTAAGTCTAAACTTTTTAATTAATTTTAAAAAGTGCCTTTTTTTTTTTCTCATTTGTGATTTTCGCGCAGCCGCCATCATTATGACACTCTGTTTGTATGTTTGTAAACAGAAAAGCACGTGGTGCTTTTCTGTTTTCATTCATAGTTTATACTGCTGCGGAAGTGCTGGGCGTGATTTTCACGCACCCATTGACTTCAATGGGTGCGTGATGCGGGTGCGCGTGATCGGTGGCGCGGGCGGGCGGTGTTTGACGGCCCCCATGACGAGAGGGGGGGCCCGCAGCTCACGACATTCTTTTGGTGAAAAAAACGGGCCCCATTGCAGGGGCCTGTTTTTTTTCTACCAAAGGCAAGTCGCGGCAGTTGCCGGGCCCCCCTTTCAATTAGGTTTGGCCGGGCCCCTCACATCAGTACCCCTAATACCCCCTGATGGCGGCCCTGGGTAGCATGATATAGTGCTGGACGGAGTACCGTTAACAGGCGGTGCCACGGTAGGGGGGCCCAGAAAATTTAGCTGTATGGGGCCCTGAAATTCCTGATGGCGGCCCTGGGAAGCACCGTAATGCGGTATAGACTTAACTGCGCAGGAACCTGTAGGTCTCAGCCCTCTAACTGGTCCCTTAACATGGCTAGTTGGAGAAAGGCAGACAGGCAAAGATAGTGGAACAAGAGTGCTGGAGTCAGGATGGGACCTAATACTCTGGCACCTGTGGGTGCTCAGAAAGAGGCTTATGAAAGCAGTCCAACCGAAACATGTTACAACAGGGAAGTCTTTTAATTTAATGGTGGTTCCTCATGCAGACCACTTAAGAGAGCTCTGATGTGTAGTACTGCACACTGACCACTTGAGGGAACTCCACTGTGTAGTACTGCACTTTGGCAACTTAAAGGGTTTGTCCAGGAATAAATTGTGTTTATATTTTAACTTAATTTGACATATTTAAGTAAATTTCTAATATAATGTCTGTTTACCTGTGGCAGTGTTACTGTGTTCTGATCTGCGGTCACGTGACCGCACCGAGAGTAAATTTTTAATTTCCTGTGACGTTCCGTGTCTTTGCTCAGCCATCACTTCCGGCTGAGAAAGGCACGGCGCGTCATCAACTACATTTACAGGCAGTGGACAGGGCGGATGTTTAATGAGCTATTCAGAGCTCTGCCTCCCCTGGTCCAGCCGCCTGAAAATATAGTTGATGACGCGCCGTGTCTCTACACAGCAGGAAGTACTGGCTGAGCAGAGACACGAAATGTCGAATCTGCTTTTACACGCCTCCTCCTATCTTGGAGTTCCCGCACTGCCTGCCCATCTCCGCTCATCTCCCATGCCACCCCCCCATGGCCCCCCTCGTGGAGCCACCCCCCCCGGCAAGTGGCACCCCCTGATGGTATATAGTTATTACAGGGGTTATATAAATACAGGGATGATGGGGGTTATATACAGGAATGATGGGGCCATTATCCCTGAATATAACTCCCATCGTCCCTGTGCATAATCCCCTTCATCCCTGTGTATTACCCCCATCAACACTGTATATTACCCCATCCCTGTATATAACCCCCATCATCCCTGTGTATTACCTCCTTATCCCTGTATATAACCCCCATCATCCCTGTATATTACCTCATCATCCTTGTATTACCTCATCATCCCTGTGGATGATGAGGTAATGTACGGATGATGAGGGTTATATACAGGGATGATAAGGTAATGCACAGGGATGATGGGGGTTATAATACAGGGATGATGAGGTAATACGCAAGGATGATGGGGGTTATACACAGGGATGATGGGGGTTATATACAGGGAGGATGAGGTAATACACAGGGATGACGGGGGTTATACACAGTGATGACGAGGGAATACACAGGGATGATGGACGTTATACACAGAGATGATGGGGTTTATAAACAGGGATGATGGGGGTAATATACAGGGATGATGGGGGTAATACACAGGGATGATTAGGTAATACACAGGGTTGATGGGGGGTTATATACAGGGATGATGGGGCTAATATACAGTGATGATTAGGTACTACACAGATGATGAGGTAATACACAGGTATCACGGTTCTCACCTGGGTCGTTTGTGGATCCTCTGTGTCGTCCGGGAGATGGTGCTAGTAACCCAGGGCAACGCTTGGCACAGCAGGTTTAGAGGAAGTCGGATGTATAGGCCAGAAGTCAGGACAGGCAGCAGACGTCGTTACTGGTATCGATAGCAATAAGTCAAGGCAGGCGGCAGACAAGGATAGTCAAAGTTCAGGCAGAGCTCAAAAACGGGAAATCCAGACAAAGGAAGGCAAGAAAACAGGGCACCAGGGTACAGGGAAACTCATGGGGAACTTGGTTGAACAAGCAAGGATTCAGAGGGAGGAGGATCCTTAAATTGGAAGTCTTGGAATTTTGGCACGCGCTGGCCCTTTAATGGCTGCAGCCGCACATCGTGGATGACGGCCGTGGAGGGAGATGAGAGATGCAGTTACCTGACGACGCCCAGAGCCTGCAGAGCGTCCGGATCGGGTAAGTGGAGCTCGGAACGAGCATGAGGAAATGGAGGGTACAGGAACCAGAGCAGAGGCCGTGGAAGAGGTGGGGAACGGCGCAGCAGCCGTTACAGTACCCCCCCTTTACGGCCCCTCTTTTTTGGCTTGCTAGGTAGAACCTGCGTTCAAAGTCCTTGATGAGATCTGGGGCATTGACATTCTCCACGGGCTCCCATGATCTCTCCTCAGGACCATAATCTTTCCAATCCACCAGGTACCATAATTTCCCTCGTGTTCTTTTGACATCTAGGATCTCTTTGATCTCAAACTCTGCATCAGCCGCAGGAGCAGGACGGGCAGGATTTTTTTTGGTAAATCGGTTGAATATAGTAGGTTTTAGCAGAAAAATGTGGAAGGAATTAGAGATTTTCAGAGACTGGGGAAGGCGAAGTCTGAAAGTTACTGGATTTATTTGTTCTGTTATCTCATAAGGACCCAGAAAACGAGGAGCCATCTTGTAACAAGGGGTCTTTAGATGTATGTACCGGGTGGACAGCCAGACTTTCTCCCCAGGAAAGAGCTGCGGCGGTATCCTGCGTTTTTTATCTGTGTTACTTTTAAACCTGGCTACGGCTTTGTGGATGGAGTCCTTGGTCTCCTGCCATATACGTACAAAGTCACGGTGGACCATGTTAGCAGCTGGAACCTCAGAAGGCACAGAGACTGGTAGAGGAATTCCTGGGTGCTGGCCATACACCAAGAAGAAAGGAGAAGAGCGGGTAGATTCCCTCGTATGGTTGTTGTAGGCAAATTCGGCCCATGGAAGTAGACTTGCCCTGTCGTCTTGTCGTGGAGACACAAAATTTCTGAGGAAACTTTCAAGTATTTGATTAATCCGCTCTACTTGACCATTGGATTGAGGATGGTAAGCGGAAGAGAAGTCAAGTTTGACCTCCAGCTGTTTGCACAAGGCTCTCCAGAACCTGGATGTGAACTGTACTCCTCTGTCAGAGACAATATGTTTAGGAAGACCATGAAGGCGAAAGATGTGCTTGATAAACAGTGTAGCCAATCGGGAAGACGATGGAAGGCCTGGAAGGGGTACAAAATGCGCCATTTTGGAAAAGCGATCCACGACTACCCAGATCACGGTACACCCCGCAGAACTTGGCAGATCGGTAATGAAGTCCATGGCAATGTGCGACCAGGGAGAGTCAGGCACGGGTAGAGGATGTAAAATACCGGCAGGTCTTAAATGGGAGACTTTATGCTGAGAGCAGGTGGAGCAGGCTGAAACAAAGTCTTTAGTATCTTGGGACATGGAAGGCCACCAGTACTGACGGCCAATGAAATTGAGAGTCCTTTTGATGCCAGAGTGCCCAGAAAACCTGGAGGCATGACCCCAGCGAAGAACACAATCCCTTTGTTTAGGGGGTACGTAGGTCTTTCCTCTTGGAATGTGTACCACTTCAGCTGGGGCAGCGATCGTAATATGTTTTGGATCTATAATAAACTGAGGAATGGGCTCTTGATCTGTGGGGTCAAAAGAGCGAGATAAGGCGTCAGCTTTGGTATTCTTTCCAGCGGGTCTGTAGTGAAGATCGAAATCAAATCTGGAGAAGAATAATGCCCATCAAACTTGGCAAGGATTCAGGCATTGAGCAGATTGCAGGTAATGGAGGTTTTTATGATCTGTGTAGATGATAATAGGATGCAGCGCACCCTCTAGCAAATGTCTCCACTCCCCCAGGGCCAATTTAATAGCCAAAAGTTTTTTATCTCCAATACCATCATTTTTTTCAGCAGGTGTAAAAGATTTGGAGAAAAAGCCACAGGCCACAAATCTCCCTCTACAAGTCTTTTGTGAAAGAATAGCTCCGACTGCCACAGATGAAGCATCGACCTCCAGAACGTAGGGTTTGGTAGAATCCGGTCTATGTAGGACTGAAGCAGAAGAGAAGGCAATTTTAAGAGCTTGCAATGCGGCTTCGGCCTCCGTGGTCCAGTCTTTGGCATTAACCCCCTTTTTGGTCAGAGCAGAAATAGGATCTGTCATAGTGGAGAAGTGAGGAATAAACTGGCGGTAATAATTTGCAAATTCCAGCAGGCGTTGGACAGCTTTGAGTCCTATCGGACGAGGCCAGTTGAGAATTGAGGATAACTTGGCTGATCCATTTGAAGTCCCTGGTCGGAAATGACATACCCCAGGAAAGTCAGGCTGGTTTTCTCGAACAGGCATTTCTCCAGTTTAGCAAATGGAGAGTTCTGTCGCAGACGCTGTAACACTTGACGCACATGCACACGATGAGTCTGAATATTAGGAGAAAATATTAAAATGTCATCTAGGTATACCACCACACAGCTGTACAACAGATCTCGAAAAATGTCATTAACAAAGGCCAGAAAAACTGCAGGAGCATTACAAAGTCCAAAGGGCATGACGAGGTATTCAAAATGCCTTTCACGAGTGTTGAATGCGGTTTTCCATTCGTCTCCCTCGCGGATACGGATGGGATTATAAACCCCACGAAGGTCTAGTTTGGTGAATATTCTCGCCCCCAGTAGGCCTTCAAAGAGTTCAGAGATCAACGGTAACAGGTACTTGTTCTTTAACGTGACATTATTCAACCCACGGTAATCAATCAAAGGACGCAGGGAGCCATCTTTTTTCCCCACAAAGAAAAACCCTGCGCCAGCAGGAGAGGAGGACTTATGGATAAATCCTCTCTCCAGATTCTCTTGGATATACTGAGACATGGCCTCCGTCTCGGGCAAAGACAAAGGGTAGACTCTACCTCTGGGAGGCGTGGCATTTGGGACCAGGTCTATGGCACAGTCGTATGGCCTGTGAGGTGGCAGCAATTCAGCTTGTTGTTTGCAGAAAACATCAGAGAAGCTTTTATATGGAGTAGGAAGTCCTGCTGAGTTAGGTTCTGTAGGCTGAGGCATGGGTGGGAGAATTGATTGTAGACAATGTTGGTGACAGGAGTCACTCCAGTGGGTAATTTGACCTCCAGTCCAGTCAATAATAGGAGAGTGCTTCTGCAACCATGGTAGACCCAGTAGCAAAGGGTTCAGAGAGGGATAGGAGATGCGTTCCCAGTGCAGCTCCCCTGTTAACATGAAAATGGGCTCAGTGACAAGATGGATAGTTTCCTGTAGAAGCCTCCCATCCACAGAAGCAATGGACAAAGGTTGGGTTAGTTATTGAACTGGGATTTGGTACCGATTAACCAGGGACTGGCACAGGAAATTCCCAGCGGATCCGGAATCTAGAAAGGCTTGGACGCAGAAAGTGGTTCCTGCAAAGGACAGTTTTGCTGGTATGGTCATCTTTTGAGAGGGTCATACTCCACCTAGGGTAGCCTCTCCTACTTGTCTTAGGCGTTGGAGTTCTCCGGCCTTACTGGACAGTCCTTGAGGAAGTGCGTTTTTCCACCACATAAGTTCAACTTGCATCTATTCTGGCCCTCCTCAGGCGTGTGTCTTGTTCTCTCCACCTGCATAGGTTCATCCGACCGAGAGGAAGATGAGGCAAGAAGAGGCCGTTGGAAGGTTGGTGCCAACCGTGATGTCTGATTGCCCTGAGCAGATTCTTGTTGTCTCTCACGGAAACGAATGTCAATCCGATTGGCAAGAGTGATCAAGTCATCCAAGGATGGTGGAAGGTCTCGGCCAGCAAGTTCATCCTTGATTCAGCCTGCTAGACCCTTCCAGAAGGTATATACTAGAGCCTCGTTATTCCACAGGAGTTCTGTTGCCAGGGTGCGGAATTGAATGGTGTATTGACCTACAGTGGAGGTTCCTTGCTGGAGCTTGAGAAGAGAGGAAGCTGCTGAAGATGCCCGACCTGGCTCTTCAAACACCCTTTTAAATGTGGAGAGAAAGTTCTGAATATTATACATTATGGGGTCGTTTCTCTCCCACAAGGGCGATGCCCATGCCAGAGCTTCGCCAGAAAGCAGGGACAGGATGTAGGCCACTTTAGCCCGGTCTGAGGAAAAATGATGCGCCATGACCTCAAAATGGATGGTGCATTGATTAACGAATCCCCTGCAGGTCTTGGGGTTACCCTCATAGCGGGCAGGCATAGGTAAATGTAGTCCATGATGGTAGACAGGAGCTTGCGGTGGTGGTGGAGGTATCGGAGGCGCAAGTTCATTCAAACAAGTGGACACCTTTTTCAAAAGCTGATCTTGGCGGAATCTTTGCCTAGAAAGTTCCTGAGCCATATCAGCCGCGTCAGGCTGGGCTGTGTCAAGGGGATCCACGGCTTGTTCAAACTATGACGGTTCTCACCTGGTTCGTTTGTGGATCCTCTGTGTCGTCCAGGAGATGGTGCTAGTAATCCAGGGCAACGCTTGGCACAGCAGGTTTAGAGGCAGTCGGATGTATAGGCCAGAAGTCAGGACAGGCAGCAGACATCGGTACGGGTATCGATAGCAATAGGTCAAGGCAGGCGGTAGGCAAGGATAGTCAAAGTTCAGGCAGAGGTCAAAAACGGGAAATCCAGACAAATCAGAAGGCAAGAAAACAGGGAACCAGGGTACAGGGAAACTCACGGGGAACTTGGTTGACCAAGCAAGGATTCAGAGGGTAGAGGATCCTTAAAGAGGAAGTCTTGGAATTTTGGCATGCGCTGGCCCTTTAATGGCTGCAGCCGCACTTCGTGGAGACGGCCGTGGAGGGAGGTGAGAGATGCAGTTACCTGACGACGCCCAGAGCCTGCAGAGCATCCGGATCGGGTACGTGGAACTCGGGACGAGCATGAGGAAATGGAGGGTACAGGAACCAGAGCAGAGGCGATGGAAGAGGCGGGGAACGGCGCGGCAGCTGTTACAACAGGGATGATGGGGGTTATACACAGGGATGATGAGGTAATACACAGGGATGATGGAGGTTATATACAGGGATGATGGGAGTTATATACAGGTATGATGAGGTAATACACAGGTATGATGGGGGTTATATACAGGGATGATGAGGTAATACACAGGGACGGTCGGGGTTATATACAGGGATGATGAGGTAATACACAGGGATGTTGGGGGTTACATATAGGTTGTATACAGGTATGATGAGTTATATCATCACTGTGTATAACCCCCCATCATCCCTGTGTATTACATCATCATCCCTGTTTATAACCCCATCATCCGTGTGTGTATAACCCCCCATCATCCCTGTATATAACCCCCCATCATCCCTGTATATAACCCCCATCATCCCTGTATATTACCCCCATCCCCCTGTGTGATAATTACTGGGTGTGTGTGACAGTGCAGGGAGCTGGGTGACTGTAGAGCAGGGAATGACCCTGTGAACATAGAGGGGTGTGGCAGTATGCAAATAGCTGAGATGCTGTGGAGGGGGGAATGTAAGCTGTCTTCTCAGATGCAGCATGGGATCATGGGTATGGTGGGTTACAAGACCGGAAACAGACAGGAACAGCAGCAAGGGATGTAAACAAACAGAAAGAGCAGCAGTGATGATTGAGATCAAACAGAAACTGGTTTAGAAAGTATGTAGGGGGTTTTAGGGATGGCAAACCAAGGCTGAGGACACTTTTTAGAAAATATTTTTTTACTGGCCAACCCCTTTAAGGGAGCTCTGAAAACGGCTGAAAGAGGATGTCGAACACGGTAAGTAGGTGCTTTACCCCGTTTTGTTACACTCCCAAAGCAGATGAGGCAGATCAGGCATCTTAGATTTCAATGTGCCCAATCTTTTGTTGTGCGAGGAGATAAGCCACTGTCAGAAGCGTCTTGTAGCGGCTTAATTTGCTCTCAACTATTGAATAAATATACATGCTTGACTCCTGTTTATGCGCAGGTAAGTTGAATAAGCGTTCAGCTGACATCTCTAATGAGTATGACCAACTTTTTTCACCCAAAATCTGAAGGTTTATATGTGACCGGAGTTAAGCAAAATCTCCTCTCCTCAAGTTATACTCTGTAGAAAAGTTAAAATTTAGAGGGGTGTTTTTCTGCAGCATCCTCACAATGGAAAGCTGTACCGATGCCAATGGAAATCTCATGGAGGAAATATGGTGATCACCAATTTATTTAAGTTCATACATAACAAGGTAGTGGCCCTGAAGGGTCTATTTTGGTTCCTCAACGTTGCAGAACAACTACAGTGTAACCTCTGCAAATATTATCTAGACCAGAATTTTTAGTTCGACCATTTACTATGTATACTTGCTCTCTTCTTGAGAGGACCTCCCTTCTAGAAGACCAATTTTCAATGCATTTTTGAGTGGTCTTCTCAAAGAGGTTTCACTGCATTTTCTTATTGAGGACAATATATTCTCCTAGTGTTGATTTACCCATCCAGACCCATGGTATGATGGATCCCAATGGCGCCTGGGACCCAATTGACTAAGAATAGGGTCTGTCGGGATTTTGTTGTTTTGACAGCAAGAATAAAGCTACATTCTGCGCTCTTCTTGCCTTCAAATCTGACGGAACAGCCGATGGAAGCTCCAAACGGTGTGAATAGAACCTTAGTTATTTCATGTTTTGTCAACACTTTGGTTTGTTGCAAAACATGTATTACTACAAATAGTACATATAAACAAATAATGGCTGCATAATACTACCGTCTCTTTATTTCTTATGGTCAGTTCCTATTTTCCCTTCTGTTTTTGGTCACAGGAATTAACCTTAGTTCACCTTCATATACACACATCTAATCTTATTTAGTTGATAGTTATACATTCTGGGCTACTGATAAACAATGTGCACATTTGACTTGATCTGGGATCAAGACGTTTTAATCCACATCTGGTATAATGCAATCCCAACAAAGCAAATATTTACTTGCTCTCTAAGTAATTTACTTTGCTAAAACTAGATATTTTACTGACTAAAATTCCTATATGTTGCTCTTTGAAATATCCACTCCACTATGGAGGAGATATAATAGCTTTAGTTTTGTGTATTTTAGTGGTTTACATGGAAACAGTTGTATCAGATGTTATATATATTAAATATAGAGCTCAATTATTATATTTATCATGAACAAATGTTTTAGTTCTTCATACTTGCCATTTTTAAATGGACAAAGTCTTGTTCTTCTTGAATCAGGAAAAACTGGCCACCCCTTGAAGGATAAAATAAATCCCATTATTAAAATGCATTTATATACGAAACAAAGTAATAAATCATATAAGAAATAGCTTTGGAATAAATAAAGGGATTTTGTAAAAATCAAACTACCACTCACAACTAGAGATGAGCGGATTTCCAAAATTAGTTTCGGGTCTGTTTCGGTCCGAATAAATTTGTCACAAATCGAAAGTGCTCTGATTGTCCTGAAAACTTGTGTCTGACTCTCTGTCCAGGTCATATGATCCTTTTTCTAATCTGTAAAATGGTCACGATTCATGCACCGTGAACCACAATAAGTTTCGGAGTTCAATGAATCTGGAACTTTTGGGAAATTTGGACCAAATTCGATTTGTGTAGAATAAATTTGCTACTCTCTACTCAGAACATAAGTAGCATCTATTTTTTTTTTCTATACAGTACATTAATTTCTCAGTGTATATCTATTACTGAGAGCAAAGCAAACACACCCCAATGTAAAAACAGGATGTAGTTATATGTGGTAAAGTAGAACCTACCAGCACTGTGCAGTACTATAGAAGTAAGTAGCAAAAAATTAGCATTTTCCATATTATGTGACATATACATAAATGGGAAAGAGATAAAGGAAAGAAACCAAATTAATAATACCCTCATCAACGTTTATTGTAACGACTGAAGTAAAACACACATTTTACTGGATATTCTTCTGTATTAATAATTGAAGCTACAAAAATTACCTCAATGCACAAACAAGGTAAAATCTCTGAATATTTCAACGTGACAGATTTTGTAGAGTTGTCCTTTTTTATCTATAGACACAAAATTGCAAAATGAGCATAAAAGGGAACATAAAATGAACAATAATGATAACCATAACATTCTATCATCTCCAATCAGATGCATCCAAGATAAAATCAGAAACGACTGGAATCCATAGAAAACTGTTAGCCCCTTAAAGAGGGGTCATCTCTCCTGATAGGTCTCTTTTAGAAAATACTTGTATTCCCAATGAAACTTACCAACTTTTCTATGCGTAGAAAAGTTGCAAAAGGGCCCATAAGTCACAATTTGAACTGCAAATTGCAACTTTTCGTCCCTTTTGCGACATTGGTCTTTTTGCGCTACCCTCGCCACTTTTGTCAAAAGGGGGTGTGGCTTCTGCAAAGAAGCGGGGCCATCTCGGCCAGACAAATTTATTGTAATTTTATGCTAGAAAACTGGAATAAATTATAGTGGTATCTACACCAGTTCCTAGCTGGCATATATTTCACTCTATGGAGCATAGCAAGGTAGAGCTCCACACTAGTCCCCTACTTTGCCCCCACCCGATCAGACTACCTCCCATTTTGAAGTTAAATAAAAAAAAGTTGAATATGCACACTGATAAAGTATTCCGTTCCGTAAATTAACAATTTTACTGCCTGAAAATAGAACGATTAAAATTAATTTTATTAAGTTGTTTCATTAAAATGAGCCATCTTAGCCCCAAGTAACAATGTAAACAGGCTCAGATAAGGTGGTCAGTAATGAGGAGAGGTGTGCTGATGTGATAGTATAGTTGCAAACACCAGACACCACCTCACCCCTCACAATATATTCTACTGGCACACCTCACTGACTGACAGACAATCCAACGCGTTTCAGTGCCACATAGATAAGTGACACATCATCAGGGATTATCGATTCAATTTAGTATTGTGTTTGATTTCACTGTTAATTCAGCCGGCTAGCACGATTGTGTGCTTGTTCAAAACCTCCCGGCGCGTGTACGACACTAATGCCTTGGCGGCCACTTATCTATGTGGCACTGAAACGCGTTGGATTGTCTGTCAGTCAGTGAGGTGTGCCAGTAGAATATATCGTGAGGGGTGAGGTGGTGTCTGGTGTTTGCAACTATACTATCACATCAGCACACCTCTCCTCATTACTGACCACCTTATCTGAGCCTGTTTACATTGTTACTTGGGGCTAAGATGGCTCATTTTAATGAAACAACTTAATAAAATTAATTTTAATCGTTCTATTTTCAGGCAGTAAAATAAATAAAAAAAAGATTATACTCACCTCACCGGTCCTCTTCTCCCCTCCAGCTCCCTCATCATTACAGTGCGCCTTATACAATGTAATGATGCCGGACAGCATCAGGACGTTATTTGCAACGTAGCACTGATGACGTTGAACTGCAGCGTTGCATATAAGGCCTTGACGCTGCTCAATGTTAGGACCTTGTATGAAAGCAGCCGGAGGGTCGAATAGGAGCGCAGAAGTGAGTATGTGGGTTTTCTTTCTTTTTTTTATTTTAACGCCGATGCAGAGTAAATTGATGGCGCATGGCCACGGTCATTGGACCACAATTAAACTTTGGAATTTGCTGCAGAAATACTATTGCGTATTTTGTGGCGTATTTTTATGCCACATGTGACTGCCCCTTTATCAACACTGAGTTTTTTTACACATTTTTTGACATGGAAACCGCGTCATAAAACGCGCCAAAAAACATCCGAAAATGCCTCCCATTGATTTTAATGGGAGGCGGAGGCGTTTTTTTCTCGCAAGCGGAAAAAAAAGCGACATGCCCTATCTTTGGGCGTTTACGTCTCTGACCTCCTATTGACATCAATGGGAGGCAGAGAAAGCGTACTTCGCGGCGTTTTTGCCTGTGGCGCTCAATGGGCGCGAGCGAAAAACGCAGTGAAAAATGCCGCGAAAAACTCTGTGCAGGCAGATCAAAATCTGGCTCAAGATTCCAAACGGAAATTTGAGGCAGAATTTTCTGCCTGCAAAAAAACTCTGTGTGAACAGGGCCTTACTCTTGCATTCTAGTCCGTTTACAAAATACAGTCCGATAGCTCTTTTCGGTTTACACTTATTCTATAATAATATTACAATCAGCTTCTGTGATACTTTTGCTGAAAAAAGTAAAAAAATATATAGCTTTAAAAACAATACAGAGGCATTCATAATAATGTAGAAATGATTTTACTAACCAGGGCATGAGCTCCAGTGTCATGACAGATGATATGTTTTATACATAGACGTACATTATAATCATAGTCTTCTGGAATATTGGAGACATAAACAATTAAATGCTTCTTTTCCTCATTGATCATGTAATCTAATTTCCCAGCTAAAATAGTAAAAAAAAGAACATATTTTCCATTACTTTCTTTCCACATATGTGTGATTAACAGCCGAATATAATACAGATGGGACTCATCTATGAAAACCATTCTGGAGGTTAAAAATAACATGGGTGCTTATGGCCATTAACAAGTGATCATACATTTCTGTTGGATTGGAAAGAGCCAGGTTGGTTCTTTTCAAATCCCTTGTACATTTTTGACTCCTGTAATATATGATTTAGAAGACAACTAACTTCATGACACATATAATACCTAGTACATGGCTTTTATTTATGAGTGCACATAAAGATCAGCCTTTAGTACCAACACATTATAACTTACTTAGGCATGGCAGTATGTTCTTTCCTACATCCTTATTGTGACAATCTGAAAATAAAATTGACAAATGTTACTACATATACTTTATTCTAGAATGTGTGACCCAAATACATTTACAACAAACTGAAGCACGTACAACTGTTTCATTTGTAATAACCCAGTTTACTTGGAGAGTCATTTAGCTTCATTACATGTTATGATGGCAATAATAGGTATTGAGAGTGAGGTCGTATCTAGTGAGACGACTTCTAGTGGGACATGAGTTCTGGAAGCCCAAAGGGGGTGCAAACAAGCCCTCTACCTTGGTCACGGTTTTGAGATATACGGCTAGTGCAGCAAATGGAATCATTGCCTTGGGCCTAATTCACACAAACGTGTTAAATGTCCATGTGAAGGCCGTTGAAACAACGGCCGTCACACGGACCTATATAATTCAATGTGGCCGTTCACACGGCCGTTGTTTCAAGACCTGTCCTTATTTTTCACGCTTCACGCATCCCTCCACAGACTCTAGTCTACGGGGATGCGTGATATCATGTCCCGCAGCGCAGAGCACGGATGCACCTCAGACGTTAAAAACTGCAGTTTTTCACATCCGAGATGCGCAACGCCCGTGTGAATCCGGCCTTAGGTGAAGGGAAGCCTTGCTACAACGTTGCCTTGGGCCTCCCACACACGAGCGTGTTCGGTCCGTGATAAACGGTCCGTATGTCAGCCACATTTCCCGGACCGAACATACTGCAGGGAGCCGGGCTCCTAGCATCATAGTTATCTATGACGCTAGGCGCCACTGCCTTGCTGCGGGACAACTGTCCCGTACTGTAATCATGTTTTCAGTATGGGACAGTAGTTCCGCGGAGAGGCAGTGACACCTAGCGTCATAGATAACTATGTTGCTAGAAGCCCGGCTCCCTGCAGTGTGTTCGGTCCGGGAAATGCGGCCAACATACGGACCGTAAATCACGAACCGAACACGCTCGTGTGAATCCAGCCTAAAGAACAAATCCTTATAACCTAATGAGTCATGATTTGTATAGAATTATTTATTGTGACACTGAATTAGATTTTATTTCTTTTGTGCGCAAATAAGTGTGGCTGCCAGTCTGAAAACACAAAGTTTTATTGTCAGATTGTATTACTTCCAATATAGACACAAGGGCTCATCATGGATGGTAGGCCTGAAACCAGGTAACCATAGTTTGAAGAGTTCCATGCGATATTCCCGAGGGACAGAAAATTTCTTACAATGTCCTTCAAAAATGTCACAGGAAGTGAGGAGATCTATGTTTGGATCATATCTAGGAATCTGTTTGCATATCTTCATCAGAAATTGCATCCTCTCCATCGTATGGAAAGAGTGCAATTCTGCTGTATTACAGTAACTCATTTGTGAGTTGGAGGTGGCCTGAAAATTCTCCAAGCCTCCCCCCAATCCACCACTGTGTCACCAGCAAAACTTGTGGCAGCATTACAAGCAGTCCCCTTTGGGTCAGACCTTGTAAGTTCTGAAGCAACCATAGGTGTAGTCTCCTCAGGCCCCAATGTTTGCACTCAAAACACAAATTTTTTCTGCGGGCAAATATTGTTGATGTGATAACTCACCTATGGTCTTTTGCAGATCACGGATAGTTTCATCTCTTTTACCTAACTCGCTTTTCAGGTCAGGAAAAGTCACATCAGTAGATGCTGCTTTTTCCTTATATACAGTTATTTCTATATATAACTGTATAGAACACAAAAAATGCCAGACACACCATGCTCTCCCAGCATTGAAGACCTTACAACCAATACCCCATGTATTTTCCATGTTTACTTGTATAATATTTGCTACTTTTTGGACGCAGCCAGGTCTTCAATGCTGGGAGAGCATGGTGTGTTGCGGTCTGGCATAGCAAGCAGGGCAGCCCGCTCTATGTACTATCATGGCGTTACAAATTGGCTGCTACCAGGCTATATAGGCTGTGCCTCATGATTTACGCATTAGCCCTCCATGTTTTACACACTGCACCCACACTTCATGCATCACTCACGTTCCTGACCCTTTTAGTACTGCCCCCTATATTTTACACTTTATTCACCACTCACTATACTCAGTACTGCCCCCTATATTTCACACATATTATTACTACTTGCACATTATACACTATTCATTTACTTTTTACTACATATCCCATGCACCACACGCCACTCCCCTCAAGGCTAGTGGGAGTGGCTATTATTATTTAAACGCACCTCTGCACTTTCCTTCAGCAGCATTTTTGACCTGGCTGCGTCCTATTGGGATTATACCTGCCCAATTTGTGAGTATGGCCATTTTTTGTGTTTTTATCCTATTCTATGTCCCACTTTTTTCTGTGGTGTATAACTGTATAAAAGCCTTATTAACAACTGCATAATATTTCTCTCTTTCAGCTAGTTGGGACTGTAGCATGCCTATTTGGCTGTCTTTCTCTACAGTTTCCTCACTTTTTTCTTTTCGTTGTGACTCTAAACGGCAAAACTGTTTAACCCGTTCTGTACAACAATGGCAATGTAAATTTCCAGAGATATCTGTCTCTGACCTGTTGTGCTGTTCAACCTTCTCCAGCATACAAATCCTGTCCTCAAAAACGTACACCAGCTTAGCAAGCATGTGGAGGCGTTTAGAGGTTTGGTTCAACACACTACGCTTCGCAATATGCAATTTATCATAGGAATCAGCCTGTTCTATCAGTGATTCCCATAAAATCTTAGTAGATTCATACATGTTCACTATAACAGGATTAAACTTACTGCATTTACTTAATTTTTCAAAAGTTACATGTCCTGCTTTGTCACTTGTTGCTACCCTGCGATCTGTGCTACTCCTATGAGTGGTGTCTACTTGTTGCTGCATGGGAAAGCTCCTCTTTTGAATTTCTTTCCCCGACCAGCAAGATTCCACCAAAGGACTGAAAATACAAAACAAAAACACAAAAACAAAGAAAATACAGGAAGTAATCAATATTCTAGGAACTTAACTTAATTAGATTCTTTGCAGTTAATCACACTCACACTAGGCCTCAGATGAAACTGTGCTACCTGTCCGAACCGCCCAGGTCCAATAACCTAAGTTCACAGTATAACAATAATTTCAACATTATATCCTGATAAAGAGTAATTAGTCCACGTTCGGGCGCCATTGATAAAGGAGACTTTTGACTATTTGTATTATCTCCCTTTACTCAGTTCCTAGTCCGGTACCTGTTTTCTATATAGTCCGCTTACTTTGTATTGTTCACAATGTGCACACACTCCAGTCCTTCACACACCACAGGAATAACATATAACCCTCGCAGATACTTTAAAGTATTTTTATATATTTCTCATAACATAGAAGTGACAAAGCAATATACATTACCTCAAGATATAATACATTACATAGACAACACAACCACACACAGCTGCCTCCTTTTCCTACCTTCCCTGGGCACTTTGCACATGTGACTAGTAATGTGTATGTATATATATAATATAAATCCAGGTACCAACCTTATACGGTCTCCTGGTACTTCAACTATAACCAAAGCCACATACAGCGCTTGACCATTAGTACATGTACATATAGAGACTCATGCATAAACAGCATATATGTATATATAATCTACTCATCTATAATCCACATGAGATTCCTAGAATATCTCTATGTACATATATAAAGTCTGCTGTAATGTTATTATACTTATATACATACACAGAAAGCACACATATGATATAACTTAGCTTGCTCCTGATGTTTAGTGCGGATCGTCCAGGGTTGGCAGGAAAAAAGAGCGAGACCCAGAACTTCACATGACCTATATGTTCCTATCCCTGAGTGGCCTCCGCCCACTCCATTGACTCTGCCTTATGACCAATATAGGTAAATATATTCCCAGTATGTCCTACATCCAGTTTACAATGGCTTCTTCCTGTACAGAAGTCCATTGAAATGCTTATTAGGAAGTAGATAGGAATCTATGACTAAATGGCTTCTGGGCATACTGCCACCTCAATGGGTGAACACCACTGAATAATATCAGTATATACTATATCTATTTACCAGGTATATTTTATGTGGTCATAAGACAGAGTGTCTGGATGGGAACAATATTGCCCTGTAACACCCAAGCTGCAGAAAAAAATGCTAATGTTAATAATTTGACCTGCGGTGCGGAATTGACCAAAATCCACAAAAACGCAGCATAAATTGACATGGTGCGTAATTTTAATTCCGCAGCATGGCAATTTATGCTGCGTTTTTGTTGATTTTCTGTTGCAGGTTTTCCCCATTGAATTCAGTGGGGATGCAAAACCCGCAACAGAAAACTAAGTGTTTGCGAAATTTGCGGAGTAATCGCAGCGATTACACTGCAAAATTCGCAACGCCGGAGAAAAAAAAATCATACTTACCCAGAACGCTCTACTTCTTCCTGCAGTCCGGATTCCTGGAATGACGTATCATCCCATGTGACCGCTGCAGTCAATCACAGGCTGCAGTGTCACATGGCCTGCAACGTCTTTGTAGGAGGCTAGACTACGTGCAGAGAAGAGGGAGGGGATAAGTTTGATTAAAAAAAATCTCCCTACCACGATGTGGTGCAATTTTCCAGACGGAATGTACTGAGGGTTCCAGATCGGATACGCTGCGTGATTTTTACACAGCGAATCTGACCTGTGGGAACACGGCCTAAGTCTATGTTTTTTTGTTTTTTTTTACACTATAGTATTTCCTGATCTAGAATTATTGTACTTTTAGTAAAGTAAAACTAACGTTGTAAATAATGACATTGAAGCTTGAATGTGAAGTTTGATTGGATAACCAGAACTATAAATAAATACTGTGTATATAATAAATCAACCTGTTTACATCCTCATACAATTAGCATATATCCAGTCTCCAGACCAGGAAAATGTTTTGCTTTTAAGAACACAAAGGAATAATAATTATTTCCATCATTGTAAAGGTCATTCACCCACGTAACGTGTATCATGCAGTGTAATGAAAGCTGTTTCTAAATTAGTCATATGTTCACTATTGGCATATCAAACTAAGTGTATCACAACAAAGTTAAAAACAAGCATGACCATGTCATGAGCAAAACATCGGGTAAGATAATCACAGAGTTTTAGTTTTCTAATGCATTTTTTGCATGTATATCCTTGGTAAATCAGTGATGTAAAATGTTACACACAGTGTTTCTCTTTTATATTAGGAGGATCTGTTCAACCGTTTAATTACCAGGCCCGATTAGGCCTTCAAGGCTATATACACCTTTGTACTGAATTTTTTTTATTGTTCATTTGCTTCCTAAATGCAAAATTAAACTGTCTAAACAATCTTCATCAAAAATTTTCTGCCATTTGGCTTTTGTAAAGTCTGTGTTACTCCTATAGACAGCTGGTCTCCCGCAAATTCTAAAAAGTCAGTCAGTCCACTGCTATTGATGGTCGACATTAAGGGGGTTATGTGAGAATCAAAAATTATTAGCAGTGTACTGACTGCAGTATGTGAGTACACTCGCTAATATATATTCCGCCCCCCATGATATGATACCGGCCCGCTGTACTCTATGTACAATCAGTAGCAGTAGTACAGCGAGTGCGGATAGGGCCGTTTTGACCTAGATGACTCCCTCTGACCACAGTAAAGATACAGGCCTTGAGATAATCTACTGAATATCTCCTCTGAGGACAGAGAAATACAACTAATTTGCATGGGCTTGTCAGGAAAAGATGGCTCGTTAACTGTATAAGACATTTGTGGATTGCAGAGATCAAAAGCCTGACGTAGTAAAGCTTCTTTTCTCTCCCAGAAATAATGATCCACCTGAGCAATGAAAATAATATCATCCAGGGAAGAGCGAATATCTTGCCCAGCCGAATTGCCATTAACCCCTTTAGGACGCAGCCTGTTTTGGCCTTGTGGCACAGCCGATTTTTTTCAAATCTGACGTGTCACTTTATGTGGTAATAACTCCGGAACGCTTTTACCTATCCAAGCGATTCTGAGATTGTTTTCTCGTGACATATTGTACTTTATGTTAGTGAAAAAAATTTGGTCGATAAATTCAATATTTATTTGTGAAAAACTTCAAATTTTAGCAAAAATTTGCAAAAAGTAAAATTTTTCTAAATTTAAATGTGTTTGCTTGTAAAACAGATAGTAATACCACACAAAATAGTTACTAGTTAACATCCCCCATATGTCTACTTTATGTTTGCATCATTTTTTTTCACGTACTTTTATTTTTCTAGGACGTTACAAGGCTTAGAACTTTAGCAGCAATTTCTCATATTTTCAAGAAACTGTAAATAGGCCATTTTTTCAGGGACCAGTTCAGTTCTGAAGTGGTTTTGAGGGCCTTATATATTAGAAAGTCCCCATAAATCACCCCATTTTGAAAACTGCACCCCTCAAAGTATTCAAAACCACATTCAGAAAGTATTTTAACCCTTTAGGCGTTTCACAGGAATTAAGGCAAAGTAGAGGTCTTGTGGTACCTAAACAGTCGAAACCCCCCAAAAGTGACCCCATTTTGGAAACTACACCCCTCAAGGCACTTTTCTAGGGGTATAGTTAACATTTTGACCCCACAGTTTTTTTGCAGTATTTAGTGGAATTAGTCTGTGAAGATGAAAATCACCTATTTTTCTGTGGAAACATAGAATTTTTTCATTTTTACAAGGAATAAAGGAGAAAAATCACCCCAACATTTGTAAAGCAATTTCTCCCGATTACGGCAATACCCCATATGTGGTCGTAAACTGATGTTTGGACTCACAGCATGGCTCAGGAGGGAAGGAGCGCCTTTTGGATTTTGGAGCGCAGATTTTGCTGGATTGGTTTTTAGTGCCATGTCGGGTTTGCAACGCCCCGGAGGGACCAAAACAGTGGAAACCCCCCAAAAGTGACCCCATTTTGGAAACTACACCCCTCAAGGAATTTTTCTAGGGGTATAGTGAGCATTTTGACCCCACAGGATCTTTTTTAGAGCTAAGGTGATCAAAAAACAACGATTTTGGCACTTTCAATTCTTTATTCACCGTGCGCAATAAATTACATTTTACTTTATTCTGCCGGTCGGTACAATTACGGCGATACCATATGTGTATAGTTTTTTTTAAAGTTTTGCAGCGTTTGCACAATAAAATGACGTTTCTATAAAATAATTTATTTTCTGGGACACGCTATTCTGAGCCGGAACTTTTTTATTTTTTCGTCAAAAAAGCTGTGGGAGGTCTTGTTTTTTGCGGGACGAGTTGTAGTTTTTATTGGTACTATTTTGGGGTAAATGCGACTTTTTGATCACTTTTTATTCTATATCTTGGGAGGGGTGGTGACCAAGAAATAGCGATGCTGACATAGTTTTCCGTTTATTTTGTTTGCGGCGTTCACCGTGCGGAAAAATGAACATTATAGTTTTATAGTTTGGGTTTTAACGTTTTCATTTTTTCCCTATAATAAATGACTTATTATAGGAAAACAAAAACTTATTTTTACACTTTTATAAAACATTTTTATTAACTTTTTTTTGCTTTTTACACTTTCTTTTTTTGACCTGCAGCTCTGATTGCTGCTAGAATACATTACACTACCTAGGTAGTGTAACGTATTCCAACTGTCAGTGTGACGTCACAGTCACTCTGACAGTTGGTCTACGAGGATCAGCAGAGGCTGATCCTCATAGGCTGACATACATGGCAGACTTGGGGGCCGTTGTCTGGCCCCCGGGTGCCATCACAAGCATCAGAAGCCCCCACGATTGCATGGGGGCTGCTGATGTGCTACAAACCCGCTACATGCGGAGATCGCAATCGAGCCCCGCATGTAACGGGTTAATTGCCGAAATCAGCGGCGATGAGCTGCTGATCGGCAACACTGGAGTGTCAGCTGTCGGGGACAGCTGATCTCCAAGTTCCCGATGCACACTGTCGCCGACAGTGTGCCATCGGGAATGACGCAGTGACTTCCTGTCACTCTGACAGGAAGCCTATCAGGACCAGCCGAAGGTTGGTCCTGATGGGCTTCCGTCCATGGCAGACCCGGAAGCCATTGTTTGGCTTCCGTTTGCCCTAGTAACTATCAGCAAACCCCGCGATTTCGGACCGGGGTCTGCCGATATGTTAGAAACCCCCAAAATTCGGCGATTGCACCCGATCGCCGAATTTAAGGGGTTAATTCGCCGAAACCAGCGGCAAAGGACCGCTGGTCGGCTAGAGTGGAGTGTCAGCTGTCGGCGGCAGCTGACCTCCCGGTTCCCGGTGCACACTGTCGCCGACAGGGTGCACCGGGAAAAACTCAGTAACTGTACGTCCTTGTGCGCTAAGACACTGGCAGCAGGGACGTACAGTTGCGTCCTGGTGCGCCTAGGGGTTAATATGGGATGCCAGTCCCTCCAAAAAGTAGCCCGCAGGCCTTTATTATTCCAAGAGAGGGCGCAAAATCTAATAGCATATTGTATGACAGTGTAGGACCCTTATCTAAGGCGCAACAAAATGGAGGTTGTGGAGGAAATACAACCTGGTTCTTCAAAACTTTCCAGAAAGTCAACAGAAAACATTGCAATAAAGAGACAGCAGGGTCACCACGTTCCCAAAGGGATGATGTCCAGACCAGGACCTCTCAGTCAGAAGAAATTGTGTGGCACAGAGGTCAGACCAGAGTAGAGTTGAGCTGAATGCTGGACGTAGGAGCAGGCTAGATTTACCACAGGTATCAGGTGGCTTGAGGCAGTAGTAAGGAACTGAAAGAGAAGCGACTACATTGAAACTCAGACCAAGAGTGAAGGCCCAGAATGGTGTAGGTAGCTGCCTGATTGACCACGTGATGGAAGCAGCCAATGGAAGGAATGGTTGAAGGCAATACAGCATAGAAAGAGCTAATCAGCGCAACACTAGCAGCAGGATGTGGTAACATGTCCAAAGAAAACAGAGAAGCAAAAGATGTCTGCAGATTTAAAGGATGTTTCTGCAGTAACACCACCAATGCACCACCAACCGCACGACCACTGGGAGGAGGCAAGAGAAGGATGCTGGAGTGCAGAGAGGTGGGAAGCAACGCGATTAGCGCTGTTTGAGATAGTCGGTATGCGTTTGTTTTGCAAAATAGACTAGAGGTATCTTGTAAAACAAATTATATTACGTGCAGTTATTTGTCGTTTTTTTTTTAACATGGGGGCATTTGGGTGACGGATGCCATTTAACGTATACATCGGGAGATTTTCCCAGCATATACATATATTCTCACTTGAAAGACTGAGAAATGTTATTGCTTGCGTTCTGACACAAAACAAATAAAAACTAAAAGCATATGTTTTCAGACAAGCATTGTTTAGCTTTACATTAATAACTAAATTGAAACCAAATGGCTGGTATAAAAACATGAAAGATATTGTAAAAGGGAAGATTAAGTGCAGCTTTTAATTCACCAAAATAGCTAACAGATTATATTGAGAAAGATTGTTTACATGCTCATGTGCAATATACAAGAAAAATATGGACTTTGGCCTATAGATACAAAGTCCAGCCTTTATTTGCATTACAAATCACCCAAAACAAGAGATTTCCTGATCGTCCTCGGCAGCACAGCACAAATGGGGTTTAGTCCCCTAGATACAATTACCGTATTTTCCGGACTATAAGGCGCACCGGATTATAAGGCGCACTTTCTATGAGCGCCTTGTAAGCAATCATGTTTCATATATAAGGCGCACTGGATTATAAGGCGCAGCACATTACCGTTAAATAAACCATTGCTCAGACTGCAAGTCAAAATTTATTACACTTTTTAACAATAACTTGCAACTGGTTCAGCTGTAATTGCAAATCAAAACGTTAAGGGTATGTGCACACACACTAATTACGTCCGTAATTGACGGACGTATTTCGGCCGCAAGTCCCGGACCGAACAGTGCAAGGAGCCGGGCTCCTAGCATCATACTTATGTACGACGCTAGGAGTCCCTGCCTCGCTGCAGGACAACTGTCCCGTACTGTAAACATGATTATACTACGGGACAGTTGTCCTGCAGCAAGGCAGGGACTCCTAGCGTCGTACATAAGTATGATGCTAGGAGCCCGGCTCCTTGCACTGTGTTCGGTCCGGGACTTGCGGCCGAAATACGTCCGTCAATTACGGACGTAATTAGTGTGTGTGCACATACCCTTACCGTACTTTTTCAGTTCATTCCTCCACCAGAAATCCATCAAATCCGTCATCTTCAGTGTCGGAGTTGAACAGTTGGGCGATTTCGGCATCAAGCATGGGGTCCTCCTCTTCATTATCCGAGTCGGTTTCGTTGCTGCTGCTAGGCTCTTCAGTGGTGATTCCAGCCTTCCTGAAAGCTCGGATGACACTGGAGACTGATACATTCTTCCAGGCATCCACGATCCACTGGCACATAGTGGCATAACTCGCACGGCGTTGCCTCCCTGTTTTGGTGAATGTGTGGTCACCTTCTGTCATCCAATGCTCCCATGCAGCTCGCAATTTAACTTTAAATGACCTGTTGATGCTGATATCTAGCGGCTGGAGCTCTTTGGTTAATCCACCAGGGATGACAGCAAGCTCCGAATTAGTTTTCTTCACTTGGGCTTTGACAGTATCGGTCAAGTGGGCGCGCATCGAGTCACAGACCAATAGGGATGGGGATTTGTGAAAAAAGCCACCCGGTCTCTTGACGTAGACCTCCCTCAGCCACTCACTCATCTTCTCCTCATCCATCCAGCCCTTTGGGTTAGCCTTAATGATGACACCAGCAGGAAAATTTTCTTTAGGCAAAGTCTTCCTCTTGAAAATTACCATGGGTGGTAGTTTCTGGCCATTAGCCTGACAAGCGAGAACTACAGTGAAAGATGACTTCTCATTTCCTGTGGTACGTATAGATATCGTACTGGTCCCTGTTTTCTCAACAGTACGGTTTACGGGGATATCGAAAGTGAGGGGAACCTCATCCATGTTAATAATGTGTTCTGGCTGGATATTCTTTTCATTTATCTTGGTTATGCAGTAGGTGCGGAAAATGGCCAGCTTCTCTTCATAATCCTTTGGTAATTGCTGGCACACAGTAGTTCTGGTGCGAATGGAGAGATGACGCCTTTGCATGAAACGAAAGCACCATGAAGGACCTCCTCGAAAGTCCTTGATCTCCATGTCACATGCTAAAGCAGTGGCTTTGAGTCTAATAGAGACAGTGGAGACGCTTCTACATGCGTTTCTCTGTTCCATAACCCACTGTTCTATTTTGTCCTCCAACTGTGGCCACCTTGCTTTGTTTCCTCGGAAACTCAGTTTGGTCTTCTTTACTTGGCGGAGGTCATCTTCTTGTTTTCTCCACTTACGCACCATGGATTCATTAATGTTGAATTCTCTTGCAGCTGCCCTATTTCCATGCTCTACTGCATAACTTATAGCTTTAAGCTTGAAACCTGCATCATAAGCATGTCTCTTAACAGGAGGCATTTTTTGGGGTAGTGGGTATAGTTAACGCTAAAGCAAAGATATATTGCAAGGATCCTACAGAGCTGTAAGTATCACTCAGTGTGGCTCCTGATTACGGTGGCCGTAATGCTCAATCCATTTATGGATACTGTAAAAACCCAAGTGAAGAATAAATTCATAGGCGCACGGGGGGGAGGAGCATGGTGTGTGCTGTGGTATGCCGCCGCCGACCCCTGCCGCCCACGATAGAGGTAAAGGATCCTGTATGAACCCCTCTCTTTACTGTCGGGTTCATATATAAGGCGCACCGGATTATAAGGCGCACTTTCTATTTCTGAGAAATTCTCAACATTTTATGTGCGCCTTATAGTCCGGAAAATACGGTAAGCAGAGACAGGTTAATTGGCAATAAGCATTACATAATTAAACCATTAAGGACTTCCCCCTATTAGTATGTACCGGTTCACAAGGCCCCAGCGTATTTTTTCTTTCTCTCTAGGTCGGTTCGGAGACAGTTCCCTATTCTACCCAAGGAAAAATATATTTAATCCGGGCTGTATACAGAGATGGGTCTCTGTCCCTCAGTCTCGAAGGTGTACCAAGATAGCGGACGTTCCTTGGTACACGGTGACAGGGCACCTTACCTCACCCGAGATAGTGGCAGCAGGAAGAGGATGGTTCCCTGCTTGAGCATCCCCATCGCCGAGGTCCGAAACGAGTTGCCGGACCAATCGCCTGCGATCTTCCGGTATCCGGAAGTGCTACTCGGCATTACAGAGGCATGGATGGGAGCGGAAGTGATGTCATCCCTGGCCCCGCTCCCCGGATATGACGCACGGACGCAGTGGGCATATGATGTCGGTGTCTTTCAAAATGATGGTGTGCTCTGCCTCTGGTCAGCCCTCTGCTTGCGAAGGTTAGTATGGCTGTCTATTTGATGGGTCCTCATGTGTCTTTATGCTGTTGGCTATGCACATTTTCTACCATACGTTTGTCTCTCTCTGCTCCTATCTAGATGTCTGCCTCTAGAAGAGAAGGTTGGAAAAGGACCCACAAATCAAGGCACAGACTTTGCAGGAAATGCCGTCAGCCCCTTCCTGATGATGTTGAGTCAGATCTGGGTGTATTGTGTTCCACCCCAGTTAATTCCTCACGGCTCAGAAACCTTTACAGGCTAGATGAATCCGGCTTAAAGGAGTGGGAGAATGTACCGAAGTAGATTTACCAGTAGTGAAATTGGCAAAGAAAGCCGTCTTTCCATCTGATGAATCAGCATTACTGAAAGACCCCACGGACCGTAAAGCGGATTCCCTCTTGAAGAAGTTGAAGAAAGTATATACTTCATCAGTGGGCTCGTGCACAGCCTTCTTGTCTTCAGTGTCAGTGGCTAGAGCACTCCGGGTCTGGTTGAGCCATTTATCGAGGGATCTAGAGGAAGGAGTCCCAAGGGCGGATATTCTCCATTCGCTCCCAGTAATGAAGGCAGTCTTGGAGTTCCTGTGTGACTCCGAATTGGATAACATAAAGTATGCATCTAGAGCCCTATCCCTTTTGAATGCAGCCAGAAGAGCTCATTGGCTTAAATTGTGGTCGGGAAATAATCTCTCTACAATAAAATTTTTGTAGTCTTCCTTCCAGCCTTATTCAATCCTTATTCGGTCCCCAACTTATGGATATCTTGGAATCCTTAGGGGAAGGCAAAGGGGCCAGGTTTCCTGAACCTAAAAGGAACGATACCCGGCGCTACTTTCGGAATCAGGAAAGAAGAGCCCCAAAGTTCAAAAGAAGGTTTCTAGACCATCAGCGCATATTTAGAACAAAACTGAAAAACCCTTCCTCCTTTTGGAAGAAAAACCCAAATCAAAAACTCAATGATCTATGACGCCAAGCCAATCCTACAAGTAGGGGCGAGGCTTCAGAGGTTCTCCTCTCGGTGGTCGGTGACATCATCCGACGAGTGTGTGACGACAACCATCAAGAGAGGCTACTCATTGGAGTTCAAAAAGTTCCCCCCAGACCACTTTGTCCTCAATGTGCATCGCAATCCGGTAGTCCATCAGTTTCACAGATTTTTTCCCCAGAAACAGCCTTGGAAGATGTTCCAGTCTTAGAGTGGAGCAAGGAGTCTACTCCAGAGTGTTCCCGGTGCCCAAATCAAATGGCAGTTGGAAATTGGTTATAGACCTGACCTTCCTCAATCAATATCTGTTGAGGAGAACTTTCAAGATGGAGACTATACGGTCGGTGATGAACCTTCTGGAGAAGAACTATGTTCTTGCAACGATCAAACTTACAGACGCATATTTGCATGTCCCTATTCTGTCCACTCACAAAAAATTCCTTCGACTATCAGTCCAGACTCAGGGTGGAATAAAGCACTTCCAATTCACCTGCCTGCCCTTCGGGATTTCGTCAGCACGCCGTGTGTTCACAAAAATTGTAATGGTCCTAACTGCAGCACTGAGGCTGAATGGAATATGTGTGGTGCCTTACTTGATCAGAAAGCCACAGCTCTCGCCATCACAGAATCTGAAATTTTTAGGGCTCATGGTGAATTTTCGGTCAATGACAGTCAAGTTGTCTCCAGAGAGGGTTACTACAATACGGGGTTCAATACAACACTTTATTCACCATCCAAAGAAATCTGTTTGAGGGGCTATGAAAGTCCTAGGTCTAATGACCTCTTCCATAGATGCGGTCCCCTGGGCCAAAGCCCATATGAGATCATTACAGCTCGACATTCTCAGATCCTGGGACAAGAATTTCAGAAATCTGGACGCTCTCTTCAAAGTCTCCAACTTTACTCTTCAAGACCTCAGCTGGTGGTTAATCCCAGATGCTCTCCGGTCCGGCAAGTCTCTCGTTCCCCCACCGCAGAAAGTCCTCACAACAGATGCCTCCTCCTGGGGTTTGGGTGCCCATGTAGATCATCTATGGGTTCAGAACAGATGTAGTCAGAAGGAAGTGTTACTATCCTCCAAGATGAGGGAACTAAGAGCAGTGAGATTGTAGCTAATATTTTTTCAAACTCATCTAAAAAATCTCCAGATCCTGGTCCAGTCGTACAACCTAGGAACTGTTTTTTATATAAACAAGCAAGGAGGAACGAGGAGTGTCTCAATGTCGGCCGAATGCAGACTACTTATGAGTTGGGCGGAATAACATTCTTTGGGAATTTCAGCAGTTCACATCAAGTGCTTGATGAACCACACTGCAGATTTCCTCAGCCGCAACACCCTCCTTCCGGGGGAGTGGAGTCTCAACCCTCAGGTCTTCAGCAATTTGACTGTCACATGGGGAATGCCAGACTTGGATGCAATGGCATCGCAGGAGAAGAACAAAGTCCTCAGCTTCAGTTCTGGTCTCTCTCGAAAGGCAGGTTCCTGGAACTACCGGTGTCACCGGACCTCCTGTCCCAGAAAGAAGTGTATCATCTGTACCCTCGCAGTCTACATCTCACGGCCTGGAGACTGACCGGGAGAATCTGACGGAATTGGGGCTCTCTTCTGAAGTCATTAACACCCTACTTTCAGCCAGACGCCCCTCAACTGTCAAAGTATATAACAGGGTTTGGGCCCTTTTCATCTCCTGGTGCTTTAGGAATTCAGCAAACCCAGTCTCTTTGAACACGATCCTTCAATTTCTTCTGGAGGGCTTCAATAAAGGGTTGAAGTTAAATGCCCTTAAAGAGGCTCTGTCACTACATTATAAGTGCCCTATCTTCTACATAATGTGATCGGCGTTGTAATGTAGATTACAGCAGTGTTTTTTATATAGAAAAACTATCAATTTTGACAGAGTTATGACCTATTTTAGCTTTATGCTAATGACTTTCTTAATAGACAACTGGGCGTGTTTTACTTTTGACCAAGTGGGCGTTGTGGAGAGAAGTGTATGATGCTAACCAATCAGTAACCAATCAGCGTCATACACTTCTCTCCATTCATTTATTCAGCACATAGTGATCCTGTGTTGTTCACTATGTGCAGCCACATACTCACACACTAATGTTACTGAAGTACCTTGAGAGTTAATAGACATCACGTTCAACCAGGACGGGATGTATATTCATCACTGCCGACACTTCGGTAACGTTAGTATGGGAGTTAATGACAGCAAGCGTGATTTACAGCGTGATCTCGCGAGATTATGCTTGCTGTGCTGGAAGTTCCACACAAACGTTACCGAAGTGTCGGCAGTGATGAATAGACATCCCGTCCTGGTTGGACGCGATGTCTATTAACTATCAAGACACTGCAGTAATGTTAATGTGTGTGTATGTGGCTACACATAGTGAACAATACAGTATCACTATGTGCTGAATAAATGAATGAAGAGAAGTGTATGACGATGATTGGTCAGCGTCATACACTTCTCTCCTCAACGCCCACTTGGTCAAAAGTAAGACACGCCCAGCTGTCCATTAAGAAAGTCATTAGCATAAAGGTAAAATAGGTCATAACTCCGTCAAAATTGATTGTTTTTCCTAAATAAAAAACACTGCTGTAATCTACATAATGTGATTGGCGCTGTAATGTAGGAGATAGGAAAGTTATAATGTGGTGACAGAGTCTCTTTAAGGTACAGTTTACGGCAATCAATGCACAACTGCAAAACCGTTTCTCTAACCAACAGTTGGTGAAGAGCTTCTTCAAGGCTTTAAGAAACCTTAGCCCAGTCTCTCAAGTACCCACTCCTTCCTGGGATCTTTCAGTGGTTGTGTTGGCTCTGACAAAGCCACTGTTTGAACCCATGCAAGAGTCGTCCGTCAGATTTCTCTCCTTTAAGGCCTTCTTTCTGGTGGCAATCACATCTGCCAGGCGCATAAGCGAGCTTCAGGCCCTCTCTTTCAAAGAACCCTATTTGAGAGATCTTGGAGATTGTCTTCTACTACGCACCATGCCTGGGTTCTTGCCTAAAGTTCCCTCTTTCAAAAATATCAATCAAAAAATATCGTTGCCAGTCCTTTTCCCTCATCCCCAAGGTGAAGACCAGGAGAATTGGCATACACTGGACGTGAGAAGAGACGTTCTCACCTATATTCAAAGGACAAAAGCTTTTAAGAAAGCAGAAAATCCGTTCCTTCAGCATGCCGGTCCTAATAAGTGTCGAAGAGCAAGTAAGGCCACCCTAGCCAGGTGGATTAGGTCAACCATTGAGAAATGCTATCATCTCAGTGAGCTTCAATCTCCTCTGCAGATCAGGGCACATTCCACTCGCTCTACAGCTACCTCATGGGCAGAAGTCAGACATATTCCCCTGGACCAAATCTGCAGGGCTGCTACCTTTGGCATCCACATCAACCTTTATCAAGCACTAAAGGCTCGACCACTTGCATCAAGGGGTTCTCTATTTGGCAAAAGAGTGCTTGAAATAGCGTCTGCTATCCCGACAATATAGCTATTGCTTGGCAAGTCCCATTTGCTGCCAGGGAAGATCAGGAAAACAAAAAATTACTCACCAAAATTTTTATTTCCTGGAGTCCTTAGGCAGCACAAGCTTCCCTCCCTGGCAGAACTTGTATCTATTGCTTCATCAAAATACGCTGGGGCCCGGTTACCGGTACATACTTATAGGGGAAGTCTTTAATTGTTTAATTATTTAATGCTTATTGCTAATTTAACGTGTCTCTGCTTAATTGTACCTAGGGGACTAAAATCTATTTGTGTTGTGCTGCCTACGGGCTCCAGGAAATAAAAATTTCAGGAAGTAAATATTCGTTATTGAGTCATGAAAATTATTTCATATATCATATGGGTATGCATGCATCCAGAATCGCTAATATTAATGGTATGTTCACACGCACTATTTACGGACGTAATTCAGGCGTTTTACGCCTGGAATTATGGCCAAAAATACGGCTCCAAAGCGTCGGCACACATCTGCCCATTCATTTGAATGGGTTTTACGATGTACTGTGCCGACGGTCAATTTTTTTACACGCCGCTGTCAAAAGACGGCGCGTAAAAAAGACGCCCCCGTCAAGGAAGTGCATGTCACTTCTTGGGATGTAATTGGAGCCGTTTTCCATTGACTCCATAGAAAAACAGCTCCAATTACGTCCGTAATGGACGCTGCGAAAAATGCCTGCACATGCCATCACGTCAGAAATTCAGTAGCTGTTTTCTCCTGAAAACAGCTCTGTAATTTCAGCTGTAACGGACGTGCACGTGTGAACATACCCTTAGTGTTGATACAGTCTAGAAAGGCTATCCATTTATAGCAACTTGCATATAGATGTTTTAGACTTGTTAGTCCTCATCACTGCAAGATAGGGAAACCACGGCTATGTTTGGAGAACGATGTTAAAAAAAAATGGGTGAATTAATATTTTTTTAATTCTGCTCCAAAAATTTAATATAGTTGAAACACTATTTATATGTAGTGAAGAATTCTATAGATAAAAAATATATACCCAAAAAATTACAAATAAACAAGATCTTACACAGCATAGTTACATAGTTAGTACAGTTGAGAAAAGACAAATGTCCATCAAGTTCAACCAAGGCATGGGAAAAAGGGAAGGGGTGAAACAACAATTCTACACATTGACATAGGGGCTGATATGTTTTTGTTCTAGGAAATTATCTAAGCCTTTTTTAAAGCCATCTACTGTTCCTGCTGTGACCAGCTCATGTGGTAGGCTATTCCACACATTCACAGTTCTCACAGTAAAGAAGGCTTGCCGCCTCTGCAGATTGAACCTTTTTTTCTCCAGACGGAGGGAGTGCCCCCTTGTCTTTTAAAGGAACAGTGTCATCACAAATTATTTTTTTATATGTTAAAGATGTTAGTGCTTTATTAAAAACGTTTATATTCATTTGTGTGTTTGTGTTTTACTTTTTCTTATTTTTACACTTTTTCTTCCCTATGGGGGCTGCCATTTTTTGTTCCATTTCTGTCTGTGTCGATTAACGACACATACAGACATGGAATACGGCAGCCACAGTCCCATAGGGACTGCGAACGGCTCCCGTCCCATTGACTTCAGTGTACGGCGTCTGTGTGGGAACTGCGCATGCGCCGCTCCCACACAGTCCAATTCGAAATTGGTGCCGTCCGGCGCCATTTTCCTGTGGACCGGAAGTCGCGGCCGGACAGTAATATTACTACTTCCGGTCGCGGCTTCCGGATTTGTGCACTTGGACCAGCGGCAGCAAACGGAGCGGACGGGCCGGAGGGAGCCGCGGCGGCAGGAGCAGGTAAGAGATTTCAATGTATGTTCGTGTTTGTGTGTGTTTACTACTGTATGTAAACCTACTACACTGTGTGTTAGCTCAAAAAATGGCGACACACAGCGTAGGAGGTTACACCGTTCAAACCCCTCGTTTATCCCGGCACTAGCCAGGATAAAGGAGGGGGGGATGCTGAGAGCTCACTAGAGCGAGGGCTTTTAACCCATTGTTGCAATGCTGCAATTTTGGGAATAGCTCCATCTAGTGACCAAAAATGGGTAGTATTATAAATTAGAATTAATTTATAATATTTCCTGACTATTTCCTGACTCGTGAAAAAAATAAAAAAAATTTGAACAATGTTTAATCACCCACACACTAAATGTTTAATTTTTTTAAAAAAAACATGTTTTTCTGGCAACACATTCCCTTTAAGGGGGTTTTACATGGAACAGGTCTTCACTATATTTCTTGTGCCATTCATATATTTATATAAGTTAATCATGTCCCCCCTTAGTCGACCCTTTTCAAGGCTAAATAGGTTTAATTATTTTAATCTTTCCTCATAACTTAGATTTTCCATGCCCCTTAGTAGTTTAGTTGTTCTTCTTTGTATTTTTTTACAACTCCATCGCATCCTTTCTATGAGCTGGAGCCCAGAACTGAACTGCATATTCTAGATGAGGCCTCACTAATGCTTTCTAAAGTGGTAGTATTATATCCCTGTCCTCGAGTCCAGGCCTTTTTTAATACACAACGATATCTTGCTGGCCTTAGAAGCAGCTGGTTGACATTGCATGCTGTTTTTTTAGTTTATGCTTTACAAATACACCCAGATCCTTCTCAACAAGTGAATCCCCCAGTTTAGCTCCCCCTAGGACATATGATGCATGCAGATTGTTGGTACCCAGATGCATAACTTTACATTTATCTACATTAAACCTCATTTGCCAAGTGGATGCCCAAACACTCAGTGTGTCCAAATCAGCTTGTAATTTATGAACATCTTCTATAGACTGAACAATAATACTATATAGCTTGTGTTATCTGCACAAATAGAAACCGTGCTATTAATCCCATCCTCCATATCATTAATAAATAAGTTGAATAATAGTGGTCCCAGCACTGAACCCTGGGGTACACCACTTATAACCGGGGACCAATTAGAGTAGGAACCATTGACCACAACTCTCTGGATACCGTCCTTGAGCCAATTTTCACTCCAACTACAAACTATACTTTCTAAACCTATAGACCTTAATTTAGCCAACATCAGTGAAAAAAAAATGTCTGGCTCTTGAAATGCAGTAAGACAAAAATATAAATAAATGCTACAGCCAGAGGCCTAAAATTTACAGTGTCCTTAAGAGGTAAAACCAGATTGGTAAATCATCACATTTCAAATCCGAAAACAAGAGGTTTATTCCCCATGTTAGGATAATTATCTGAGGCATGCAGATATTTCCTAACATTAAAATTATTATTATTATTATTATTATTATTATTATTAATAAACCATTTAATTCAACTGACATACAGATAGTTCTGTTCTGGCTTGTTCACTCTAATCTAAAGCAGCTGCATGCAATTTGGAATAAAAATTACATGTTAAGTCTCACGCAGCGGCAGTTTTGCCAGCAATACCACAGTGTTACCGGCAAAATCGCGAAGCCATTGGTCACCACACATGGGCGGGTTTCCAATGCATTTTCCATGACAGAATCAAGTGAATACCACTTATAAAAAGCCTCCCATTGTGTTTAGTAGGAAATTACTCGATTGTTCATCAGGGGTATTTTCAGTGCGTCTAATTAAAAATCACCTGGCTGCAAAAAAACAAGTGACATTTCCGCTGCGTATTCCCCCGCTAAAACAGCGTTGGGTAGCCACACGCAGATTAGCCGCACTGAATGCAAAACCACGACAGAAATCCGAGGGCCAGTCTTGGATCTCTGCCACAAATACTCTGACGGATTCAGGTCTTAGCGAACGATGCAGCTTCTCTGTATACAGAATACAGAGCAGCTGTATCTCAAAAAGCTAAAATAATTTTGAATAAAAACGAATTACTAAGTTGCACTAATCACACTGATTGACCTTTTTATTTAAGAAAAAAAAATGTGTTTCAAAGGTGTATATAGCCTTTAAGCCAAATGTCTAGTTGTGAGATCAAAAATAATTTGGAAGTTAATGCCTATAGGCCATTTTGACTTGATATTGATTTTCGGCAGTGCTTGCTGCGTGGCTGCTTTTTAGCTCAGCTACATTAGGTCAGAACTGTGACCTGTGACTACAGATTAGCTATAGTGCTTAGGCCCCATGCTCACGACCGTAAGGGATTTTACTGTTCGCAAATACGGATCCGTAGTCATTCGCAAGTCATCCGCATATCTGGAATGGTGTCCGCAAATACGGTCCGTAGTGCATCCTTATTTACGGATCTGCAAAAAAAAAGGAGGCTACAAATGATGTTACCAACATGTCCCAACTCCTTGAAAAGGTCACATGATCGCCCAGGCGCTATTTTCTCTGGCATTTGTGCTTTTTGACAGTTCGTTTGTATTCCTCGGCTGATCTAGCTTTGGTTTCTGGTGTTTCTTTCTCTGCGAGGATGCCCTACAGACGTGTGGATCATGTTCTTCTGGACTGATTTGTCTCTGAGCAATTCGGACAGCAAGTTATGCTGGAAGAAGAACCGAAGAGGAGGAGGTACTGGGCTCACCCCATTGTCTCCCAACGGGCCGGGAAGGGGTATTTCCACACCGTCTATGCCGACCTGTGGCAGCACCAGGACAAGTTCCACAGTTTCTGCCGCATGTTGGTCACCACATTTGATTGTCTGCCGTCGGATCTCAGTCTCGAACTCACCTTCCAGGACACCAACATGCGACGGTGCATCTCTCCAGAGGAACGACTCACCCTCACCCTCTGGTAAGAACACACGTCCCCTGTGCCCATTGCTGCCATGTCACCCTGGTACAGATAGTATAACCGTAGTTATCCTCTTTGCCTACTGCTGACATGTTGCCCTGGTACTGCTACCACTAATTCACCTTTTTTTTTTTACACGGATTACTGCCAACCGGGAACTCGTTTGAATTGCTGCATTTCGAGTTTATATTGGGTTTCTCCACCATTTCATGGATCACCTGTCTGTGAAGGGATCTGGCAGCGACTGAGAGCGATGGTGATGCCACAGCCCAAGGTAGAAGACGGACTTTGGTTTACCATGGACTTTTACCAGCAAGCACAATTTTGCAACTGTGCTGGCACGCTGGATGGGAAACACATTCATGTGAAGAGCCGCCTCACTCAGGGTCTCTATATTTTAATTACAACCACTATTTCTCGGTGGTGCTGTTGGCCTTGGCTGACAGCAACTATCGGTTTGGAATTGTGGATATAGGGGCCTATGGGAGGCATATACTGGCATCTTCAGGGTGAATGGCTTCAATACAACCAGCTCACCCTTCAAGAATCGAAGCAACTGCCTGGATCTTCTGGACCTCCAGCGCCATTCGTCATCATAGCTGATGAAGGATTTGCTCTTTAACTCCCATTGCCCCATCGTAGTATGGATGAAAGGAGGCATATTTTTAACTGCCGGCTCATCCTTTCAAGATGGTATATGGAGGGTGCCTTCGGGATTCTCAGCACCAAGTGGTGGGTATTCTAGACCTCTCTTCAAATGGATCTGGAGAACATGATGCTGGTTATCCAAGACAGTGTGATCCTACACAACTTCTTCCGGATTCATGAGTCCGGGCTTGACAGAGACCTGAAGCAGTTTGTGGCAACTTCTACCATCCCTGTGGACAACACCTTGCATGGAAGACCTGGTGCGGCTAGACTGTTGATTCGTAAATTTTGATGCGGACTACTTTGTGTCCTCTGCTGGGGCAGTTCCTTGGCAGATGGATGCAATTAAGGTCGTTAGATAGTTGGATCTGTACAGTTGACATTCCTGTGTTGGTTCTGTTCTGTTGCGTTTGTTACCTAGTTACTTGTTCCTGGTTTTAGTTATTAATTAGGGACTCGGAAAAGAATGAGGACCTTAGATGTGGTTTGCGAGCTTAAAGAGACTCTGTCACCAATTTATCAATTTCCTATCTCCTAATCGAATAGGCGCTTTGCTGCCGATAACTACAGTGTAATTTGTTTTAAAAACCGTTTATTATTTGCAAAGTTATGAGCATTTTTCTAAATGTGGTAATGAGCCTTTATTTGACAACTGGGAGGTAACAGCAGTTATTTTCCTGAGGTGGAGCTACCTCATAGCCTCTGACAAAGGGGATCAATTCAAACAGCCATATCTCGGGCTGTGGACCACCGAGAACAGTGGTTCTGGTGGCATATGAAAGAGGAAATTCTAGGAGTTCTAACTGTGACACAACCGGGGATATCACCAGTTGGAAACAGTCGGGAATGGAAGCAGTGTACTATGTCATCACACTGTGTTACTGAGCAGGGAAGGGGGAAAACTGTATGCTGATTGGACAGCATCATACAGAAAACATTACACTGCCCAGAGTGGAAAGACAACACACATACACAGACATTCCCCATACACAGACATTCTACATGCAACACACATACCCAGACATTCTACATACAACAAACATACCAGACATTCCACATGCAACACACATATACCCATACATTCTACACACAGCACAGTTACACAAAACAGAACAAAAAAGAATGAAACTTGTTTCAACTGGTTCTCAATTTTTATAAAAATATGTTTTAAAAAAAAAACTATAATTAACAATATTAAATATACATACACAATAAAAAAAAATACATTTAGGTGAGCTAGCACCTTGAGCAGCCTTCAGACTGGTCCCCCCTGTACTTGAGAGGAGTGTGGGTGGTTGTACTGCCCAGTGGAATAAGAGGGGCTTGGCGTCTGGTCCATGCCCCTATCCTGGGAGTACGGGGGCTGGGAAGGGTTGTAGTAGCCCCTGTATTGTGCTGGCCTCTGTGGTGGTGGTGGTGGTGGAGTTGCTAGGGGGGATGATGTTTGCACACCCAGCCGGCTTCGATGGAACACAATGGTATTATAGAGTTCCATCGGAGAAGGACTGTTGGCAAACACCTCCATGTCCCCAAGAATGGAGACTCACATTTAAAGAGCCATTCCACCTGCCTCAGATGTAAGGCCACTGTGAGGGAAAATGTGTCTTCTAGAGTCTCTTCTTGTTGGCGTGTTAGATGGGCCGGAACCTGTGCATTCATCATGGCCCTCGTATCCTCCAATCCATGAGCACGCTTGTGCCCTCGTGATCTGGCAGGTTGAGGGTTACTTAAAGGGTCAGCTGGCACTTGGGGGTCCTGTGCCACAGGCGGTTGTGCAGGCTGGCAGGGTCTGGCAGCTAGACACACGATCTCAGTCTCAGAGTTCTCCTGATCATATAGACTGTCTGTAGTTCTAGGATTAAAAACAGCCAAAATATATAAGCTCAGTAAACTATAGACATACTATATAGCTACACACCTAGCAACAAACAATTGCGTGACGGATCGAAGTATGCTATGCCCCACAGGTATCTGTGCGACATAACATAGGCCAATGTGTCCTCATGAGCACTAGATACACGCCTATTAACATACAATTGTCTGATGGATGGAAGAATACGCACAGGTATCTGTGGAACAAAGCATATAATTCAATTAATAAAAATATGGTTCATTTACTAACGGCCCAATATCCACTACATCACTTAAGAACCACAGTTGTTCTGTGTACATGTATGGCTCTGTCTTCAATCGAAGAAATTCTTGTGAAAAGAAGGAAAAAAAGAAAGAGAACGGCGCTCCTCTAAGGTGATAGCGTTAAGAACAAAAATATTTTGCCGTTAGTTACAAGTGGAATAGAGCTCACCTTAGTAAGTTGTGCAATGTCGCCAGCACAACTTAACTTTGTAGCTTGTAGATAATTGCCCCCTTTGTTGGGCTTGATCACACTGTGCTTGCCTCTGGAGCCATAACCGCATCGAGTGGATTCATCTTTGGAATCTTCCTCCTCGTGGTTTTTGGAATGAAACAGACTTTAAAGAAAAAATGCTCCTATATACGGGCGCTCAGATGTGAATAGATAAATTCTTCCACGGTATCGTCAATTGTGAAGCAACGGTTTTATTTGTATTACAGATAAAACAATAAAATAGGCTGCAACGCGTTTCGATCACGCACTGTGATCTTTGTCAGGCATATGAATTTTACTAAAAAAACAACATCTTAAATACTCCTGTCGTGTGGTTCACGTCCAGGTTAAACAGTCAATGTTAAAGTTCGTTGTGGGCGTTTCATCACAGGTACGTATATATTTATCTTTTAATTCCATCTACTATTTGGATTGTATTTCTCTTAATTTTGTTTAAAGTTTATGCTGATAATATTTATAATCTTTATTCAGACAGAAGATGTTTTTTGTGTATGTATATACGCACAGTCTGAGCTTTCCATTTCAGACAGTGAAATTGCTACATGCTCGCTATATAAAAGAAATATAGATTAATTGTGCTTGATCGATAATTCTTATTTGTTTTTTTATGATTATGTATGAATTTGTGTTATTATACTATTTTTTGATTCAGAAAGGATTGTATTGTTGTAAAAGATACTTCTGTCATTATTACTATTAGTTCACAGTCATTGATTCCTTAATTGTCGGGAGCCAGAAGCTCTTACATTTTGCCGTACATCAAAGGGAGGATATTTATATTGAGAAGTAATACTCTTATCTCTGCTTACTCATTAGATTCAATAGTATTCATATTTTACTCATTTAGTTCAATCTGAGCTTTTTATTTCTGACAGTAAAATTGATGCGTACTCGCAATATAGAAGAACTATGGATTATTTATGTCTGATCAGTGATTTTTATATATTTTTTTATAGTTGTGTCTGAAGACACAACTATAAAAAAAAAAATAAAAAAAAATCACTGATTGAATCTAATGAGTGAGCAGAGATAAGAGTATTACTTCTAAATATAAATATCCTCCCTTTGATGTACGGCAAAATGTAAGAGCTTCCGGCTCCGGACAATTAAGGAATCAATGACTGTGATCTAATAGTAATAATAGGGAATAGATAGAAAAATAGGAATTTCCCTCTGGCGCATCCTTCGTTGGAATAAATCGTTGTCATTCAAGAGAGGTATTTCAGGCTAAAAAAGGACTTTATTCTGGTACAATTTCAACAAAAAAGTTTCGAGATCGTACTGATCTCTTCCTCAGGTAGTCTACGAGTGTTTAACAAAGGAAAACAGTCTCTGTTTTATAACACAGATGAGGAGTTAACAAGGAGACAACTACCGGGTCAGATTGGCAGGTCAAACAGCAGTTCAAAAGAAAGGTATGTATTACTAATTCATTTTTTCTTCCAAAAACACCAAGTCAGTTTAAAAATAATTTGTTTAAATTGTTTAAACCTTATGTGTTCAATAAAATTATTTTGTCTTAAATAGGTCTGAAATATATTAATATATAATAATAAGAAACGATATCAGTATTTAAAAGAGACAGAACAACCTGTCATTTCAGTAAAAGGATACTATAAATATATTTTAAAATTAAACAGACAAATAAAATGCTTTAAAATAGAAGAAGTGTAGTTCTAATATTAACTAAAATATATTAAAATGTCAAAACATCACTTGCAGTATGAAAGAAATAAAATAGTTCATTTTTATTGCGGTTAAATAACTAAATCCTGAACAGATATCATCATTTCTTATGTGATCATATTGTAGTGCTGTATTTTTATTGTCATAATTCGTTAACAGTAATAGGCTCTTTTGTTTTTATTGGGAATATTCGTTCAATGTATAAAGGGAACCAATTGCCGTTATTGTGCTCCTATATAATTAGACATATAACTTCAAAAAATCATCTTATTAAAAGTTTTATTATAAATAAATGAAGGTTTTGTAATAATTAAATGACTGTCTCCGTTTTTTCGTTTAGTCCTTCTGGAACTAATGTTTTTAATTTATAGATCCAGAAGTTCTCTCTGTTACATAAAGTCGCATATCTATTGGTGTTAGATGCCGTAATTTGTTCAATGGGAGTAATTTTAAAACAACCAAAATTGTCACTAATGTAAGAGCTTCCGGCTTCGGACAATTAAGGAATCAATGACTGTGAACTAATAGTAATAATGACAGAAGTATCTTTTACAACAATACAATCCTTTCTGAATCAAAAAATAGTATAATAACACAAATTCATACATAATCATAAAAAACAAATAAGAATTATCGATCAAGCACAATTAATCTATATTTCATTTATATAGCGAGCATGTAGCAATTTCACTGTCTGAAACGGAAAGTTCAGACTGTGCGTATATACATACACAAAAAACATCTTCTGTCTGAATAAAGATTATAAATATTATCAGCATAAACTTTAAACAAAATTAAGAGAAATACAATCCAAATAGTAGATGGAATTAAAAGATAAATATATACGTACCTGTGATGAAATGCCCACAACGAACTTTAACCTCGACTGTGAACCACACGACAGGAGTATTTAAGATGTTTTTTTAGTAAAATTCATATGCCTGACGAAGATCACAGTGCGTGATCGAAATGCGTTGCAGCCTATTTTATTGTTTTATCTGTAATCCAAATAAAACCGTTGCTTCACAATTGACGATACCGTGGAAGAATTTATCTATTCACATCTGAGCGCCCGTATATAGGAGCATTTTTTCTTTAGTCTGTTTCAATCGAAGAAAGGAACTGCAGCACTCAAGATAATCCAAAGAAGGGTATTTGATTTATTCACCAAGCATAAAAACACTTGCAACGTTTCAACCCATGAATGGGCCTTTGTCAAGCATGTCTCCCTTGGACCTGGGATTCTTTGCTGCGTGCACCACCCATGTTTGGGGAGTTGTCCTTTCACATTGAAGAATTTTTTGTGGCTGTGCTGCTGTTTTCCTGAATATCTACTACTTGGCTTTTTCTTCAGCCGTCCATCCCCGCTGTGGCCCTTGCGCAATTGTTCCAGCAACACTTATCGTCGTTGCCTGTATAAAAATAAAAAACTTTATTATTAAAAAATTAGTATTAAAAATCAATAAAAAATTAATTATACGAGGGAGGGGGGTTAAGGTAAAAAGTTTTGGCTAGGTTGCCAACTTACAGAACTTGGCCTGCTGCTTGAGGCCTCGTGATCAGGCAGGCTGAGGGTCACTTGGAGGATCAGCTGACACTTGTAGATTCTGTGCCACAGGCTGTTGTGCAGACTGGGAGGGTTGGGCAGCTGGTGACTCAATCTGGGTCTAATCAGAGTCCTCCTGATCATGTAGACTGTCTGTAGTTCTAGGATTGAAAACAGCCAAAATATATAAGCTCGATAAACTATAGACATACTATAGTATATACTATATAGCTACACACCTAGCAACATACACTTGTGTGATGGATGTAAGGATGCTATGTCACACAGGTATCTGTAAAACATATCATAGTCCAATACTTCATAAAGCAAAACAAATTGAAAAATTTATAAAAATATGGTCTATATACTTACGGCCCAATATTAATTACATCACTTAAAAACGCGGTTGTTGCATGTAGATGTACGGCTTTTTCTTCAGCCGCCTATCTGCCCTATATTAGTCCCGGCAAGTGTTCCAGCGACATTTAGCATTGTTGCCTGTAGAAAAAAAATTGTTATTTGTATTAAAAATCAATAAAAAATGTATTATATGAAGGTGGGGGGGTCAAAGTAAAAAAATTTAGGTGGGGTGCAAACTTACAGAAGTTGGCCTGCTGCTTTCATTAGGCTGTTTTCCACTCCTCTGGGTTCAGCTTTATAACAACCTCAGTCCAGGCCTGGTCCTTTAAAATGGTGTCCTTGTATAGCTCAAGGCGCTTGTCCCATATCACTAGGCTGTCTTGTATGGCTTTAATAATCTGCTCCACTTGTGCTTTTGTCATAGCCATGTCTGCTGTGCAGTGATGCTCATTCTGTCATGTAGCCTACACCTTGGGGAATCCCCTTCCATCGTATAGCAATGCTTCCGCAAATTACAGGTGGCGACGAATGCACATCCATAGCTGTCCGCAATTGCGGAAGCGCCTACAGACTTCTATGGCGGAGTCCATGTTGCAATTGCAGACCAGAATGGGACATGTTCTATATTTTGCGGATCATTTCTACAGCCCGGACACACATCCGTAAATATACGGAAAGGTGTCCGAGGCCTATGGAAATAAATAAGTCCTTAATTTCATTCGTAATTACGGATGAAAACTACGGTCATGTGCATGGGGCCTGACAGGCAATTTTCCCTCTAAGTCTTGGCAGTTAGGGAGCAGGTCAAGTTTCCATCAATGCTGGGCGATCTGATGACCAAAAGTAATACACCCAGTAAACGCTAATATATCATACTACGTAAGAAAACGATGTTAAATTAGTTTTAATTACTTTTTTAAATACTATAATATTACATGTCCAGCAGTAAAATACACGACCGTTATAAACACCAATTATAGACATCAATGAGAGAATCCCTTATTACACCACTGCCCCTATAGATAGTGCCACAGACCTCCTGTAGAGCGAGCCACACACATCCCCCTGTAGATGGCGCCACACAGACGCCCTGTAGATGGCACCACACAGACCCCCCTGTAGATAGCACCACACAGACCCCTGTAGATAGCACCACACAGACCCACTGTAGATAGCGCCACACAGATCCCCTGTAGATAGCACCACACAGACCCCCAGTAGATAGCGCCACACAGACCCCCCAGTAGATAGTGCCACACAGACCCCCAGTAGAGAGCACCACACAGACCCCCCTGTAGATAGCGCCACACAAACTCACCAGTAGATAGCGCCACACAGACCCCCTAGTAGATAGCGTCACACAGCCAGTAGATAGTGCCACACAGACCCCCCTGTAGATAGCGCCACACAGACCCCCCTGTAGATAGCGCCACACACATCCCCCTGTAGATAGAGCCACACAGACCCCCTGTAGATAGCGCCACACAGACCCCCTGTAGATAGCGCCATACACATCCCCCTGTAGATAGCGCCACACAGACCCCCTGTAGATAGCGCCACACAGACCCCTCAGTAGATAGCGCCACACAGACCACCCCAGTAGATAGCGCCACACAGACAGCCTGTAGATAGCGCCACACAGGCCCCCTGTAGATAGCGCCACACAGACCCCCTGTAGATAGCACCACACAGACCCACAGTAGATAGCGCCACACACATCCCCTGTAGATAGCGCCACACACATCCCCTGTAGATAGCGCCACACAGACCCCTCAGCAGATGGCACCACACAGACTCCCCAGTAGATGGCGCCACACAGACCCCCTAGTAGATAGCGCCACACAGACCCCCTAGTAGATAGCGCCACACCTCCCAGTAGATAGCGCCACACAGACCCCCCAGTACATAGCACCACACAGATAGCCTGTAGATAGCGCCACACAGACAGCCTGTAGATAGCGCCACACAGACCCCCTGTAGATAGCGCCACACACATCCACCTGTAGATAGCGCCACACAGACCTGTGCATTTTGGTTTGTAAGCCGAAACCAGTAGTAAAACGCATGTAAAAATATCATGCATTTAAGGCATGCTTTCTATGGCGTTGTTTATGTTTTGGGTGGCGTTTTTTTATTTTGTACAATCATTTTTATTGGCGTTTTTGAAGTCTTAGGGCTTGTCTACACGTAGCGGAATTGCTGTGGATTCTCCGTCTGGAATTGGAGGGAAAATACACAGCAGAATACAGTAGCAGCAAAGTGAGTGAGATTTAACAAATCTCATCCACACACTGCGTAAAAATTCAGAGCAAATTCAGAAATTGACCTGCGGTGCGTATTTTTCAGACCGCATCATGTCAATTCTTTCTCCGGAAAGTGTACTGAATTGCTGCATTTTTCAGAGGCGATGTCACCATCTCCCAGCATTGTGAAAGACGCAAAAAAAAGATGCATTTTTGCCGCGGCAGAAAGTCTGCTAATTTCAACGGAATTGCTGCAGAAATTCCATTACGTGTGGACAAACCCTTATAGAGAAGCCTATGAAAAAACAAAACCACCATACCCAGAACACACTGCAAAATAAAAAGGCTACATCAGGGCCGGCCTTAGGATAGATGGCGCCCCGTTCGAAATGATCTTTCGGTGACCAACCCCATCATAAAAAAAATGCCCCATAAAATTTTTTATAATGCCCCCCCACAGTATAATGTCCTATATAGTGCCCCACACAGTATAATGCCACTTTAATGCCCCCCATATAGTATAATAATAATATTTAATAATATAATATATTAGAACCCCTTCAAAGACAGTATTTTGTCCTCTAATTGTGCCCACACAGTATTATGCCCCCCTAAGTGCCACACACAGTATATTGCTCCCTGTAGGACCCCTACATAGTATAATGTCCGCTTAGTGGCCCCCACACAGTATAATGCCCCCCTCCTCTGGTTGCCACACACAGCCCCTGCTTTAAATATAGTGCCCCCTGTAGATTGTGCTATACAACCTCCCTGTAGAGAGTTCCATAATCCCCCACCTCCTCCTTGTAGATCGTGCCAAACAGCCCCCCACCTCTCCCTTGTAGACAGTGCCCCCAAACAAAAATAAATTAATTGTACTCACCTAGGCCCCGTTGCAACGACGAACTGAGCTGCTCCATGACGGGATCCTTGTGTAGGCTGGTGTGTTCCTGTAGCCTAGTACAGAGTTTTCCAGCGTTTACGGACTCGCGGCACCACAGGAAAAATAAAATTTGATCAGGGCACCCCTACCAAAAGTAGTTTTGAGAAAGACAGGAAACGGCTAAAAACAAGCACTGCACTCTTAGGGTATGTTCACGCAGCATTTTCTGTAAGGCAAAAAAAAAATCTGGCTCAAAATTCCTTTAGGAATTCCTTGAATTGACAGCGTTGTTTGACCTTTTTTTTTTTGCGTCTTTTTAAGCTGTTGAAGCTATTGCAAAAGATGCAGGCAATTAACACTCCACACTAGCGCTGCAGGTATTCTCTGCCTCCTATTAATTTAAATTGGATGTCAGATGTGGAAACCACTTGAAGACCATCAGCCCCCCACTCACAGTAAAATAACCATCAGCCCTCCACTCACAGATTTCCCCTGTAAATAGTGCCACGAAGCCCCCTTGTAGGTAGTGCTACACAGCCCCCTTGTAGTTAGTGCCACACAGCCCCTTGTAGGTAGTGCCACACAGCCCCCTTGTAGGTAGTGCCACACAGCCCCCTTGTAGGTAGTGCCACACAGCCTCCTTGTAGGTAGTGCCACACAGCCCCCTTGTAGGTAGTGCCACACAGCCCCCTTGTAGGTAGTGCCACACAGCCCCCTTGTAGGTAGTACCACACAGCTCCCTTGGTAGGTAGTACCACACAGCCCCCTGGTAGGTAGTGTCACACAGCCCCCTTGTAGGTCGTGCCAAACAGCCCCCTTGTAGGTAGTGCCAAACAGCCCCCTCGAAGGTAGTGCCACACAGCCCCCTTGTAGGTAGTGCCACACAGCCCACATCCGCCTTGTAGATAGCACCTCCCCTTCCTGTACATAGCGCCACTATAGCTCCCTGAAGGAGCGGTATCCCCCAGGAATTCCGCTCCTGGAGCACTCCGCTTGATGTCTCTGTACATATATGGACAGTGACATCAGGGGCAACTCCTGAAGTGGAATCCCCGTCCGCAGTGTTTCCGACTTTGACCCGGGATTTCGCTCCAGGAGAAGCCCCTGTCGTCTGTGTCTATTTATGGACAGTTGACGGTCACAGAGTCAGCAACGTTGTGGACAGGGATGTGGACAGGGATTCCGCTTCAGTAGTTGCCCCTGATGTCACTGTCCATATATGGACAGAGACATCAAGCGCTCGTCCAGGAGCAGAATCCCCAGCCAAACGGGGACTCCGCTCTTTCAGGGAGCTACAGTGGCGCTAGTAGATAGCAGAGAAGGGAAATACCTACCTGCTCAGCTTTAGTGGTGTTGCTACCGCTTTAACAGCCGCGGCGGCTGCTAGCAGCGCCACTGGCCATGGGGAAGCACGTCCCAACGGGCGGCATCGGCGCCCCCATGGCCGATGCCACTGCTAGCAGCCGCTATGGCTGCTACAGCGGTAGCTACGCCACTGAGTGAGGAAGCGCCAGGGCGGAAAAGCGGCTGCAGTGTCGCCGGGCCCGGGCACTTCTAAAACAAGCAGGGGAAGGGAGCCAGCGCAGCCTTCCACCTGCTGGAGTGATGCACCCTCTGCAATGGCACAGGTCGCACACTCCTAAGGCCTGCCCTGCACTACATAAACGCCACAAATCAAACTGCTGTGTAGGTAGACATTCTTCTATTTTACTGTAGGCTTTAGGGTATGTTCCCACATACAGGATACACTGCAGGTTTTATGCAGCAGAAAATCTGAAGCGGAATCTAAAAAAAAATGCACAGAAATCCGCACCACATGCGTTTTTGCTCAGCATATTGGTGCAGAAACTATGCAGTTTTTCCACAGTGGTTTTACGTGTGAATTTAATGTTAAACATTGATTATAGCACAGTAAATGTGTTTACTGCGTAAAACGCTGCATAAATGCTGTAAAAACCACAGCAAAACAAATCTGTTGCGAAATTTATGCTGACCATTGCTATGTTCACACAGGGCGAATATGCTGCGTAAAAACGCACAGCGTATTCGCCATGGATGCCGCAGGGAATTCCAGATGAAAAACCACACCAAATTGTGGTGACGTTTTTCGGCCGGAATGTCCTCTGTGGAAAATCTCAGGTATAAAAAAAAAAATACTTACCCTTAAACATGGCGAGGTCCTGCAGCTCATCTTCTTGGGATGACATTTCATCCCATGTGACAGCTGCAGCCTGTGATTGGCTCCAGCGGTCACATGGGATGAAACGTCAGCCCTGGAAGCTGGGCTGCATGACCTTGCCATGGTTAAGGGTAAGTTGCGATTTTTGCCTCAAAAATCGCAACATCTGCTATTTGTTGCGGGTTTTACCTTTTCATTGAATTCAATAGGGAAAACCTGAAACAGAAAAGCAGCAATTCTGCAGCATAAATTGACATGCTGCGGATTAAAAAAAATGCACCGAAAGTTAATTTATCAATGGGCTTTCAAATCTCATCCACTTTACTGCTACTGTAATATGCTGCGGATATTCCACAATGAAATCCGTTGCAGAAAATCCCTAGTATTTACGCTACATGTGAACCAGGCCTTAAAGTAACATTCGGCCACAGTATTCTTGGGCAAAAAAAAGGTGGAAAAAATGCCTCTAAGGGTATGTTCACACGCACTAATTACGGACGTAATTCGGACGTTTTTGCCCCGAATTACGTCCGAAAATAGCGCCTCAATAGCGTTGACAAACATCTGCCCATTGAAAGCAATGACCGGTCACTTCTTTGGGCGTAATTGGAGCCGTTATTCATTGACTCCAATGAATAGCAGCGCCAATTACGTCCGTAATGGACGCGGCGTTCAAGCGCCTGCACATGCCGTTACGGCTGAAATTATGGGGATGTTTTCAGGCGGAAACATCCCCGTAATTTCAGCCGTTACGGACGCTGTCGTGTGAACATACCCTAAAAATGTGATTAAACCCTGATTGTGAATTCAGTCTAATAGAAGGATAGACATAAAATTCTTATTCTAGTGTGTTGTGTAATAAATCGTGTAGAAATCATTTGCATGAATTAATTAATTATTGTCATTATTTTGGAACCTTTCCACTTACATACAATGCCACATGAAAAGGTTATAACTATCATATGTTTTCTAACATTTTAATTCTGTATCCTCTATAAATTTTGGGCTTAAATTTATTTTAATGACTTACCTTGTACGTGATATTCTTTGCTTATTTCAATACCACAATAATCCGGTACTGTCCTCATAGTTACAAAAACATGCTCAGAAACACCCACTTCAAAGCAGTTAGCCTGAACGTGTACCTGCAAGTGGAATGAAAAAAGCTTCCATGTACTTAAAGGGGTTTTCCCATGAGGGACATTTATGACATATCCTCAGGATATGTCATAAATGTCAGATAGATGCGGGTCCCACCTCTGGAACCCGCACTTATCTCTAGAACGGGGCCTCCTAAACCCTGTTCTAGCCTTTTGTGCTCACGCCGACTCCCGGCCACTTCCTGATTACATGGTCGGGACATGTTAAGGTGTTACGGAAACAGCGTAACTCGCTGAGCTACACTGTTTCCGTGACGCCCATAGAATTGAATGACAGTTATGGAAGCAACGTAGCATGCAAGCTACGCTGTTTCCATAGCTACTATTCAATTCTATGGGACTTACGGAAATAGCGTAGCTCAACGAATTAGACTGTTTCTGTAACTCCCGACCATGTAATCAGTAAGTGGCCGGGAAGCAGCGTGAGCACAAAAAGCTACAACTGTTTTAGGGGGCCCCAGTTTAGAGATAGGTGCGGGCCCCATAGGTGGGACCCACATATATCTGACATTTATGACTTGTCCTTTGGAAAACCCCTTTAATGCTTTACAAGTGTCAGTGTTATTATACATCCGCTTGCCAATTTTGAGCCTGGTATGAACTAGATTATTTTCAGATTTATTTCCCAATTTCTGTCATCTCTGGGATTTCCCATACTGTTGCCAAGAGCAGAGAAGACACTTTCTTAAAGGAAAAATCCACTTTTAAACAACATGGGTACATCACTTCAAAATGAATATAAAATGTTGAGTTTCTGCAAACATATTGCCTCCCTCCCCCGCCCCCCAAATCATTGCAGTTAAAGGATACTGGAAATGCCTTCATTACATTATGGGAATGGCCCCTTTATTGGGAAGTGACCAAAGTGGATTCTATTAAAGAATATAATGTAACAAGCTATGATGTATAATTCTGGTCTTTTTTATAACAGAAATTTTAATAGCCATTTTCCAAGTAGCATAGCAAGAAACGCTAAAATAAATAATAATAATAATAATAATAATAATAATAATAATAAAAACAACAACAAAAGTACTGTGGTTCCTCAAGTTACAATAGCCTCAGGTAACAATATTTTCATCATACAATGGTCTTTCCTGGGACATTGTGGAATTTTAGGTTGACTGGTTTCAAGTTACAGACAGTCAAGATCTGCGGCACATACAATTGGCTAGAAGATCTAGCCAATCAGCATAGGCATTTTACTGGTAAACCCCAATTATTACTGAGGAGAAAGCACTGATTGGCGATCTAGTTGCACCTCTCTACAGTACAGTGCAGTACATGTACTGTACTACTCTTTACCTGCCTGCGCCAGCGTAAGCTGCTCTTTTGGATACCAAAGAATAAAATGCAGCCGTACTCACCTGCTTACGATGGTGCAGGCAGGTAAAGAGCAGTATATGTATATATATACATATATATATATATATACAGGGTGGGCCATTTATATGGATACACCTAAATAAAATGGGAATGGTTGGTGATATTAACTTCCTGTTTGTGGCACATTAGTATATGGGAGGGGGGAAACTTTTCAAGCTGGGTGTTGACCATGGCGGCCATTTTGAAGTCGGACAATTTGTATCCAACTTTAGTTTTTTCAATGGGAAAAGGGTCATGTGACACATCAAACTTATCGAGAATTTCACAAGAAAAACAATGGTGTGCTTGGTTTTAACGTTACTTTATTCTTTCATTAGTTATTTACAAGTTTCTGACCACTTATAAAATGTGTTCAAAATGCTGCCCATTGTGTTGGATTGTCAATGCAACCCTCTTCTCCCACTCTTCACACACTGATAGCAACACCGCAGAAGAAATGCTAGCACAGGCTTCCAGTATCCGTAGTTTCAGTTGCTGCACATCTCGTATATCTTCACAGCATAGACAATTGCCTTCAGATGTCCCCAAAGATAAAAGTCTAAGGGGGTCAGATCGGGAGGCATTTCTTCTGCGGTGTTGCTATCAGTGTGTGAAGAGTGGGAGAAGAGGGTTGCATTGACAATCCAACACAATGGGCAGCACTTTGAACACATTTTATAAGTGGTCAGAAACTTGTAAATAACTCATGAAAGAATAAAGTAACGTTAAAACCAAGCACACCATTGTTTTTCTTGTGAAATTCTCGATAAGTTTGATGTGTCACATGACCCTCTTCCCATTGAAAAAACTAAAGTTGGATACAAAATGGCCAACTTCAAAATGGCCACCATGGTCAACACCCAGCTTGAATAGTTTCCCCCCTCCCATTTACTAATGTGCCACAAACAGGAAGTTAATATCACCAACCATTCTCATTTTATTTAGGTGTATCCATATAAATGGCCCACCCTGTATATTAGTAACCTGTAGAAGCTCCTCCTGTCCTCAACAAAGAAAGCAATTTACAGCTTCCAGCTTCTCTCTCTGATTTTATATGTAAGAACTTTATCTGTATGTGCATAATCTTTTTTTTCTTTTATTTGTTTGACGTTTTGAGAGATTTGGAACCAATTACTAGCTTTTCATATTTTTAATGCTTTATCATGGTTGCCCCGGATCCAATTAATATTGTAATTTGAGTGACCATGGTAATTATTTCTATTTATAACCATGAAACGTTTTTTTTGCAGTGTGGCAAAAGTGCGGCTTTCTGACGTAGCATTACTGCCACTTGTACCCTAATGGACCACAACATTTTACATCAGTCTGTCATTACCTTTGCACTTTAGCAAATGCTTATTATTATTTTGCAATCTCGAGGAACCAATGTCATTTTGAGTGGTGTAAAGTACTTCCAAATCTAACATCACATTGTAAATTGGAGATGTCATTTTAATGTACCTTATGTTCAGACTTCTTAAATGTATTCTTCGTAAATCTTATGTGCATACATTGATTCTGTTGAGAGCTCATTGACATAGTACAGAATTCCACCCCACGGATATTATCTAGAAGGAAATTGACTTATTAATATTTACTTATTTACAGGGGTTTTCTGGATTTATGTTAATAAAGCCTAATCATTGTATAAATTAGAAGTTCTTCAGCTTCCTAATAAACTTTGGGGGAGATTTATCAAAAGTGGTACAAAGTGGAGTTGTTACCCATGGTATCCAATTAGGTTGCTGCTTTCATTTTCCAAAGGGCTTTTGGAAAATGAGAGGTGGAATTTGATTGGTTGCTCTGGGCTACTATTCTACTTTTCCTTTGCACCAGTTTTGATAATCTCTTCCATTATGTGTCAATATCTCACCATTTTCATAATTTTAGATTGCTGTCAGTTAAAGAGAACACTGTTTACATTCAGGGGCTGCAAACCCCTACATACCTAGTTCTGCTCTGTGCTGAGAAATGGATATAATTGAATGCAGTCTAGATAGTGCTCTGTAAGCTAAATACATCAGCAGCAGCTGCACAAATCTCTCTGGTAGTTTGCTACAATGTATCAGTTTGGAGTCAAAGCTGTCACAGAGTATTTGCTAGAATTTATACAATTGTATCTACTTGTCAGCTGAAAGCAGGATTACTATTTAGGGGGTTGAGTCAGTGTATGTAACCAACAGTGGGGCAGATTTGGGCTTCGTTCACATCTGCGTTGGGGTCCCGTTCTGACGTTCCATCGTAGCTTTCCATCAGAACGGGACCCTGAACAGACACGAACGGAAACCAGAGGTTTCCGTTTCCATCAACATTGATTTCAATGGTGAAGGATCCGGTGCCCATGGTTTTCGTTTGTGTCTGTTGTGCACCGGACCCGTCGTTTTGCCGGTAGCAACAGCATAGTCGACTACGCTATTGCTTCCTGCAAAATGACGGGTCCGGTGCACAACAGACACAAACGGAAACCATGGGCACTGAAATCAATGGTGATGGAAACGGAAACCTCTGGTTTCCGTTCGTGTCAGTTTGTGTCTGTTCATGGTCCTGTTCTGACGGAAAGCTCCGACCGAATGTCAGAACAAGACTCCAATGCATATTTGAACAAAGCCGTAGACAGTGTAAACTTGGACAAAACAGACAGAAAATGCACAAAATTCATCTTGGTGCATGCTGTGTGATAAATTTGGTGCATCTTGCCAGACCTGCTAGACACTTTTCTCTTCTTTATACCACCTCTTGCTTGGCTTAGTTTATGCCAGTTTTCTGCGCCACAATTTTACCGCAATATTAGTGCATGGTGACGAATTTTAAGTCAGACCCCTTTTCTGCTAGACCATGCCCCATTCTTACCTAGCCACACACCCTTGTAGAGTGTGTAAGAAAAAGGTGTCTATAAGGGTCTGTTCACATCGGCGTTGCCCTTCCGTTGAGGGGTTCTGTCGGAGGTTTCCGTCGGGTTAACCCCTCAACGGAAAGGCAAACCTAAGCTTCCGTTTGCATCACCATTGATATCAATGGTGACGTAAATGTTGCTAAAAGTTTCCATTTGTGACAGGGTTCCGTCATTTTTGATGGAATCAATAGCGCAGTCGACTGTGCTATTGATTCCGTCAAAACAACGAAACCCTGTCACCTTTAGCAATGCTTCCATCACCATTGATATCAATGGTGATGCAAACAGAAGCTTAGGTTTCCATTTGCCTTTCCGTTGAGGGGTTAACCCGACGGAAACCTCCGTCATAACCTATCAACAGAAGGGCAACGGTGATGTGAACACAGCGTAACAGTTCTGCCACATTATGAATAGTAAATCTGCCATAGTGTTCTCATTCACTGATGGCAAACAAATATCTATAAATCATTGAAGCACAATGTGTATTCGAAAGTTTTTAGACATTTTCATTTATATAGTAAAGAAAGCTTTATTGATATATCATTTATTATAGAACAGCTGACAAAAGATATAAAGAAAAACAATATCAAATACATTTAATTTGCAGCAGGGAGTTCAGAGTTAAGCAATAAAAAGTTTCTATTGAACATGTATACTGTAGTTTATTAAAGCGGTTTTCCACTACTAGACAACTGCTTACCTATCCACTGGATAGCTCATCAGTATATGATCAGTGCGGCTCCGAAACCCGGACACCGCACCAATCAACTGCTACAGCTGCCTCGGGGCACCGGACGTCCATGCCAGAAGCAGTTGGCTCTGGTCATGGAATAGTGGCCGAGTTGCAGTACTGCAGCTCTGCTCCTATTTAAGTGAATAGGAGCAGAGCTGCAGTTCTGCAGCACGGCTGCTATGCAGTGTACGGAGCCAACTGCTTCCGGCTCTGCACACTGCTTACTATGCAATGACATCTGGTGCCCGCAGGCAGCCGGAAACACCTGATTGGTGCAGAGTCTGGGTCTCAGACCCGCACCAGTCATATACTGATGACCTATACGGTGGATAGGTCATCAGTTGTCGGGGAGTGGAAAACCCCTTTAATACTGTATATAAAAATGTGAAAAATATGAGAGCACATCAAGTCCTCAACAAGTTAGTCTTATGCTATATACAGTGTAACGCTTAAATGGAAACCCAAACAAAACCTTTAGTCTCTCTTTGTGGGTCAACTAGTCCGTAAAATTAATCATTTTTGCTAAACTACACCCAAAAAAGTTCATTGAGTTGCTTGGCAGTAGGAGTCACCAGTAGTGCGTGATGTGCTGAATCTCCACTGTTTGATAACGCTAAAGTGTAGGAGACCTGGAGCACTTTGAATTATTACAATATCAAAAAAACAGCTGAAATACATGCAGTCTAGGAAAGGCTTTTGGCTAGGGCTACACCTAGACTTTCTATCGCTTGTCACATTGAGTTTGTGGACCCACTGGGCTGTACCGCCTTGGCGGTATGACAGCTGGCCAACTGGGCGCAGGTCACAGTCTATAGTTCGTATAGTGTACCTGTGGCAGCTCGGAGAGTAGCAAGGCAGGCTTGGCTGGGACTAGGCAGCAGGCAGACATCAGGCGTGGTGTAGCAGGACAGGCGTGGATACAGCACAGCATGACTACAGCTCAACATGGCACTTTACCAGGATAGCACAGGATACAGGATACAGGATAAAGGTACAGGGAACACTGGGAACTGGAAAACACTAGGAGACCATTTGCATAGACAAACTAGGATACGACAAACAATGCTCAGGCAAGGGAGGAAGCGGCTGACCCCTTCTTATAGCCCAGGGTACATTAACTTCAGGTACGCGCGCTGACCCTTTAGGAGCGGGCACGATCATGCGCTCGCATCCTACAGGACCCGGCCGATGTAAGCGGAAGTGAGCGCTTGCATCTCCTGAGGAGGAGACTGGGGCCAGCGCTCGCAGACCCATGGCTGCGGCCGGCACGATGTGAGTAAACCTGATGGCCCGCGGCCATGGACATGACAGTATCTCCCCTCTTACGCCCCCTCTTCTTGGGGCCAGAGTGAGAGAGAAACTTCTTCAGAAGGGTAAGAGCATTGAGGTTCTCCTCTAGCTCCCAGGACCTCTCTTCAGGACCAAACCCCCACCAATCCACCAAATAAAAAGTCTTTCCTCTCACTTTCTTCGTGTCCAAGATCTCCTTAACCTCGAAGGTGTCTCAAGGGCCGCTGGAGGCACCCGCAGGGCTAAGAGTCTTGGTAAATCGGTTCAGAACCACCGGTTTCAGGAGAGAGACATTGAAGGAGTTGGGGATCTTGAGGGTAGGAGGCAGCCGAAGCTTGTAGGCGACAGGGTTGATCTGCTGCAGGATCTTGAAGGGTCCGAGGAACCTGGGAGCAAATTTGGCACCCCCAGTCGAATATTCCTGGAGGACGGACATACCAGGCACTGGGAGGGGAATTCGTGGGTGTTGGCCATAGACAATAAAGAACGGTGTATTCCTTGTGGTCTCGCTGGTGTGATTATTGTAGGAGAATTTAGCCCACGGGAGCAACTGCACCCAGTCATCATGCTGCTTGGAGATGAAGTAGTTCTCCAAGATATAATTGATCGTCTCGACTTAACCATTGGACTGAGGATGGTAGACCGAGGAAAGTCCAACTTTACACCTAGGAGTCGCAGAGGGCTCCCCAGAACTTCGAGGTGAACTGAACCCCGCAATCAGACCCAATATGCTGCGACAAGCCGTGCCGGCGGAAGATGTGTTGGATGAAAAGCTTGGCCAGTTGAGGGGCAGAAGGAAGACCAGTCAAAGGAACAAAGTGGGTCATCTTCGAAAATCGAACCACCACCACCCAGACAGTAATGCATCCAGCAGAGAGAGGCAGGTCAGTGATAAAGTCCATAGCTATATGCTGCCAGGGAGCATCGGACACAGGCAATGGCTGTAGCAGGCCAGCAGGTCTGGAGTGAGCGACCTTGTTGGCTGCACACACTGAGCAGGAAGAAACATAGTCAATAATGTCCTTCGGCAGCGTGGGCCACCAGAAATGATGGGCAATCAGATCCCGAGTCTTACAGGTCCTCTCTTGACCTGCCAGTCTAGAGGAGTGTCCCCAGTGGAGGATTCTCCCTCTGTCAGTCAGGCGCACAAAAGTCTTCCCTGGAGGAATGTCCCCAACTTGCAGGAAATTGACAGAGTCAATGAAAGACGGATCAATAATGTTCTGTGGAATTTCCATGGTGTTTTCAGTCTCGAAAGACCTGGACAAGGCATCGGCCCTCACATTCTTGTCGGCCGGGCAATAATGGAGCTCAAACTGGAACCTGGTAAAGAACAGCGACCACCTGGCCTGACGAGGATTCAGCCGTTGGGCCGTCTGAAGATAGGTGAAGTTCTTGTGGTCCGTAAAAATCAGGATAGGAGGAGCTGCGCCCTCTAGTAGATGTCTCCACTTTTCCAGGGCCAATTTGACACAGGGAGCCATCCTTCTTTTTGACGAAGAAGAACCCGGCTCCTGCCGGGGAGGAAGACTTCCATATGAAGCCCCTCTCCAAGTTCTCTTTAACATAGGCGGACATGGACAGAGTCTCTGGCAAGGAGAGGGGATATACCCTACCACGGGAAAGGGATGCACCAAGAAGCAGCTCGATAGGACAGTCATATGCCCGGTGTGGGGGAAGTGTCTTCGCCTCCATTTTGCTGAATATGTCTGAACATGCAGCATAATGAATAGGCAATCCTGCCAATGACCGAGGTAGAGGAGGCTGAGCCGAACGAATCTGCACCAGGCAACGGTTGTGACACCCGGGGCCCCACTGGAGAACTTCTCCAGAGTTCCAGTCCAGGACTGGGGCATGTAGTCGGAGCCAAGGCAGGCCCAGCAGCATGGGGTTAATGGCCTTGGATAGGACATAGAACGATAGAAGCTCGGAGTGGAGAGCCCCTACTTGGAGCATCAGTGGCTTGGCCACAGCTATAACTGGGTCTGGCAGAGGTAGTCCATTTACCGATGCAACCATCAACGGTCTCTCCAGAGGGGTAGTGAGTAATTAAAGAAGGTCCACCAGGTCTCTACAAATGAAATTAACAGCGTTTCCAGAGTCTAGATACGCAGAGACCTGATACGTTTTCTCACTGGACACTATGGTCACGGGTATGGACAATTTAGATGGGAGTCCTTCTTTGCCCAAGGTTGTCTCTCCTACCAACCCTCGGCTTTGGGGCTTTTGGAGACACAGACGCACAAGATGGCCTCCGAGGCCGCAATATAGACAGAGTCCCGAAGTGTGTCTGCGTTGTCTCTCCTAGGTAGATAGCTTACTTTGGTCCATCCTCACAGACTCCTTAGGAGGATCAGCATCTGAGGACAGCAGGGGTTGCTGCAAGGTAGCGAGCAGACTAGGAAGACTCCTGACTAACCTCTTGGAGCCGTTCTCGGAGCCTTCTATCAATCCGGGCGGCCAGAAGGATGAGGTCATCCAAGTTAGACAGCAGATCTCGAGCGGCAAGTTCGTCCTTAATTTTAGGAGCCAGTCCATGCCAGAATTTAGTCATCAGGGCATCATTGTTCCACAACAGTTCTCCCGCAAGGGTGCGGAAGTGGATGGCGTACTCACCCACAGAGATGTCTACTTGGCGTAGGTTCAGCAAGGAACCCGCTTATAACGGTTCTCACCGGTTTGTTTGTGGATCCTCTGTGTCATCTGGGAGATGGTGCTTGTAACCCAGGGCAACGCTTGGCACAGCGGGTTTAGAGGCAGTCAGTTGGTGAAGCCAGAAGTCAGGACAGGCAGCAGACGTCGTAACGGGTATGGATAGCAATTGGTCAAGCCAGGCGTCATAACGGGTATGGATAGCAATAGGTCAAGGCAGACGGCAGGCAAGGATAGTCAAGTTCTGGCAGAGGTCACAACTTAAATCCAGACAAAGGCAGAAGGGAAGGAAACAGAGAACCAGGGTACAGGGAAGCTCACGGGAAACTTGGTTGAACAAGCAAGGATTAGAGGAAGGAGGATCCTTAAATAGGAAGTCTTTGAATTAAGGCACATGCTGGCCCTTTAAGAAAGGATGAGTCAGCGCGCACGCCCTCTAGCGGCTGCAGAGGGAAGTAAGGGATGCACTTACCTGACGCTGCCCAGGGCCAGCAGAGCGTCCGGATCTGGTAAGTGAAGCTCGGGATGAGCATGAGGGAATGGAGGGCGCAGGAACCGGAGAAGAGGCCGTGGGGAAGGCGGAGAACGGCGCAGCAGCCGTTACACCGCTGTAGAGGAGACTCGTCCGGGCTCCTCAAACACCGTACGAAATGTCCGGAGGAACCCCTGGAAGTCACGGGTCTCTGGTCCTTGTCTGTCCCAGATAGGGTTCGCCCATGCAAGGGCCTTGCCAGTAAGAAAAGAGATGATGAAAGCGACCCTTGCGCCATCAGACAAAAATGTCCTTGAATACAAGATGAAGTGGATCTGGCACTGGTTCAAAAATCCACGACATCATAGCGGTCAGGAAGTGGCAAAGAAAAACGAGGATCAACACTGCCAGTAGGTGTAGTCTGAGGATCAGTACTGCCAGGAGGTGTAGTAAGGGGAACAACAGTTTGTGCCTCCTGCCGACGTGTGAGAATGTTAAACGCCTGGAGGAGTTGGTCCTGTAGGTCCAGCATATCCGTCCACATTTCTTGTGAGGACATCTTGGTCTGGGATCGACCAGTGGGGTCCATGGCCTGAGCGTACTCTCACGTTGGGTTCGTGGACCCACTGGGACGTACCGCCTTGGCGGTATGGCAGCTGGCCAACAGGGCGCAGGTCACAGTCTATAGTTCGTATAGTGTACCTTTGGCAGCGCGGACAGTAGCAAGGCAGGTTCGGCTGGGACTAGGCAGCAGGCAGACGTCAGGCGTGGTGTAGCAGGACAGGCTTGGAATACAGCACAGCATGACTACAGCTCAGCACGGCACTTGACCAGGATAGCACGGGATACAGGATACAGGGAACACTGGGAACTGGAAAACACTAGGAGAGCTTTTGTATAGACAAACTAGGATACGACAAACAACGCTGCTGCAAGGGAGGAAGGGGCTGACCCTTTCTTATAATCCAGGGTACTCAAGGGCTAATTTAAACAGGTGTGCGCGCTGGCCCTTTAAGAGCGGGCACGAGCGTGCGCGCGCACCCTACGGAACCCGAGGTAAGCGGAAGTGAGCGCTGGCGTCTCCTGAGGAGGAGGCTGGGGCCAGCGCTCGCAGACCCATGACTGCGCCCGTCAGGAGGTAAGCGAACCTGACGGTCCGCGGCCATGGACATGACATCGCTCACTACAAAAAAATCACTCTGAAATCGCTGTCCATAGAAATGAATCATGTAGCTTGAAAATCTCTTCAAATTCCAGTCAAGTGAGTGGCTAGCGATTTCTTTATTTAATTGCTACGTTTGGATTTCTGAGCGATTTTAAAAAGTAGTTGCTACTTTTTTACTCCATAGAGTAACATGAAAATCACTTGGAAAGCTCTTGGAAACTCCTTGTTAAGGTTTTTTTGAGTGAAGACTTCTCTATAGAGGTTTTTTTTTTACTCTATAGATAAGGGCTTATTCAGACGAACGTATAATACGTCCCTGCTACGCGCGTGATTCTCACGCGCGTCGCACGGACCTATGTTAGTCAATGGGGCCGTATAGACTGTCAGTGATTTTCACGCAGCGTATCTCTGCTGCGTAAAACTCACGACATGTCCTATATTTGCCCATTTTTCGCGCATCACGCACCCATTGAAGTCAATGGGTGCGTGAAAACCGCGCACGGCACATGGACGCATTTCTGTGTGCCGCGCGTGATGCGCGATACAGTAGTCAAAACTATGAATGAAAACAGAAAAGCACCACGTGCTTTTCTGTTTACAAACATAAAAACAGAGTGTCATCATGATGGCGGCTGCGTGAAAATCACGCAGCCACGCATCATACGCTGCTGACACACTGAGCTTTTATGGAGCTTTTGCACGCGCAAAACACACGCCCGTGTGAATCCGGCCTAAGTCTAAGATTCCGGCTTTGAGGTAATTTCCATTGAATCAACCATAAGTCTCAGCAAACTCACTCAAACAATAAATTATACAATACTTGGGCAAAAGACAACCCAAAAGCTAAAGGTCACAATTTAAAAAAATCACATTGATGTAGGTGAGTACTATGAACTCCTATTTGACATATTCCTCACAGACATGAATTCGATGAGACTCATTTTTAATTTTATGCATAAGAATTAGGCATTATTAGGGCAAACATTACACTTCAGTTCATACCATCAAGAATTACTGTTCCTATTACATCTAAAAGAAGAGAACATCGATTAGACTGTGCACACTTCATAACTGTAGATATTTTCAGATTTTCCAGAACATAAGGTGTTAATGTTTGAGGTGCTGCCCGGCAAAATAGGTTCAACACATCATCTGTAAATAAAGTGACATTAGCGTAAGATGAAATAATGTGCTTATACAGTTAAACATGGAGAATATTAATAATATATATAGATATAGTCTATACAGGAGGTTAGAATGAAGTTATCTTGAAGAATTAAGCATCAAGAATACTTGGTATGTTTATATTGAAGTAAGGTTTTACAACTGACAATAATGCACTATAGTATGGTAAAATGGGCATTTACTTAAAGAGAACCTGAGAGACTAATTCAAATAAGGACATGAGTTCAGTATACTATTAGCGCTAAACTAGCGGGTACAAATATACCCGATACACAGTTCCCCCCAAATCTATTTTAAGGCTCCATTCACTAGTGTTGGATTTGCACATTGCATATTATGTAAGCCGCTCCCAAATCCATGTTAAATCCTGAATGTGTAAACTGGTGCTAAGGTATCACACTGGTACTCTAATTCAAATAGGTCTATCATCGTAACAGCTTCTTCAAGTTTGTAGCAAAAGTCACTTCCATTGGTGGTTGAGCACAAAACCTTGAAAAAGTGCCTGGTCATAGTGTAGATGTGGTAACCACGTCTAAATATAGATATCAGGAGATCCACGAATTTAAATGTAATCAGAGCTGAAGGCAAATTAAGGAAGGACTTGGGGTCAATTACTCTGACACTGTTCAAATAATGGCGTAAGAAGATTTTCTACTTCAGTATATACTGTAAGCCATGGAACAAATTACCCATTACAACATACTTGCAAGGTGCCTGGATTTTCTTAACAATAAAACCTTACTCCACGTGTCACGTGGTGACTCACGTTCCTAATCGATGCCTTATCTAAAAGTTTTAAATGCAATGGAAACTATGTGACGTTGAGAGAGTAGTTGTTGAGAAAAGTATACTGCAGGGAGTTCCCTCTATTCTTATCATGGACGTAATGTGACCAAACAAATGAGCCGACAGTATTCTAAATAAAGAGAGAATGGAAGCATTCACACACGTCATAACAGTTCTAGGAAATGCTATTGCATTTTTACATGTGGTTATATATGTCACATACTTGTCCAGTAAAGTTAGGCTTCATTCACACCTGTATTTTGTCTCTGTTGTTCTGCTTCGTCATAGAAGCAGAACAACGAAAATACCTTCAAAACAAAAACTCATGAAAATGCAAAGTGTATATGAGGCTTAGGGCAGATACAGACGGACGTTGCGTTTTTGCGCGCGCAAACAACGCAGCGTTTTGCACGCGCAAAAACCATTTGACAGCTGCGTGTGTCATCCGTGTATGATGCGCGGCTGCGTGATTTTCGCGCAGCCGTCATCATAGAGATGAGGCTAGTCGACGCCCGTCACTGTCCAAGGTGCTGAAAGAGCTAACTGATCGGCAGTAACTCTTTCAGCACCCTCGACAGTGAATGCCGAACACAATATACAGCAACCTGTTAAAAAAAAAGAAAAAGTTTGTACTTACCGAGAACTTCCCGGCCGTTGCCTTGGTGACGCGTCCTTGGTGACGCGTCCTTGGTGACGCGCCTCTCTTGACATCGGGCCCCACCTCCCTGGATGACGCGGCAGTCCATGTGACCGCTGCAGCCTGTGCTTGGCCTGTGATTGGCTGGAGCTGTCACTTGGACTGAATTGTCATCCCGGGAGGTCAGACTGGAGGAAGAAGCCGGGAGTTATCGGTAAGTGAGAACTTCGTTTTTTTTTACAGGTTCATGTTTATTGGGATCGGTAGTCACTGTCCATGGTGCTGAAACAGTTTAACTCTTTCAGCACCCTGGACAGTGACTATCTCCTGACGTCGCGTACCGGAAATTTTTTTGCCGGGTTCGGCCAAAACGAGTTCGGCCGAACCCGGTGAAGTTTGGTTCGATTGTCCGGGTTCGCTCATCTCAAAGACACTCCATTTGGATGTTTGGAAACAGAAAAGCACGTGGTGCTTTTCTGTTTACATTCATCCTTTTGACAGCTGGTGCGCTGTTTCAGTCGGTTCGCACGGAAGTGCTTCCGTGCGACCTGCGTGGTTTTCACGCACCCATTGACTTCAATGGGTGCGTGATGCGCGAAATACGCGGAGATATTGAACCTGTCACGTTTTTTGCGCAGCAGACAAACGCTGCGCAAAAAGCACGGACTGTCTGTACTGCCCCATAGACTTGTATTGGTCTTTGCGTGGCGCGTGAAAACCACGCGGCCCGCACGGACCGAATACACGTTTGTGTGAATCCCCCCTTAATGGTGTTTTTCATATCCAGTTGATTTGACTTGTATACATAATATAATTAACAAATTAATATAAAAAATATTTTCTTCAAGAAATCAATATACTTACATGTTGGTTTGCTTTTACACTGTATTCCCTAAAATAGAACAAAACATACAGGCACATTAATTTAAAAAAAAAAATAATCCTATTATTAATCAGTCATTAAAATAAAAAATAAAAAAATCACATGGAATCTCAAAACAATAGAAGTAAGTACAATTTAAATGTTATTATTAGTCAGCAAGAAAATTGAAGTTTTAGGGTTAATTGGTTCACTCAATACAAAAACATCAAAAGGGGTATTCCCATCATATAATGTTATGGCATATCACTAGGATAAACTATAACATTAAAATCCTGAGAACTAAGAGGCAGAAGCACATTCTGGAGACTTCCACTCAGGCTAGACCTAATCTCCCAGGGTGATCAGCTGTCAAAGAATCTCCAAACCGGACTGGAGATTGATGGCGCCCTATTGATAAATGGAGGCCGGGGCGGATTGGCCATGTAGTTTGCCAGGAATTTTCATGGTGGGCCACCGCTCCATTGAGCTGGAGCCGCTATCCTGTATAGTATGTAGGTACTGAACCAGGAGAGGTCTGGGCCTGTAAAATTTATTAAAAAGCTCGGGTAGCGCAGGGAACAGGAGCGGGAGATGTGTAATGTAACGTACGATGTTCTTCTGCACAGACAAAGCGTGTGTGCACTGGCCGACTGCATTATACATCACATGTGATGTCATTTAATGCAGCCTGTGCAGAACACCGAGTTCAGCCCCAGCTATTTAAATAGCAGACAGGCAGGGAGGACTGAGGAAGAGAGGGCTGGGGAGGAGCAGTCATACACACAGCTCTCCTCCTGCCTGCGACAACCCCCCACAGAGCTCAGGACTGGTGAGCACAGCTGTGTATGTTCTGAGCAAGTAGGGGGAACTGTAAACTTGCTGAGCTACGTTGTTTCTTTAAGTCTCATAAAACCGAATAGTAGTTATGGAAACAGCATAGCTCGCATGCTTCTGTAACTGCCATTCACTACTATGGGTTTTACGGAAACAGCGTAGCTCAGCGAGTTTTCGTAACTCCTAACCACATAGTCAGGCAGTGGCCGGAAGGCAGCGGGAGCAGAAAAAAGGTAGAACAGGATTTAGAGGACACCATTCTAGAGATAGATGCGCGTCCCAGAGGTGGAACACACATCTTTCTGACATTTATGACATATCCTGTGCAGATCACCTAGCGCTCTACCCGGGGACTCCAGCACTGCTCCTGACGTCACGGTCTATATATGGACAGTGACATCAGGAGTTTTCCCAGGGCTGGAATCCTGGGGCAAAGCCCCTATTAGCGATCTGTCTGGGAATTCCAACTCTGGGAAAGCCCCTGACATCAGGAGCTTTCCCTGGACCGTAGTCCCGGGTTGGAGCCTGTACTATCACTCTGCTTGGGGACTTCAGCACTGCTCCTGATGTCACTATCCATATATGGGCAGTGATGTCAGGCATTTCCCATCGCTCCAGCGCTGGACCCAGGAAAGGGAAGTATAATAATTAGTTTGCTTTTATATTGGTTACTAATTATTTATTTTTTTGTGTTTTTTTTATAGGTTTGGTTGTTGGACTACTTCGGATTCGAGGACTACTTCAAAGACGGCATTTTTTTTTTTATTCTCAATAAAATGGTTAACAAGGGTTGTGTGGGTGTTTTTTATCTCAATAAAAAAAATTGTGTTATTTTTAACTATAATACTACTGCCCTAGTAATGGCCGCTGTGTGATTGACAGCATCCATTACTAAGAAGGAGCATAGTGTTAGCTGTTGAAAAGGCTAACACTGACCCCTATTATTACCCCGGTACCCACCAAGGTACCGGGAAGAACAGGGTACGATCCAGTACCCGACTGTCTGCAGTGATGGTTGTGTAATGGGGCGGCCGCATGCTGGTATTATTAGGCTGGGAAAGCCCAAAAACCATGGCCTTTCCCACCCTGGTAATGCTAGCCTGCTGCTTATATGTTGTATCTGGCTGGTTATGAAAAATTGGGGGACCCCACGTCATTTTTAAAGAAAAAAAAAATTATAATCAGAAAAAAATGACATGGGGTTAACACCACTTTTCATAACCAGCCAGATACAACATAGCAGCAGCAGGCTAGCATTATCAGGACGGGAAGGGCCACGATTTTTGGGCTTTCCCAGCCTAACACCGACGGCCTGCGGCCACCCCAGTGCCCGGCCGTCGCTACAGATGGTCGGACACTGGATTGTACCCGGCTCTTCCCGGTACCCCTGTGCAGGGCCGGCCTTAGGATAGATGGCGCCCTGTGTGAAATGATCTTCCGGTGCCCCACCCCATCATTAAAAAAAAATGCCCCATAAAAAAATTATAATGCCCCTTTAGTGCCCCCATACAGTATAATAATAATATTTAATAATATAATATATTACAACCCCTTCAAGGACACAGTATTTTGTCCTCTAATTGTGCCCACAGTATTATGCCCCCTATAGTACCCCTACACAGTATAATGTCCGCTTAGTGGCCCCCACACAGTATAATGCCCACCTGTAGATTTTGCCATATAGCCTCCCTGTAGACAGTGCCATAGTCCCCCACCTTCTTTTTGTAGATCGTGCCATACAGCCCCCCACCTCCCCCTTGTAGATTGTGCCATACAGTCCCCGCACCTCCCCCTTGTAGACAGTGCCATACAGTCTCCCACCTCCCCCTTGTAGATCGTGCCATACAGTCCCCGCACCTCCCCCTTGTAGACAGTGCCGTACAGCCCCCCACCTCCCCATTGTAGATCGTGCCATATAGTCCCCACACCTCCCCCTTGTAGATAGTGCCCCCAACAAAAACAAAAATTGTACTCATCTAGGCCCCGTTCCCATGACGAACTGAGCTGCTCCATGACGGGACCCTAGTACAGAGTTTACCAACCTTTTCGGACTCGAGGCAGCACTGGAAAAACAAAATTTCCTCAGGGCCCCCCTACCAAAAATTGGTTGGAGAAAGACAGAAAACGGCTAAGAGCAAGCACTCCACTCGAAGGGCATGTTCACACACGTTTTTTTAAGGCAAAAAAAATCTGCCTCAAAATTCCTTCAGCAACTGACAGCATTGTGTGACCTTTTTTTGTGTTTTCTCTTAAGCTGTTGAAGCGAATGCAAAAGACGCAGGAAAAAAAAGCTCCAAACGAGCGCCGCAGGTATCTTCTGCCTCCTATTAATTTCAATTGGAGGTCAGAGGTGGAAACCACTTGAAGACCATCAGCCCCCCACTCACAGAAAAATGACTATCAACCCCCCACTCACAGCAAAATGACCATCAGCCCACCACTCAGTAAAATGACCATCAGACCCCCACTCACAGATTCCCCCTGTAGGTAGCGCCACACAGCCCCTTGTAGGTAGCACCACACAGCCCCTTGTAGGTAGCACCACACAGCCCTTTGTGGGTAGCACCGCACAGCCCCCTTGTGGGTAGCGCCAGACAGCCCCCTTGTGGGTAGCGCCAGACAGCCCCTTGTGGGTAGCACCGCACAGCCCCCTTGTGGGTAGCACCACGTAGCCCCTTGTAGGTAGCAACACACAGCCCCCTTGTGGGTAGCACCACGAAGCCCCTTGTAGGTAGCACCACATAGCCCCCTTGTGGGTAGCGCCAGACAGCCCCCTTGTGGGTAGCGCCAGACAGCCCCCTTGTAAGTAGCGCCACACAGCCCCCTTGTAGATAGCGCCACACAGCCCCCTTGTAGAAGGCACCACACAGCCCCCTTGTAGATAGCGCCACACAGCCCCCTTGTAGATAGCGCCACACAGCCCCCTTGTAGATAGCGCCACACAGCCCCCTTGTAGATAGCGCCACACAGCCCCCTTGTAGATAGCGCCACACAGCCCCCTTGTAGATAGCGTCACACAACCCCCTGTAGAGTGTGCCACACAGCCCCCTATCGGGAGGTCCACACAGACCCCTGTAGGGAGTGCCGCACAGCCCCCTGTAGGGAGTGCCGCACAGCCCCCTGTAGGGAGCGCCACACAGCCCCTTGTGGGTAGCACCGCACAGCCCCCTTGTGGGTAGCGCCAGACAGCCCCCTTGTAGGTAGCGCCACACAGCCCCCTTGTAGGTAGCGCCACACAGCCCCCTTGTAGGTAGCGCCACACAGCCCCCTTGTAGGTAGCGCCACACAGCCCCCTTGTAGGTAGCGCCACACAGCCCCCTTGTAGGTAGCGCCACACAGCCCCCTTGTAGATAGCGCCACAGCCCCCTGTAGGGAGTGTCGCTCAGCCCCCTGTAGGGAGTGCCGCACAGCCCCCTGTAGGGAGTGCCGCACAGCCCCCTGTAGGGAGTGCCGCACAGCCCCCTGTAGGGAGTGCCGCAAAGACCCCTTGTAGGAAGTGTCGCAAAGACCCCCGGTAGGAAGTGTCACGCAGCCCACAGCCCCCTGGTAGGGAGTGAAAAAAAAGGATTAAAAAAAGGACAACTGTGCAGGAGCACACAAAATACCCAGCTTTCCCAGCTATCAAATAAATGTGTGGAAATAAACTAAGTTATAACTTTTATTTAGTCTGAGTAAAGGATTAATCCTTTTAGCTAGATTAAATAAAAGTTATATCTAAGTTTATTTCCACACTTTTTTTTTTATACCCGGGAAAGCTGGGTATTTTGTGTGCTCCTGCACAGTTGTCCTTTGTAGGTAGTGCCACAAAGCCCACAGCCCCCCTGTAGATAGCAACCACCCCTCCTTCCAGTAAAGATAACGCCACTGTAGCTGCCTGAAGGAGCGGAATCCCCGTGTGGCCGGGGATTCTGGTCCTGGAGCGATGCTTGATGCCTCTGTCTATATATGGACAGTGACATCAGGGAAAACTCCTGAGGCGGAATCCCCGTCCACAGCGTTGCAGACACTATGACCGTCGATTCCACTCCAGGAGAAGCTCCTGACGTCTGTGTCCATGACGTCATTGGCTTCTCCTGGAGTGGAATCCCCGATCATAGCGTCTGCAACACTGTGACCGGGGATTCCGCTTCAGGAGTTTTCCCTGATGTCACTGTCCATATATGGACAGAAACATAAAGCAGCGCTCCAGGAGCGGAATCCCCGGCCACACGGGGATTCCGCTCCTTCAGGGAGCTACGGTGGCGCTATCCTGGAAGGGGGGGGTTGATATCTACAGGGGGGCACTATAGCAGAGCAAGGGAGGTATCTCCCTGCTCTGCTGTCTACTAGCGCCGCTGTAGCTGAAGGGAGCTACAGTGGCGCTTGTAGACAGCAGAGCAGGGAGATATGTCCCTGCTCTGCTATAGTGCCGTCGCTACCGCTATAGTAGCCACAGCAGCTGCTAGCGGCGCCACCGCCCTCATGCCCGGTGTCACCGCTAGCAGCCGCTATGGCTGCTGCAGTGGTAGCCACTAAGTGAAGAAGCGCCCGGGTGCGACTGCACTTAGTGTCTCTATCCCCGCTGGTAGTTGCAACGGCGCGGGGATACACACACCCGCTGGCGCCCCTCTTGCCGTGTGGCGGCTGGCGCCCTGTGCGACCGCACTGGTCGAACATAGCTAAGGCCGGTCATGCCCCTGTGCCTAGGGCAGCATCAACTAAATACGGCCCAGCTTTCACCTACACTCTCCCCTCTGGCCCTGCACCTCAAGAGAACCCGCCCCCGCCAATTTCTGTTCCCCATAGTACACCTACTACTTGCTCCCCAGCATTTTACCAGACAATATAGTGCCGCATGCTGCACTATTTTGGTCCCTATTTTTTTACCTGCTGTGGAAGCTTCTAAGGCTTTTTTCACACCATGGTATTTCTATCAGTCTACTGTACGTGGCGGGAAAGCATTTGACGCTTATGATAAATGGATTCCGCTATTGATAAATGGATTCCGCTATTGATTCCGTCAAAATGACGGAACCCCTGCAAAACTGAGACAAACGGAAACCATTGCACCGAATCCATCACCATTGAAATCAATGGCGATGGAAACCTTTGGTTTCCGTTTGTGTCAGTCAGGGTACCGTTCCGACGGAAAGCTCAGACGGAACATCAGAACGGGATCCTTGCGCAGATGTGAATAAAGCCTTAGTTAGTTCACACTTTAAATATATTACTGTTAAATAAGCATTCATTTTAACAAGAAACACATATGACCTTAAAAATGCCTAGGAGATTCTATACAAGATAAATTTTGTACGATTATATGTTATCTTCATAAACATACTACTACTATTTATAGTCTTAAATGCACACTAACTTTTAAAACAACTTATTTTAATCTAATAGTATACCCGATATATAGTATATCCACTTTATCAAGTATATTAACTTAATATACTGGCTGTTAAAATATATTCATTTTATCTATGCAAATTCTGTATGAAGCTACCTCCATTAGATCTCCCCCTTTCATTAATCTGCTGTTCACCCCCTTTTGTCAAACAAAATCCATCTGTAGTTATAGAGCAGAGGAGACAGACTTCAGTAAGTGGGGATGTGTTTCTTTACAGTCTGTCTATAGAAATCTTTGGAGGGGGTTGGAGGGAGCAGGCGCAGAGTGAAAGACACAGATGCTGCCCATATAGGTCTAAGGAGAGGGGAGTGCGGAAGAGGAGCAGAAAGACAGAGGAGATGCAGTCTGCTGGTAAGAGTTACATGTCACCCCAGTGCTGGATTCTCAGCTACACTGCTCATTACTGCTGAATAATCTCCTCCATGCTGTAGCTGCTTCTATATATGTGATAGATAGAGATAGGAAATCAGGATTTTCCTCTTCTCTGTGTGCAGTATATGGAATACATGATAGCAGTTAAGTTCCATCCACTAGCTCAGAGAAAACAGAGAATTAGAATTACAGCCTGCAGGAAGGAAAACTAGTAAATAATGCAGAATACAAATCATATAAAGGGCAAAAATAGTGCTATTCCTCATGTACACATCCTGTATATGACAGCTTATTCTGAAAATTCACCTGAAAGGTTAGGTATGCTTTGAATGATTATTCAGATGAATTGAGTACGGTCTTGTAGATGTCTTAAAATGCTGACTCATTTTTATATACCAGATTAAAGTCTCTTCGTTAGGTTTGCTATTACTAAACACATTCAATGAGAATTTTATTTTATCTTTCAATCCGTTTGTTGAAATGGGTAAGGAAACCTAGTTTGCTGAGGCCAGGGCCAGCCTTAGGTAGGATGGCGCCCTGTGCAGGACTCTCTATTGCACAAACCAAAAATTAACCACATATATAGAAACACTGGAACATATATACTGTAAATACATAAAGACAGATATTTAGACATACAGGCAAATATACATACACACATCTGGAATATATACATACAGGTAAATATATAGACGTACAGACACATATACAAATACATAAAAGGCACATATATACAAGCACAAAGACCCATTCACATGCAGACCCATATATACCCACACAGGCACATATATACCCAGTACAGATAATGTCGTAGATTTCATGTGCAGCCCTATGTAACACCACAGATAACACACAGTAATAACTGAGTACAGATAATGTAGTAGATGTTGCCTGAAGTCCTATGTAACACCACAGTTATAACTCTCTGAGTACAGATAATGTAGTAGTGTTACCTGCAGTCCTATGTAACACCACATATAACACACAGTGATAACTCTCTGAATACAGAAAATGCAGTAAATGTTACCTTCAGTCCCATGTAACACCGCTGATAACACAGTGATAACTCTGAGTACAGATAATGTCGTAGATGATAACTATACCCACAGACACATATAAACACACACAGAGGCATATATATATATATATAAGGGCAGCAGAGTATATAAGGGGCAGCAGGGTTTATAAGGGGCAGCAGGGTATATAAGGGGCAGCAGAATATATAGGGGGCAGCAGGGTATATAGGAGGCAGCACAGATATCTTTGTTTTATCTGTTCTACTTTAATATTGAACACATACTTTTACAAAGAGACAAACACATGCAGAGACACACACACACACACACACACACACACACACACTGTAACATATACACATACAAACACAGAGACATATACTGTATAAACAGACACATACTATATACACACAGAGACACACACACACACACACTAACGTATACACATACAAACACAGAGACACATACTGCATAAACAGAGACACATACTGTATACACACAGAGACACATACTGTATACACACAGACACACATACTGTATACACACACACACACACTGTATACACACACACACACAGAGATACACGGACACTCACCATCTCTCCATGCTGACAGGATCACAGGCTTCGTGCAGGACGGGCTGTGGGCGGAGCATTCCCCTCTGCTCCTCGGCTCTTATTTACTCCGTGTGTGTAGATCAGAGCACAGAGTAGAGGCAGAGCCCAGTGGCGCCCCCTACATGCTTGGAGGGGGCAGCGCCCTGTGCGCTCGCACAGCTCGCACACCCCTAAGGCTGGCCCTGGCTGAGGCTTTTGTTAAATGTGTGTTGAGGGACTGGATTTCTATGGAATGGCAGGTAGGATTAGTGGGACATATCATTCCCTTCCCCACTCCAGTACGGATACTACCGATAGCCCAGTTAGCTCAGGTGAAGATACTTGGCTTGTTACTGAGCCATAAAAACTCTGCAGTTAGAGCTTGGAAATGCGCACAAGGATAGTGTGGAAAGCCTGATCCAAGGAACACTGTACTCCTGGTTTATAATAGGTGAGGAAACCTGCTGTCTAGATCGTGCCCAGACAAGCCAGTTGTTGGTTTGGTTTATAGGCTGCAGGTCTTGTACGCTGGATAAGCACTTTTTTATTTTTGGACTGCAATAAAATCCAAACGTGGAGTTTAAAATGTAAAAGGTTTCTACATTTTCATTGCCAAATGCAACCCCTTATATGCACCGATCCCAACACTAATGCTCATCGCCTTAGTAACACACAAATAAATCTTATAAAAAAATTCATGTATTCAGTTACAGATTTCTCATTACTCTATGTTGTTGGCTTTGTTACTATGTACAAAAATGCTTTAAATAGTCTCAATGTCTAAAACATCCAGTCTGAGAGCACTTAATTACTTGCTTTGAATATTTTTTTTACCTTTTACTTCCTCAATCAGGATTTTTCATTGCAGACTTATTGTTGTGAAACCAGGAAGCCCAATATTCATAGCTTATTATACACAAAAATAAAACCACAATTCTGTCCTTAATTTCCTCCTTTCCTTTGACCTTATCTGGTATTTATATTTCCCAGATTTAATTGCAATCTGAAAAAAATTCAGCTATTTACCCCTAAGAGATCAACTATTTATCCCTATCTCCTCCTTCTCCCAATGCAGTTTCTAGCTGTAAGCCAAGTGGCTGTAGAAGGAGCGTCCCTACGCTTGCTTGGTCTGCAAAAGGATTGTGAAGCTCCGCCCCTTGTCTAGGTCCAGTGGCGGACACAGACTGCAAAAGGCCCCTGTGCAGATAATGTGCCAGGGCCCCCCCCCCCCCCCCACCCCGCAAACTTCTCATGGCCGACGGTCCGCTTTCAGCTGCATCGCTGGGTCTCCTAAGTGACCCAACAATGCAGCACTAGCAGCCGGGGCGTCACTAAGGCTGGGTTCACACACACACTATTTACGGACGTAATTTGGGCGTTTTAGCATTGAATTACATCCGAAAATGCGGCTCAAAAGCGTCGGAAAACATCTGCCCATTCATTTGAATGGGTCTTACGATGTTCTGTGCCGATGGTCATTTTTTTTTACGCGCCGCTGTCGAAAGGCGGCGCGTAAAAAACTGCCTGTCACTTCTTCAGATGTAAATGGAGCCGTTTTCCATGGACTCCATGGAAAACCAGCTTCAATTACTTCCGTAGTGGACGCAGCAAAAGACGCCTGCACATGCCATTACGGCTGAAATTACGGTGCTGTTTTCTCCTGAAAACAGCACAGTAATTTCAGCCGTAACAGACGCTGCCGTGTGAACATACCCTCAGGGCTTAAAATGTCCGGGAAATAGCCCCAATACATATGTGTCCGCCCCAAAAAAAAGTGTGTGTATAGGAGACAGCATAGCATATCTATAGCACTACGACCCTATAAACTATGGATAGGATTAGATACAGTGGCTGAGCAGACAGTATCACACATGATAGGATTAGATACAGTGGCTCAGAAGGCAGTATCACACATGATAGGATTAGATACACAGCTCAGCAGACAGTATCACACATGATAGGATTAGATACAGTGGCCCAGCAGACAGTATCACACATGATAGGATTAGATACAGTGGCTCAGCAGACAGTACCACACATGATAGGATTAGATACAGTGGCTCAGCAGACAGTACCACACATGATAGGATTAGATACAGTGGCTCAGCAGACAGTATCACACATGATAGGATTAGATACAGTGGCTCAGCAGACAGTACCACACATTATAGGATTAGATACAGTGGCTCAGCAGACAGTATCACACGTGATAGGATTAGATACAGTGGCTCAGCAGACAGTATCACACATGATCGGATTAGATATAGGGCCCAGCACAGTATCATACATGATTGGATTAGATACACAGCTCAGCAGACTGTATCACACATGATAGGATTAGATACAGGGCCCAGCTCGCTGACATTGCGGCTCCAGCGCTGGACCCAGGAAAGGTAAGAATAATAATTTTGCTTCTTTATGTGTTACTGATTATTTTTGTGTGTTTGTGTTTTTTTTACAGGTTCGGTTGTTGGACTTCGGATACGAGGACTTCAATGACGGCGTTTTTTTTATTCTCAATAAAATGGTTAATGAGGGTTGTGTTTTTATTTCAATAAAAAAAATTTCTATGTGCTTGTATCTTTTTAAACTTTATTATCACCGCCTTAGTAATGGCCGCTGGCTGATTGACAACCTCCATTACTAAGGCGAGGCTTAATGTTAGCCGGTGCAGAGTCTACACTAACCCCCATTATTACCCCGGTACCCACCGCCACCAGGGGTACTGGGAAGAGCCGGGTACAAACCAGTACCCGACCAGCTGTAGTGACGGGCAGGCACCGGGGTGGCCGCAGGCTGGTAGTATTAGGCTGGGGAAGGCCAAAAACAGTGGCCCTTCCCACCCTTGTAATGCTGCCTGCTGCTGCTGTGTTGTATCTGGCTGGTTATGAAAATTGGGGGGGACCCGACATCGTTCTTTCCAATTATTTTTTAAATGACGTGGCGTCCCCCCCATTTTCATAACCAGCCAGATACAATAAAGCAGCAGCAGCCTAGCATCACCAGGGTAGGAAGGGCCACTGTATCTGGCCTTTCCCCTCCTGATAATACCAGCCTGCGGCCACCCCAGTGGCCGACCATCACTACAGATGGTCAGGTACTGGATCGTACCCGGCTCTTCCCAGCACCCCTGGTGGCGGTGGGTACCGGGGTAATAAAGGGGGTTAGTGTTAGCCTCTGCACCGGCTAACACTAAGCCATGCCTTAGCAATGGATGCTGTCAATCAGCCAGCGGCCATTACTAAGGCGGTAGTAATATAGTTTAAAAAAAACCACAAAGACATAGAAAAAATATTTTATTGAAATAAAAAAAAAAAACACAACCCTCATTAACCATTTTATTAATAAAAAAAAAAGCTGTCATCGAAGTAGTCCTGGAATCCGCCGTAGTCCAACGACCGAACCTGTAAGAAAACACACAAAAAATGATTAGTAACACATGTGTTAGGGTATGTGCACACACACTAATTACGTCCGGAATTGACGGACGTATTTCGGCCGCAAGTACCGGACCGAACACACTGCAGGGAGCCGGGCTCCTAGCATCATAGTTATGTACGACGCTAGGAGTCCCTGCCTCGCTGCCGGACAACTGTCCGGTACTGAAAACATGATTACAGTACAGGACAGTTGTCCCACAGCGAGGCAGGGACTCCTAGCGTCGTACATAAGTACGACGCTAGGAGCCCGGCTCCCTGCAGTGTGTTCGGTCCGGTACTTGCGGCCGAAATACATCCGTCACTTACGGACGTAATTAGTGTCTGTGCACATACCCTAAGGCTTAGATACAGGGCCCATGTGTGATACTGTCTGTGGGACCCTGTATCTAAGCCTACCACAAGGTAGGCTTAGATACAGGGTCCAGCAGACAGTAATCTTATACAGTATAAGATTACTGTGTGCTGGGGCCCTGTATCTAAACCTACAGTGTGGTAGGCTTAGATACAGGGCCCAGCAGACAGGATCACGCATGGGCCATGTATCTAAGCCTACCATGTGATTGGCTTAGATACAGGGCCCAGCAGACAGCATCACACAATCTGTGATCCTGTCTCATGGGCCCCCTAAGCCTGCTACATCGTAGGCTTAGGGGTTGTGCAGTCCCTAAACATTGATGGCCTATCCTCAGGATAGGCCATCAATAGCTGATGTGTCGCCCGGGACCCGCAAATCAGCTGTTTTGAAGGGGCCGCAGCACTCGTACGAGAGCTGCTTCCCCTTCATTTCACTACTCGCCCACACTGTGAATCGCCGAAACCGATTCACAGTGTGACCGGAATGAAGTGACAGGAATGAAGGGGAGCAGCTCTCGTACGAGTGCTGCGGCCCCTTCAAAACAGCTGATTGGCGGGTCCCAGGAGTCGGACCCCGCCAGTCAGGGCTATCTTACCTTCCTCTTCGGCCGCGGCGGGAGTTCTGTAGTCTCGATGCTGTGCGCGGCGGCATAGCGCTGTGACGTCATGCGCTGCGCACAGCGCCTGACGTCAGGACCTCCGCTGCGATCCGGAACCAGGAAGGTAAGTAAAGTATGTTACTATAGTAACAGGGGCCCGCGGCCCGAGTTACTATAGTAACTTTTTATTGATGTGGTGCGGGGGGCCGTGGGCCCCCCTGGCTTCGGGGCCCGGTCGCAATTGCGACCGCTGCGACCCCTATAGCTACGCCAGTGGTCCACGGGCCTCTGTCTCAGTCCTCAGCATCGCGCAGCTGAGAACTGAGTCGGCCAGCAGAGGAACGGGCCCCCTTCCCACGCGGGGCCCTTGTGCAGCTGCACCGGCTGCACATGCGGTATGTCCGCCCCTGTCTAGGTCCTCTTTACAGACTACCACCCAAAAATTAAAGCAATAAGAAGGATTTCTAAAATCCTATAGGCTGAAACCAAGTGTGAGCAAGTTTATCTTCTGTTTTATAATGCATTAAAAGGTTTAGTGTTCCCTTAACCACTTAAAGACGACCTGTCAGCTCCCCTGACATGCCTGTTTTAGTAAATATTCCTTATGAAATAATAATGGAGATCTTCTTAGAACTCTACATTGTAACATTCTTCGGTTATTCCTCCTGAACCTGCACCTTTAAAAATGGACCTGTCACTAGGTCATATAAGTTGAACTGGTTAACTGACCTGAATAGCGCTGTCTCCATGATTCCAGAGTTTTTTCCTTTTTCCTGGACCCACCCATTCAAATGATATGGCCCACTGTTGTGTTGTCTCCCTATATGCTAATTTGCTGTAGTTAGCCAAGGGGACATGCACTATGCTCCTTTTCCCATGGTGGAGCTAGCTCCCCTGCCTCTGATGCTGACCAATCAGCACGCGGCAGCTTGAGGGTAGTTCACACCTGGTTGGCTAACTACAGCAAATTAGCACATTAACAAAACTGTGGGTCATATATCTGGAACGGGAAGGTTTAGGGGAAAAAACACGACGCTGGAATCAGGGAGACAGCGCTATTTAGGTCCGTTAACCAGTTTAACCTATATGACAGGTCCTTTTTTAAGGATGTGGCCTATTTTGGGTGTTAGGAGCGCATCGATTTTTATTTCTGTTTTTCCATCTGTATATTGCGGAATGAGTTGTATTTTTCAGGGTAGCATTTTGGGGTACATAAAACTTATGGATTAGCTTTTATTCATGTTTTTTGGGTAATAAAAAAAACATTACATCGTTACCAAATATGTATACTCTAAGTTTTACTAATTTTGCACAATAAAAGCTATCTTCATAGAAAATAAAAATGTTTGTGTCGTCAGATTCCAAGAGCCATAACTTTTTTATATGTATATATCTGTTTGAGGGCTTGTATTTTGCAGGACAAGTTGTATTTTTCGGTGGCTTTTATTTTGGTACATAGAACTAATTTTTTTACTTTTACAACTTTTTTCTGGGGGTAAATGAATAAGGGGTTTCTATTTTGAATATTGGCCATATTACTACAAATACATTTTTGAAATTACTGTATTTGGATTAAAATTCTGCTATAGGGGGGGAGATGCCAAAACAGAAAGGGAACAATGGCCATATGTGTTCACTATTATTTATACCCCTATAATTTATTCAAACATTTTTTGTCATCATGAGGTGACTTTCATAAGGGTAACTTCCCAGCATGAGCCTAATTTTTACAAGATATCATAAAAAGCTAACTTTGCCCAACATAAATAGTTCGCCTGTTGCTTTTTTTTTAGCTCATCCCACGACGTGGGCAGCCATTTTACATTTTATCCATGCATACACGTTAATTATGCTGTTTCATATGACGTCTACTCTGTTTTACTACTCTATATGAATGTACCTCCAGTTTGTAATGAGCTTTACAAGAGAAACGGTTGGTCTTCACTTTTAAACTTCTGGAGGGAGGCAAAGTCAAATTTATAAATAAAGGTACACTTCACGTTACATCTGTGAGCTGGGTGTAATGCTGGTTACAGGTTCCGGTCCTACCAGCGGTACCCGCCGCCAGGTCTCGCACCTTGTCTGATGGCCTGCTTCCTTCCCACAATGCAGTTGTCTTCTGTTGTCCTCTGCTCACCGCCGCACGGTCCCTAGTGCGGACATGCACGCTGGCAGTCTCCTAAAGTGCCTGAGCGAAATTCAAAAATTGCTCAACCAATCCCTGTTGCCCCAGGACTATTTAAGGCACCTCCACTATCCACCTTATGCATGAGAAGCATTGGAACAAGCTAGTTTGTATCCTGTAAGCCAATTTGGAAAACAACTACAATCCACATCCAGATCACAGGACAATGCTGTGTCAACCTAAAAAGTGCATGGGAAAGCATGCGAGCAATTAGCTGGACATAGTCTCAGTGGCGTCAACTCCCTGTGCTGAAATAATAACCTATAGACAATGGAGTCTACATGACACCAATGCAACATAAAATATCTGAGCTTTATTGAAATACAAAAACATAAAAGAAAAATTAATACTAGTGAGCAATGATAATGCACAGAAACACCTTACCCATGAGGGGGTATGAGATTGCTGCCTGGCATCACTCCCCAGTTTGTATCCTGCAAAGGTTCCTGTATGCATCGGATTCCAGTCCGCTATTGCTATCTATTGTCAGCTTGTATCCAGTAATCCGCTACCAGTCTGTATCCAGTTCGCTATTGCTATCTGTTGTCAGCCTGTGTCCAGTTATCTACTTCCAGCCTGTATCCAGTCGGCTTCTGCTGTCTCTTGTCAGCCAGTATCCAGTTATCTGCCAGTGTCAAGCTGTCCACTATCTGCCTGTGTCCATTCATCTGTCATCCACCAATGTCCATCCATCCGCTATTAGGGTATGTTCACACGGCCAAATTTCAGACGTATACGAGGCGTATTATGCCTCGTTTTACGTCTGAAAATAGGGCTCCAATACGTCGGCAAACATCTGCCCATTCATTTGAATGGGTTTGCCGACGTACTGTGCAGACGACCTGTTATTTACGCGTCGTCGTTTGACAGCTGTCAAACGACGACGCGTAAAAATACAGCCTCGTCAAAAGAAGTGCAGGACACTTCTTTGGACGTTTTTGGAGCTGTTTTCTCATAGACTCCAATGAAAACAGCTCCAAAAATGGACGTAAAAAACGCCGCGAAAACGGCGCGAAAAACGCCGCGAAAAATGCCTTGAAAACAGCTCTGGATTTTCAGACGTTTTTGTTGACTACGTGTGAACATACCCTAAGCTTCCATCCAGCTGCCTGCTGTCAGTCTGCCTTCTACTGTCTGGGTCACGCTTGAACTTTCCACTCATCAAGGTATCATCTGCCAGTGAATGTTTCTTGTCCGCTTGGCCAGCAGCTTTTCAGCTGGGACTATCTCAAGAGGTAGCGACCTGGTAGCCTCCCCACAGCGAAGACCAGATCCCTGTATAGGGGTTAAAGGTTGAAGACCGGGGAGGCTACTTAGATAATGCCCTTAGAGGTGTCCCTAAGCTAAACCGGTGGAGTAGCCCAGTGGGTCCACAACTTGCTGGTCATAACACTGAGTCCTTTTGGCATTTGTTTGATAGGGTTACATCATGTCTGGATATGTTTAGAGTACTTTGTAAAAGCACACATAAATATGTATAAGTCATTTGTAGACAAATCTGAATAGGCAATAAAAACTTAATTTTCTCTTACAAAAACAGATGTGTCATATGGATATTTAGCTGTAGTGAATAAAATATAGTCAACTACACTATTCAATACAGAGGAATCCAGTAAATACCACGCAGTATATGCTCTTTTTACAATGGTACCCTATGGGTGACTTATGCCATTGTATGTCTATACAGTGATATTCACATGAGCCTTCTGTCAGAGGTATACGTCGGGAAACACTCACATAACAGACCTCCGCTGAAAAGGCTCAAACACAGTGTGAATAGCCACTGTAAAAAAGAATAATTCCTGGATACAGGTCCAGTTAATTTTGGCTTCAATGTATGTTAGTAATCCAGTAGTATGGAAATGCGATATCCAGGATATATTTGATGAATATGTAAATGCTTTATAAAGAACAACAATAATAAACTAATAGGCAGTGAAATCTTTGCCAAAAGAGTTATGCAACAAGTGTGTCTGTGAAATAAAAACAATAAAAAAATGCAGGAAAGACAAGAAATCTCCATATGCATGCCCATTGGAAACAGAATGAAAACTCTGGGATTCTACTTTTTAGTTACTAAAAGGGTCGTTCCCATATCACTTCTTTAAGAAAAAGTTAGCTAATTTATTTTCTAAAGAAATATATTGCATTCTTTTCTTCATTTTTTTTAAAATCTATACTTGCATCTTCGGTTTTCATTCGTAGGCTGTCTCTAAAATGTCAGCAGTATTGAACGCTGAGCCATTGGGACTCATCCCATCACCGCTTTCTTACTTGCGCTCAGTCTTTTTTTTTTTTAAACTCATTTTATTGAAAATACACAGTGCACAAGGTATGATAAACATAACATTTTGGGTGACATGCAAGAAACCCATTATTTCAATGTAACATAACCATACAAACAACAACATCGATCTCCGTTACACAATGAGAATAAGAAGTGGAACATCCTTTTCCGGTATGTTATTGAGTATAACCATTACATTTATAGGAACAAAAGCAATGCAAATATATACAACCCTGTTTATAAACACTTGTACCATCCAGGACTGATCTCGTCCAACCCCCTATCGAACCTCCCCCCCCCCCCCAGTTGGGGCCCGCTACCCCGTCCCTGCTTACTCAATTAAACCCCAAGACTGTTTAGGGAGGACCTGAGGTCCCCTACATTAAATGATGCAAGAGGCGAAGAGCACCAACTACCCCACACTTCCAGAAATTTATACGGACATCCCCTATGTTTGTATACTAGATTAGAGTAAGGTATTACTGAGTTGAGCAGTGATTTCCATTGTGGAACCGTTGGGTGAAGATCTCCCATCCAACGAAGTGCAATAGCCTTCCTGGCCATGAACAGGGTCTCCCGTAAAAATATACCTTCATAGTGTGACAAGGAGTTTGGTGGGATCAGACCCAACAAACATAGCCCAGGCTCACAGGGGACTCGTTTACCTGTTACTGATGAGAGAAAGTCTGTGACCTCTCTCCAGAATTTAGCTATTACCGGGCAGTGCCACACCATATGGTCAAAGTCTGCCCGATCATGCTGGCATCTTTTACAACTAGCCGAGGAAGATCTGCCCATATGCAATAGCCTGGTAGGAGTTATGTAACATCTATGGATGATATAAAGCTGCGTCACTTTATTATTAGCCGCTGGTGAAACCGCAAGGTGTGAAGACATTGCATCAAGCCAATCCCCCTCAGTCAGGTTCGGAATCAGCCCCTTCCATCTGAGTTCCACCGCACAACCCGCATGTGCTAACCTTTGAGACAGCAGGAACGTGTAAACTACTGATATCAGGCCCCGCGGGCCTTGTGTTCGAAGCACCCCTATAAGGGGTAGGGAAGAAATCAAAGTCTGAGCGTGTCTGAATTGGGCCCTAAGAGCGTGATGCAGCTGTACACATCTAAATGTATCCCTCTCTGGCACCTGGAATGTATCTTGTATCTCCCTTGCTGATAACGCGTGTCCATCTCCAGTACTCAAATGTTTCATTTGTGTCACCTCTAAACCCTCCCAGAATGCATGATCCTGAAATCCCAAAAAGTGAGGTAATCCATGGTTGGACCACAACGGCAACTCCGCTACCGTATCTTTGAATTTCAGCAGTGATTTTGCATGAGCCCACACCTGCTTCGCCAGTTTAATCAACGGTAACGTATGCTTAGGGCTAAAATCATGTGGTTCTAGAACGGGCCATAAGTTAGATACTCTGAGAAAATGTGCTAAATGATGTTCGGCATTAGGCAATGGATCATCCAGCATCCACAGCCTAATATATCTAAGTTGACCTGCCAAGTAGTATAAAAACACATCCGGTAGGGCCGCTCCCCCCCCCCCCCCTCTGTTTGGGCCTCTGCAGAGTGTCTATCCTGAGCTTGTGTCTATTCTTTCCCCAGATAAATGGAGTAAATAAAGAGTTGACCAAATTAAAGAACTGTTTAGGAACCATTGTGTCCGCGTGCTCCAAGACATATAGCAATTTAGGTAGCACTACCATTTTAATTAGGTTAATTCTACCTGCCACTGATAAGGGGAGTGACTTCCAGACTGCAAATTTATCTTTCAAATATGAAAGTAGAGGGTACACATTAATATCGTATGAGTGTGAACTATCCCTAGATATCCAAACTCCCAGATATTTAAAACTATGCACCACTTGTAGACCCTGAAAATGTGAACCCCACCCACAATTGTTAGAATGGAGAGGCATGAGATAGGACTTACTCCAGTTAACATGCAGGCCCGAAAAACTGCTGAACACCTCCATCAATCTCATAGCCCTGGGTAATGAGGCATTCGGGTTGGCCAGGAACAGCAGCATATCGTCAGCGTACAGTCCTATGCGGTCTTCCCGTGGTCCGATACGAATTCCCTGAAGGGCCCTATCTTTTCGAATCCCTATAGCCAGGGGCTCTATGGCAAGTGCGAACAATAATGGGGACAATGGGCACCCCTGTCTCGTACCCCTATGAAGCAAAAAGGAGGGGGATAAAATCCCATTAACCACTACCGAGGCTCGAGGCTCTTTATATATGATCGTAATCCATTTGATAAAGTTAGTTCCAAACCCAAATTTCCTGAGTACCTCACATAGGTATGTCCACTCTACAGAGTCAAATGCCTTGGCAGCATCCAAGGATGCCAGCGCCCAATCCTGCTGCTCCCACCACCCCATCTGAGTAACCACCTGAGCTCTACGAATACTATCCGAAGTGGATTTCCCTGGTATAAAACCGGTCTGATCAGAGTGTATGACATCATTGATGACCCGCGCTAGTCTATTGGCCAATAATTTAGTCAGTATCTTATAGTCTATGTTAAGCAGTGATATGGGACGGTAAGAACCACAATCCTCTGGGTTCTTGCCTGGTTTCAGAATAACTACTATGGTAGCTTCTTTCATAGAATCCGCCAGGTCCCCCGCCAATAAGCACGCCTCAAATAGAGAAAGAAGTTGGGCTGACATAATCTCAATATATTGAACATATACTTCCAGAGGAATCCCATCCGGGCCCGAGGCCTTACCTTTAGTCATATCCAATATACACTCAGAAATCTCCTCTACTGTGAAGGGGGACTCTAGTAACTCACAACCCTCCTCCGTCAACTGTGGAAACTGCATGTCATCCAAATATTTCTCCAACTCTTCCATTGAGTGCCCCGCCCTAGACGTATATAAGTCCCTATAGAAGTCTGCAAATTGAGCCACTATCTCCTGGGAGGTATGGACCAAAACATTCTGAGCGTTTCGAATATTCAACACTGGAGGAGACAAGGTATTCTGTCTCACCACATGAGCCAAGAGTTTGCCGGATTGGTTACCCAATTCAAAAAAGGATTGGCCAGTGAAGAAGATTCTACGTTCCGCCTTCTCCTGTAGTACTAGAAGATAATCCCTCCCCACCGAGAGCCAAGCCTCCCTGTTTTGTGGGGAGGGATCACCCACAAACGCGGCCTCCAATTCTCCACATTTTCCCGCCAAATCCCTTTCCCTTTGGGCCGAGGAGCGCTTAATAAATGATATTGATGATTTCAGGCAGCCTCTCAAATACGCTTTCAGCGTATCTCATCGTAGTAACCCATTCTGCTCCTGCCTATGTGCTTCGAGAAAGACATCTAGCTGATCTGGGACTCTATCGTTCGGTTTGATTAATTGGAGCCAAAACGGGTGGATTTTAAGGGCCCCCCTCCTACCCACCTCCGGTAATGACATTTGCAGAAGAATCGGACTGTGATCAGAAATTGCTCTGGGAAGATGTTCAATGCTTTCCATAGAGTTATATACAGAGGGCGTGCCAAAAATATAATCTATACGAGACAATGCATCAAATTGTGGTGTGTGACATGTGAATTCACGAAGTCCCACATGACTAACTCTCCATAGATCTACCCAGCCTATCTCCTCCATTAATGATGCTAATGGGGATACCCCTTGTCTTACGTCACCCTCTCCCCTCAACAGGAACCGATCAATAGACTGATCCATTATAAGGTTCAGGTCTCCTAGGAGGATCACTCTGGCTTCTTGATATGCGGAAGCAAAGGAAACCGCCTCCCTAAGTAGTACCAGAGACCCTGGCGGTGGGTTATACATCCCCATTACAACATAAGGTGTGGAGTTAATGTTGGCATGCACAAATACGTATCTCCCCTCAGGATCAATTCTGGTATGCATCACTTCCCACCTAAGAGTTCTATGTATTAATAAAGATACCCCTCTAGAGGCAGAAGTTCTAACAGAGTGTCTACTCCACTGAATCCAGGGCTTACATAAAAGCTGTACTGT